>NC_080768.1:14004326-14307356 GCF_020826845.1 Diceros bicornis minor
ATACTTGCCTCTGGCCCAGTCTGTCATCTCTCCAACTGAAAGCATCATCCCTAATCAACTAGAACCAATTACTGCCTGACTTCCGGTAATTAACTTCCCCATGTCTCAGTATCAACTTCTGCAAAATGAAGGACTAGCAAAAAAAGTACTGCTAAGGTCCTTCCATACCTAAAATGCTATTGGTCTAAAAACACATAACCTTGGAGAACAAGCTGCCTTCCTCTCATATCAGGATCTGAACACAATGTGTGGCCCAGGTGACAACCACCACACTCCTGGTTTTCCTTCTACTGCACCAGCCACTCCTTATCTCATTTGATGAATCTCCATTTTTGGCCTGACCACTAAGCGTTTGAGTGACCCAGGGCTCAAACCTCATGCCTCTTCTTTTGCATTCTATACTCAAGTCCTTGAGGATTTCAACCAATTCCGTGGCTCTAAGTGCCATCTCTATAAGATAATGATTTCTAAATTTATATCTCCAGCCCCAATCTCTCCCTTGAACTCCACACTTATATGTAAGTGTCTAGTCAACCTCTACTTTTGGGTGTTCTTTGGGCATCTAAACCTAACATGGCTAAAACTGAACTCTTGATATCTGCTCCCACCTGTACCCCAAAACTTGACACTCTTCCAGTGTTCTAAATCTCAATGAATCTTAGCACTATCCAGCCAGTTTCTTAGGTCAAAAACCTAAGCGTCATCATTTGCTCTTTTCTTTTGCATATACCCCACATCCACCAGCAAAACCTGCCGTCCTAATAATCTGACCATCTCACATCCTCCACTGCCACCACCGCTAGTCCAAGCCACCATCATCCCTCACACGGTCTATGACAACACCCTGCTGACTGATCTCATGCTTCCCCACAGCCTATGATCCACAGAGCAGCCTTTTAGGACAAAGCAGATCATGTAAATTATGCAATTAAAATATTGCTGGTTTTCTGGTCACATTTCAAACCTGTGTTAACACAAGGCCTACAAGGCGCCTAGAAAAGTCTCCCACTATCCATCGCTCACTCACTGGCCTCCTTGTCATTGATCACAACACCCAGCATGCTCCCCTTCAGGGACTCTATGCCTGCTGCCAGGAATGTTCTCCCCTCAAGCGCTTGTGTGGCTCTCTCTTCTCACTTCATTCATGTCTCTGCTTGAATACCACCTCTTTAGGCCACCCTATATAAAACAGTGCCTGCCCCCATTTTTTCTGGATTCCTTTGCCTTACTTATAATACATATTGTTCCTAGTATATTATATATTTAGTATTTATTTATTGTCTCCTCTACCAGTATGTAAGCTTCATTAGAGCAAGGACTAGGTCTGCTTTATTTACAGTATAAATACCAAATATCTAGAATAGTACCAGGCAAATAGTAGATGGCTAATAAATATGTATTAAATGAATCACTTGTAGTATTAATTCATGAGTTCCAGCCAAGTGGGCGAATCTAACCTATGCTGGTGAGGTCTTGTGTGACACCTCAGATCTTGTGTGAGACCTCAGTTCAAAAGAATTTCTTAACTTTAAACATGGTGAGGATAGTAATAATATTTATCATTTACTATGTTGCAGATGATGTGCTAAGCATTTATTATTTATTTACCTTACTTAATCCTCAAAAGAAAACTACCTGGGATTACTTCTACTTTTGAGATAAGAGACCAGAAGCATGGGCTTCACAGTTAATAAGGGATAAAAAGGGGATAAAATCCCAAGGCTATGCAGACTATATGCTCTTAAGTTTCATACTTTAACACAAAACCCAAACTCAAATGCCTACCAAGGCCAATCCATATTGAGAATGAGGGCTATAGGTTAGAAACCATCCAGTGGCCTTCTTGCTTTCTTTTGTCAACTCACTTTTGGTAGAGCCCTGGGCACAGATAAATATTTCTCTGCCATAAAAAAAAAAAAAGGCAGTTATGAATTCATGATGATGTTTCAAAGTAGGGTTTCAACAGGGAGCACGGAGGATAGCACCAGTAGGAACACACGTGCACATCCTAAAGGAGGAAGCCCCTACTTGGCCCTAGCCAGTTGTTGCCCTGAAAGAATATGGATCCAGAGTTCTCAGATCTTCTACTTCCTCAAAAGAAACTAGAAATTCAGATTTTTAAATGAAATTTCCCCAAGTTTTAAATGTTGGGAAACACTGTCAAGCACTAGAGACCATTCAAAGCATATCTATAGGCCATGTTCGACCCACAGACACCCTGGTTGTAAATCCTGGCCAAGATTCTGTGCCAAGTATTATAGTTGAGGCATGAGAAGTGGGCAGGGAAGGGGAGAGAGGATAAAGTAAGAGACAACTCACAGATACGTCGTAAGGAAGGAAAAGCCAACACAAGGCAATGCCAATGCCATACGAGATCATCAACCCCAGAAGCTTTCAGAGGAAGGGGAATTACTCTCACCTGGGGCAGTCAGAGACAGAATCACAGAATGTGCGGAATTTGAGAAGATCCTGCAAGATGCTTTGTGTAGAAAGATACATCAGTGTTGCAAGTTTCCGATACGATAATGAGTTACATGTAATGCTCCGAAAAGCGTGAGATGCCCTACACACTTAAAGACATTTCTCTTAATTACAAACTAGAACTGGCATCATATGAAATATTTAAAATTTATATAAAATCAATTTCTTGCATAGAATGATTCTGTTACTATCTTATTAAGATAATGTGTATTTTCAGGTTCTTGGTTATAACTCCATTTTAGGAGGATGGCATTAAGCCATTCAAGTTTTATTTTTAAATAAAATCTTTGTTTGTTTGTTTATATTTCATACCTGGGGAGTGCAGGTGACTGTATTTGCCTTATTTCTTCCTTCCTTTGATTCACTTACAGGTTTTATGCCGAAAAAACGAGTTGATTCTCATTTTGTTAGTGACACGAAGGCAGATTCGAAAATTCAATGTGCCCATATTTTTGGAAGCTACTTCCAATTATTGAGAACTGATTTGAAACGTCTGGCAATAATGGTTTCTCCTTGTCTTTTAATAACCTTTGTATCCTCAGTCCCACAGCTGAAGATTTTTGATTCGTGGCTTTTAAAGTGATGTCAAGGCACATATTTCTTCCAGTGAACAGATCTGTCCACCCACATAGCCCAACTACACTGTGCTCATGCAATTATAAATTAAATAATAATTTTAAAATATTTAAATTTAATATTTACATTCCATACTAGATAATATATTTTAAAGGCAGCCATTTTCTGATGAATGTTTTTAATTTTAAGGACTCTAATATAGGGAATAATAAAAATGACATTTTAGACTATTCTGAATTTAGGAGTATAAACAGGAAATTTCAGGGCCTAGTTTTCAAGAATAGATGCTAACAGGATAAACAAAATTAAATCTGTCATTATGCAAAAATGTTTTTTCATCCTGCACATAATATTTTAATATGCATTTTATGGGGTTTGCAGAGAGTTTAATTTTCAGTTTAGAGTAAAAGATAGTGTTACACAGTAGAGGTGATAAATTAGGTTATCATAGTTATGTGTATGACTCTTAAAAGGTGAGCAAGGTAAATACACCTGAAAGACAGAGCTATTAACCTTAAAGTGGATTATAGATTTGATCTGTGGGAAAAGACATACAAGCAAGGTGTAGAGGTTTTTATTAATACTCCAACTATTTGGTTACTAGTATTAGACTATTTGAACATAAGGTTTATAGGCTAGCTCAATAGAGTATGTGGGAAATTTTTATCTACTTGGTTTTCCAACTTGACTTCTGCCTTCCCTTTCTGAACTCATTTCTTACTATCTTACTACTAGTGTCTAGAAGAATTTATTTCTACTAAACAAGCCTTCAACTGACTATTTCCTCTATACACCTTATTCATTCCCCCTTATGTAGCTTTGCTCATGTTATTGAGACTATAAACAATAGGGAGAGTCAGACATGAGTTTAAATTCTAGTTCTGCTATCTATAAACTGTGTCCTTGTACAAATTATTTAATCTCTGAGTTTCCTTATTCATGAAATAAATATTATATACAGCTATTGTAGGGACTAAATCAGGCGGGTAACTCATCAAAATGCCAGACATACAATTCATAACATAGCTGATTAAGGGTGACACTCACCTTCTTTAATAATACATCTCAAAACTTAATTTTGGGGGGCCAGCCCGGTGGCATAGTTGTTCAGTTTGGCGTGTCCCACTTTGGTAGCCCTGGTTCACGGGGTTCAGATCCCAGGCGCGGACCTGTACCACTCATCAGCTACGCTGTGGTGGCAACCCACATGTAAAAACTAGAGGAAGATTGGTACAGAGATTAGCTCAGGGCTAATCTTCCTCAGCAAAAAATAAATAAATAAATAACTTTTCAAAAACTAGCTAGTGATGGGGGCCAGCCTCATGGTGTAGCGGTTAAGTGCACGTGCTCTGCTGCTGGTGGCCCGGGTTCGGATCCCGGGCTCACACTGATACACTGCTTGTCAGGCCATGCTGTGGCAGCATCCCATACAAGGTGGAGGAAGATGGTCACGGATGTTAGCCCAGGGCCAGTCTTCCTCAGCAAAAAGAGGGGGATTGGCATGGATGTTAGCTCAGGGCTGATCTTCCACACACACAAAAAAAAACTAGCTAGTGACTCAACTTGACTGCAGAACATGTGCTGCCGTGGACAAAACATTATACTCAAATGCATTGATCAGAGATATAGGCCCTACTCAGACCATCTAGTTTACTTTAGGCAAATCGTTGAAATTCCCTAGGTCCAGATGCCTCATCAGACAACTCAGGGGGCGACTCAGAGGCCTCCTTCAGATTCTGTATTCCTGTGACTCTGCTCCAATTATTCCAGCTCCGCATGCACATTGCAGCACAGCTGGGGAGAGTGTTCCCATATTATGCTATGTTTATTCATACATCATCTAGTCATCATTTTTCAGATTTTAAGAAGTGGTATAATGCAATGAACAAGGAAATGCCTTCTAATCCTTTTTTTGCCTAAAATTTGGCGTTTGAGACAAAGGGAAAAAATAGGTGCTCAATAAAATCTTATTGTATAAATACCCTCCCCATTACAGCTAATAGCATTAACCTGCTCAATGCCACATTTCCACAAGCAGCACACCTTCTACACTTAATTTCTTTGAGTCTACTACTGAATTTTGATATTCTTTGTTTGATAAAGCAGTCTTTTATGTCAAGATACCCACTGACATTTTATAAAATTTCTTACATTTATTTTTAGATAATAGTTATTAGTTTCTTTAACAAACATACACAAAAGAAAATCAAAATGTCCCATTGTTATACTATTCACATAATACTTGTTGCTATTTTTAAAAGAAAATAAAACATAGACAAAGGTAGAAATGTGTAACATAGCTCACACCTCCCTCTGCCTAGTTATTCTACCCCAAAATCGTCATTTTATCAGTTTTATGTTTTAGTTCAGAATGTCTATACATATACCAGCATAAACACACACATTTTCTTTTTTTATTTGCACTATATAACATGCTGCATAAGGGCTCTCTATCTTAATTTTTACTCTTAATACCACTTCTTGGGAATATTTCCTTAAAAGCCACATAAAACCATGTGACTTTTAAAGATTGACTCCATAGTATTCCATTATATGGATATTTCACAATTTACATCCAGCAACCTTCTAACTGGCCCCTTTACTTCCTTCCAGTTGCTTCCTTTTATGAACTATGCTGCAATGAACATTGTTTTACTTATATCTTAGCAAACTTCATTGAGTATATCCTAGCTCTATGATTGGGATCAAAAGATATGCAAATTTGTCTGCAATTTATTGTATCTAAAAAGATTCTTTTTAATCATTTTTTATCTTTAAACCTTTCAAAATCAATGCCCATTTTACAAATGAAAAAAAGTGGGGAATTCAGAGAGAACATTTGATTAGTACATATAGAGACAAAATTAGAACTTATTCCTTCTGCCTTCTTCACCTCTTTCTATCACCTCAAGCTGAATTGTCAATGAATTCCAAAGAAAAGGTCATTTGGAAAATTGGGTAACTTCAACAAATGGATTAAGGGTGGTGGTTGATAAGCCTTTGAGGAACTACATAGAAAGAAATGCAAAAAAAGACACACTGGGCTTTTTTCTCCCCCACAGACTGACCTCTTTAGAGTTACAATAAAGCCAAGCTTTTCTCTTTCCTTGTTTACCAGGTTCTATGAGAGAGAATAAAGAGAAAGATATTCCTGTTGATGAAAATGATGACAGATAAAATGTGTTTGAAGGCTATAAAAGCTTCTTACATCTGGAGCAGCTGGCAGCCTGGGATTGGACTCTAAGGGGAGCTCATAGATATCTAATTTGAGCAATGGTTCAAAGAAAATTTGGGAACAGCTGATTCAGTGCAGTTATCTCTGGCTCTGGCAAGTTTTTGTGATGTTCAGAGGCTGGCACATAAAAATCCACATGACATATATTTGCTGAGTCTAATATCCTTATGAAAATGAACAGGAATGATTTACAGGAATATATTAGACACAGCTGTTCTTATATAAACCAGGATATAATATGCTATAGCAGGAAATGAGCCATTAAAATGGGCAGGAAAGACTTGCTAATGGTTCACTAATTATGTATATTAAAATACACAAATAACACAAAAATACCTGTGGCATAGAAATCAATTAGATTAGATCAATTGTTAGTCATTCAGCAAATATTTACAGCCTACCGAGAATGAGGCATTTTGCCGAAACCCAAAAAGACATAGAGTGTTTGTACCTCAGCTATACTTCAGGCTCACACACCAGAGGTACTGTCTACAAAATAAAGTACTTAGTACTATAATAATAACAGAGATGGGGGTGGGCCAAGGCCAAGCACCAAGGTCATCTAGTCACAAAAGGTGTCTTTTGGAAAGCTATGACATAAGCTAAGGTGGTTTTCAGCACCAAAGACATCAGCTCAAGTCACACATCAGAGCTTTCAGGAACGCACATGAAGAGGAAAAGTCAAGGGAAAGAGAACATTTAGTTGCATGAATTTACATGATAGGATTCTAGCATGATGGGCTAGAATCTTCATAAGGAATTTGCGTCTTGAGGCCTGATCAGTGCTTCCCTCATGATGCTTCAAATCTACATAAGGACATGATGTACATACACAAATTTCTTTAAAATGAAGCAATGTGCAATGAATATCATGTGAGTCAATAGAATAAGTACTGCTATGCGTATAAAGATAAGGGGAATAGACTTCAACTGAGGTAGTTGTAGATGATATATTGAGAAGGAGATACTCAAATTGAGCCCAGAAGAGTACTAAGGTTTTTCGCAGATGTTAATGATGTTTGAAAGGAAATAACATGAGCAACGCTATAGAAGTAAAAAAGCTCAAGACATATTCAGGAGACAGCAAATAGTCCAGAATGGCTGAAGTCTAAGAAATATAGTCAGAGATCAGGCTGAAAAGGTTTGAGGGCTGTCAGGCTAAAGAGTTTACATTTTACTTAGAAAACAGTAAGAGTCATTCAGTATTTTGATCAGGGAAACAATATGATTACAATGGTACTCTTGGAAGATTACTCTTGTAGTAATTATAAAGTGGTTTGGAAAGAGGGCATTCTGAACCGAGCCTCTTATAATAATCAGGGTGATAAAAGCCTGAACTAGAACAGTAGAAGTGGGGATGGAAAGGAATGGAGTGTTTGAAGAACTATTGCTCAGGGGAAGCGACATGACGCTTTAAGATTGGTGTGAGAGAGAGAGGGGAGAAAAATAAGAGGTACAGCTCAAAATGTGCCTTTGAACCTCAACTAGATAGACAAGAAGAAAGGTGGAAGTGTTAGAGAAGACACAACGAAACATGAATTTGAAGGAGATTTATGTGTGGAAGTCAATGAATTGATGGAGCTTCTACGTAGAAATATCCAACAGACCTTTGGAAAGTTTAAACAGAGCTCAAAAGCAGTAACAGGGCTGAGATTACGTGTTTGGAATTGATTTTAATCTGCTTGGAAATGATACTTGGACATGTGGATGAGGGTAGGAATATACACAGGATAAGGCAGAGAGGATAAGAAAATAGACCAGAATGAGCATCTGTCTCATGGGAGCAAGAAGAACCAGGCAAGGAATCCAGGAAGGAAAGAGCTGCAAGGATAATGAACCTCGTGTAGTAACATAGATTCCAAGACAGAGAGGAGATGCAAGGAGAATTGGATGGTTAAAAGCATAAAACATATCCTGTCAACAGGGGAGGTGGAGGACTGAGAAAGGACCGTTGAATCTGGTCTGTGGGCTGTAACTAGTGATCAATGATCAATGGAGCAATTTAAGAGAACGGTGGGAGCCAGGCGGCGTCTTAACCTGGTCTATTGCAACAACATCTCAACCAGGCTTCCTACTTCAAACCTTTCCCTTTCCAACCATCCTTCTTTCTACCCAAAGTTGTCTTTCTCAAATCCAAATTTAGTGATGTCACCTCTTTGGTTAAAATTTTTCAATGGCTCCCATTGCCTGCAGATTTCAAGGTTCTTCCACCTGGGACCACACCTGGCCGACACCACTTGCTGAAATCAACTCTGTATTATTTGTCCTTCTTTAACAAGTCCTAACTTTTTATGCTTTTTACCTTTGCTAATGCTGATTCTCCAAAATAGAATACCTTCCAATGCCTACCAAGAGCCTCACGACCTACCACAGTTGTCTCCTCCTGTGTGAGGCCTCTTGAATCCTCTAGGTAGAACTGATTCCTCACTTCAATGCCTCCATGAAACTTTCCAGGGGTCCAAAAGTATTACTATATCACATTTACTAAACAATGATTTGTTTATACATCTTGTCTCTCCTACTGTGGTACAAAATTTAAAACAGTGTTATATTCTTTCTTAGAGTCCCAGCACCTAGCATTGTCCACATATGTTATTTTCCATTGCTTTTGAATGACTGAAGGAAGGAACGCATAAATAGCTACTAAAATGCAGGATGTTTGGGGATGGGGGTGCCGTGAGCGTGTATGAGGGCACAACATGGGCATAAGTAAAGGGAGGAGACTGCTAATGCGAATAGAGAGAAAGGAGGAGATAATTAATGGAGCTATATCCTAAAGAAATCAGGACATAGCACGTAACTAACATAGACGCTGGAGTGAATCTTGGAAAGAAAGTGAGACACATTTTCACCCAAACCAGGGGACCATGCACAGGAGACCATAAATGAAATGATGATTATTGAACCCCTTTTATGAATCAGGTCCTGGGCTAGGTGCTTACATACCTATGCTCATTATTTATCATTACAAGCCTTGTAGCCTGTCCATTTACAGATGATAGGACAAACCTTAAGGGTTTTAAAACCTAGTTGTAGTCACAGAGCTAAAATTTGAATCCAGGGCTGTTTCCTCCAAGGCTTATACCTTTTCCATGGAAATACAGACAAATCGGCATTAGCTGGGGGCCATAATAGGCTATCAGGAGACCAAGGCATTGTAGATTGTTAGGAGGCAAAATTAAAATAACTTGTAGTGAGTCTGGGCTGTTAGAGACAAGTGTAGCCAGCATGCTGCTTATACGTATATAATCACGTTTATTCTACTACGTTCACCAGTTTGGGCTAGCAAGAACGAAAAGGCCCCTGTTATGTTTTGGGCTTTGCAATAATCTTATGAATGTTTCCAGCACTTTCCCTCAGATTTGGGAAGAATGTATTAGTTACTTTATTTTACAAAGATTCCTGAAATACATGCTAATAGTACCCGGTATTGTGAATTTCCTATGAAGTATCAAAGCGCAGTTAGGCATAGTCCTTAGGGAAAAGATATTTTCATGGAGCTTAGATATAAACAAAATCACTATGCCTTGAGGTAAAATATACATGCTGTAAGAGTGATTCAAACAAAATGAAGATGAGGCAATAATTGATCTGAACCTGAAAATATATGTGGGACATATTCTATGAAAAGCAGGTGGGTAGAATAGGCATTACATAGGAAAGAAAGGAAGGAGGAGAGAGGGAGGGAAGAAAACAAGGAAGAAAGACCATGAGGGGCAGGCAAGTGATTCTGGGAGCCAGAGCTAGTCCAGCATGTATCACAGGAAAAGGCTAGGATTAAAAACAAGGACTATGGAATACTACTCAGCCATAAAAAAGATGAAATCTTGCCATTTGCGACAACGTGGATGGACCTTGAGGGCTTTATGCTAAGTGAAATAAGCCAGACAGAGAAAGCCAAATACTGTATGATCTCACTCATATGTGGAAGATAAAACAACAATGACAACAAACAAATGCATAGATACAGAGAAGAGATTGGTGGTTACCAGAGGGGAAGGGGGTGAGGGGAGGGCAAGAGGGGTGACTAGGCACATGTGTACAGTGATGGATGGCAATTGGAGCTTTGGGTGGTGAACACAATGTAATCTACACAGAAATTGAAATATAGTGATGTACACCTGAAATTTACACAATGTTATAAACCAATGTTACCTCAATAAATAAATAATACATTAGTGAAAAAAAAGCAAGGACTAGGCTGTACAATTTTGAATTACAGGTTAACATGTTACTAAAATCTGTACTCAGCAGTCAAAAAGGAGCTGTCGAGGCTTGAAGAAAACTCCAATGCAGCCAGTGTGATTTTACAGAATGGATCAAGCTTCTTCACTGATTAAAATCCTTCAGTAGTTTCTCTTGGGTGTTAGAATGAAGTTTAAGATCCATATCAGGACCCTGATAGTCTTATATCATCTGGTTTTCTCCTAGCACTCCAGTTATGACTCATGATGCTCTGCCCCTCCCACATCAGGGTTTTAGCATATTCTGTTCCCACTGAAAGACTCTCTCTACCGTTTCCCTTTGGAAATGCCTCACACACATACACACACACACACACTCTCTCTCTCTCAAATCTCATCTTACATGTCACTTTATCAGGAAGAGATTCTTCTCTGAGATTCTGGACTAGATTAGTTCCTCTAGTTCTACGCTCATGGCAAACTATCTTCTCCAACACGAAATTACAACTGTAATTCTATAGATATTTGGGTCATTACTCACTTAATGCCTGCATCCAAAATGAAATTATAAATTCCATGAAAGCAGGGACCATGTAAAACCCCCAGATGTAACCCAAGAAAGTAATACATAAATCAATTCAAGACTATGGATAATTGGAGATGATTTATTTGATATAAGGAGTAGAGGTAAAAAGACAAGGACATTTTTTGACATGTCCAGAAAAGGGGTTATTGAAAACGTGATACAAACAGAAAAAGAGAGGTATGTTTAAGAGGTATTTTAAGAGTAGAAGCAACTGGTCTTGGAAATTTATTGGATGAATTATGTTTAAATAATTTGAGAGTCCTCATAAAAAATAACCAGTTCCTGGGCCGACACGCTGGTGTAGTGGTTAAGTTCATGCACTCCATTTCAGCTGCCCCAGGTCCACGGTTTCGGATCCCATGTGCCACCTATGCACCACTCATCAAGCTATGCTGTGGCGGAGTCCCATATATAAAGTAGAGGAAGATTGACACAGATTTTAGCTCAGCGACAATCTTCCTCAAGCAAAAAGAGGAGAATTGGTAACAGATGTTAGCTCAGGGCCAATCTTCCTTACCAAAAAAAAAAAAAAAAACCCACAAATAAATAAATAACCAGTTCCATTATTTTCTCACCTTCCCTGATTTTGAAGAAACTGCTTCTCAGGTCTTCTACAATATTTCCCAATATTGCAGTTCCTTTTTTCCTGCATATTCTTTAGAATGTTCTACAGATATTTATTGACGACCTACTATGTGCCAGCCACTCTTCTGGGTGCTTGATAAACATCAGTGAACTAAAGAAGCAAAGATCTCTACATTTGTGGAGCTTGCTTTTTTTTTGCCGAAAGATACAGAAAATAAAGAGTAAATAGTGCATCTAAGTTTATTATATTGTATATTTGAAGGTGGTGAGTATGGGAAAAAGAAAAGTCGGGTAGGGTAGGGAGAATGGATTGAAACAGCCCAGTGGCACTACACTGGTTATCTATAGCACATAACATGTATTAATTTTAAAAGCATCTGTTTTTTTGTTTTACTTTTGATGAAACCCGGAAACTTTCCAATTGTAAGTATTCAATGAAATATAGTTGTTCTTTTTCTCATCTATATCCTGGAGATAAAGTCCTCAAGGGCAGGGAGGGGGCAAGATGTCATGGCAGTAGGAAGAAAGCTTCCTTGTCAGTGCTGGAGGGAAGTCCCGCACCCCTCCCACTGCCTGCCCCTCCCCTGCCCTTAGTAAAGGGAAAGATCTCAGCCCCTTCCCCTACTCAGCATCTCAGCATCTTTCCTCATACTTCTGGAAGATTTCTTTATTTTGCTATCCAGCAAATTTTAAATGTTGTCTTAGGCTACTTTTCTATTCCTCATGTTCATCAGTTCCTTCTCTCTAAAATCTTGCATGACCTTATCTACCCGCCTGAAAGCACTGGACAATGTGTTTTATTTGTGGGTTAAATTTCTTCAAATAACTAGCTTGTTATGTTTAATTTTTCATTCATGAAGTATAATTTTTTCATGGCTTTCTGAATAGTATTAATAAAAAATTTGCATATTCATCATAACAGTAAATAACACAATATAAGATGATAAATATTTAATAGCTTTTCCTCAACTTTTAGAGAACAGTTGGAACAATTCAAACTGTTGAGACACTGTTTACTTAGAAACTGACTTTCTTGAAACAGAAGGTAAACATATTTTTTAAAATTTTTTCATAACTTAAACAGTAAGAAAAGAATAAATTAACCCCTTCATTATTGTAGTCCACAAGAAGAGTATTTTTTCAGCTGAGAAAAAGCAGTTTGTTAATTAGATTCCAATTATTTAAGTCAATTAGAGCCTAACCACAAGTTTGAAAGTGAAAGATTTCATTGTTATTTTCCTTGTTCCCAATAATAGAGGGATTTTTTTCATATTAAATTAAATGTACTGATTGTTTTGGCTTTGTGCAGACATGACTCTAATGTGTCTATACGCCCTCAGTTAATAAATCAATCAGTTTCATAAAATTCAAGATTCCTGGCTTCTCTTTAAAAAAAAAAAGGAACCTCAATTCTCATTTCCTCCTATCCAGCCTCTTCCTTCATTCCTATATTCATATCACCCCTCTATCCTGAGAGCATATGAA
Source organism: Diceros bicornis minor (assembly GCF_020826845.1). Classification (NCBI taxonomy): domain Eukaryota; kingdom Metazoa; phylum Chordata; class Mammalia; order Perissodactyla; family Rhinocerotidae; genus Diceros; species Diceros bicornis. Next base: position 14,017,459 of record NC_080768.1, read on the forward strand.
TTGACAACTCCAACCCACTGATCAAAAAAAGAAGTATAGAAAGTGGTCCCTACTTTCTCAAAAAGCTTGCAATATAGTAAGAAATAAATAATTTTTATATAAATAATTAAATACACAAAGACAATTTTAACAGGATAAGAAATGTGTTTCCTCTGTTTATGTTGACGTTTCAGATGAGATACCGCACCCCACCCCCCAAAAAAAAAACAAAAAACTGAAACCAATGCTATATGTGGCCAACCACCTCAAGGGTATAAAAGAGAAACTGAAGATTGATCAGATCAGAGAGGATAAGAATTCCTTTGGGAGGTTGGGGAGCTGTGGTACCATGATACTGGAGAGGGGAGTGTTTTCCATAAACTTAATCCAATTGAGAGGAACTTAAGGACAGCCACCCAAAAAGTTTGTGTGTCTCCTGGTGTTTGAGGAACACAGAGATTGATGTCTGACATTTTCCAGAAGTCTGAAGTCTCAGGGCCGTGCAAGTGAACAACCTGGTGGCCAACTCAAGCAGAAAGAGCTGGATCTGGAGTGAGCTGCACGCCCCTCAACAGCGGCTTGCCCAGCAGAAGGGAGTCGGCCGGGAGCTCTGGAGAGATATGGGGAGGCAGGAGGAAGCAGTCTCGAGATCCTCTTTCTCTACTTTAGGTTTTCCAATTTAAAACAGTCTGTGTGTGTGTGTGTGTGTGTGTGTGTGTGTGTGTGTGTGTGTGTGTGTGATGTGTTGGGAAAAATAAATTAGATCTGTGGTATTGATTTTACACTGAATTCAACTTTTAAAGCCACATCTAGGGGACTATTTATTTTTTACCTGAGAGTAATCATGAAAGGTATGAGATTACTTGAGATTTCACCCCAAGGCCTGGAAATACAGCTTGTTGAAAGTAGGTTGAAAGGTGGCAGGAGAGGGAAATAATAAAGTTGCTTCCTATCGGTGCCCTTCCTAGTCCTGCTCATTCAATGAGGTTACACAACATGAGATTTGGCACAAGGGACCACCCAGGCTGTTCATCATGGAGTAAAGAAAATTAGTTCAAGGAAAAGGGATCAGCGTGCCTGCAGAAGGACAACAAAATTTCCATGAAAGAGGAGAAAGGATTGGAAAAGAGCTAGGCGCTGATTACAGGTCACTTTAGAGTTTGGACATTACGAAGTCTATGGGCACATCAAATTGTGGCCCCATCACCTAAATATTACAATGGATTACTGTGCATGACTAAAAGCTGGAGATTGGCTTTGGACTTGGGAGTAAAAATACTTTATGGCTTCATGTGTTTTGCTTTCTCTTTAAGAAATATGTATAAAATTGTCTATCAAGGGGCCGGCCCCATGGCTTAGCGGTTAGGTACCCTGCTGGCGGCCCAGGTTCGGATCCCAGGCGAGCACCGATGCACCGCTTCTCCGGCCATGCTGAGGTCGCATCCCACATGCAGCAACTGGAAGGATGTACAGCAGTGACATACAACTATCTACTGGGGCTTTGGGGGAAAAAAATAAATAAAATTAAAAAAAAAAATTTTTAAATAAATAAAATAAAATAAAGGTCTATCAAGCCCATTATCAGCCTTTACCATTAAGTATACCAAGGAAATCAAGAGTGAAGAAACATATTCAACTATCATTTCAGTAAGAGTAGAATTCTAAAGTTAAGTGGATAAGGAGAAGTGAATGGAAGACAGGAAAAGAAATGACATAAGTGGATAGTTCAAGGGAAATTACAGACTGGAAATAGATCATTTGAAGAGCAGTACAGAGAAGAGGTACATCAAAGGATAGCTCTCCCCAGAAGTTTGAGTTATCATTTTGAATAATATTTAACTAAACACATGGAGGTAAGCGTGATCTTGGGAGCAGAGTTTTGAACTTGAAACCAGTGGATGAAGGCTCTCTTTCTACTTAGTTGTACATCACACTGCTGCATATGTTTATACCGATTGTTGGGAAAGACAGTCCTCCATAGGTCTCTTGGGCTCCCACACATCTTGCTGAGTTTGTCAAGAATGCAAATCCCTGACTGCTCTTTACTGGAGCCATTTCTCAGGGTCATGTTTACAGAGAGCAACTTTGAGAGATGATATAATGTCTGCCTCTGAAACAAAGGGCAGGTTTGCTTACTGCTTGCTATAAAAATAATTGATTCCCCAAGTTCAGTGTTCCTCAGCTGCAATGCAAACCGACTGTGTGTATAGGATCCATCTAGGCCCTCTGTATCACCTCCACGCAGGGAAACCAACACAGATGTGATGATGCTCATACTGCTTGCTGTGCTTTGAATGACAAAGTCCTTTGTCTCCGACCCAGGGGTCTTATGTCATCTGCCAGCATCCGTGAAACATTAACAGGCTAACTTACTAGCTTACAAGGAGGGTAAAATCTCTGACCCTACAATCATCACTGATGTGTGTAGTCTCTACTCTGCCCGCGGCTTTCCGTAGTTGGGTATACCATTCACGAGTATTCAAAATACTATATTTAGAATGCTCTTACGTTACTGGGCTAAATAGTTCTTAATTTTTGGAAAACTTTAACTTTTAATGCCTCAAAACAAATTAATAGCGTGTAACTACCTGGATAAGTCAGAATCCTCTTCTTACTTGTTTGTTTGTTTAGTCCTCATCCTTTAAATATTCATCTTTAAAATAAGCTTCAAGATATTTTAAATTCAGTTCAGCAAGTTCTTGTCACCTGAACCTTCCAATTCCCTCCCTTTCACCAATTTATGTTAGTTCTTTTCCTCCAGAGACCTGTTGGAACACACCCACACAAATACACATGACTTGAATTAAGGGCAGGAAGATAGTCTGTTGGTCTCTTCTCTACTTATCCTGTGACATTGATTGCAACTTGGGCATGTCAAAGAATTACCTCAACATTATAACAATATATAACATAATAAACAGATGTGGCAATATAAAATTATTGCTCTAATCTTATAAACGGCAGGCTGCAGTAAGATAATTATGAGGATGGATAGCCTTATTAATGTCAAATACAATAGTATTTTCAATAAACTTGTGACAAAGCATCTTCTATTCCTTTGCAGCCAATATTGAAGACCTGTGGAAATATGAACTTTTTCTCAGATTCATAAAGGCATAAGAAGAGATAGTAACATAATTATAATTATATTAAGAGGCACGGTTGATTGGTTGTCAGCACACTTTACATTTAACAATCCTGGGTGTTTTTACATGATAATGGCATAATGACAGTAATGAACTTAGAAGTTATTCTTAGCAGAGTATCACAGCAGAGTGCAATCGATTTCTGCACAAGCTATAAATGCAATCCCCAACCTTATAGGTTATTGTAAATGCAAAACACAAATCTCATTCATAACTACTTAATTAAAGAACATTATTGGTTTACCTGTAATTGCTTTAATTTATCACAGTGTTACAATTTATAAGTAATATGTGTTATTCTTCAGTAGTTTTGTTGTAATTACACATAATTTACAATTCACATTACCGCATTTCTAATTAGCCTCTAAATATTCTTGGTTATAAAAATGAAAATCCTATTTTAAGGAAAATAGGATAATTAACAATGTATTAAATCTATTGGCTATCAAGCGTTTGCCAAACAATAAAGTCAACTAATTCAGGCTATTTAGTTGATGAGTTATAAAATTTTATAAATTTATGGGACACAACTTAGTCACTCCTTGAGGTGCTAACATTAACAAGTCTCTGTTTCAAATTAATCTTGGTGGCACTCTGGTCCACATTATATTTAGCAAGGCAACACATTTACCATCTCCTTTTGTGTTGGGGTGGATGGCGTTGGAGTGGGGGCTAGAACACACATCAATCATAATATTCCTAAATGAACTCTTCTGCTGTTACAATTTTCAAGTCACTCGACTCAATAGGTTGAACAGTGAAAAATTCAGTCAGTTAAATCTTTTGTGTTTCTGGAAATTGGGAAAGATATTATGGTTGTTTAGTAAGATCACTATTTTGAATTTTTGCTGTAAATTTTTTAAAAGCCTTGTTTTGGCATGAAATAGCTATAAGTCAAAGTCACAAGACCTAGTCACTTCACTTAGAGATAATTAAGGAAAGACACATGAGTGGCTCTAAATGTTCCACGGAATATGCAGCCACCTACACAGTGTGTTTTGAAAGGTCTTCAAAGTTCAATATTTCCTCTCAACCAACCTCAAATTTCTACCATTAGAGACAGTGCTTTGGATAAGGAATTATTCAGGAAGCTTCTGTAAATGCAAATATACTATGTACCATGGGTGAAACGTGACTCGTTGGTCCTTATTACTGGATTCATAGGAATTCATTTTTTAGATGAGATATTATCAGGCAGAAGAGGTAAAAGAGACAGAGAAAATACTAAATCAGAAAATAAAAAAGAGAAGGGTAACAGCAGCAAATTCTGTTGAGAACAGAAGCCAAAACAAAGCAACATAAAAGGAGTATGTGTGGTGGGGATGGGGTACACTCAGGAACCCAAAGGTCCTGGGAAGCTTCTGTGTACCAGGATAGAATAAAAGATCATTGAAGAGAATTAGGACTGGCATCAAAGACAAATGTCCCTTGCTTGACAATTTTGCCTAAGGCCAACCATAAAATCACCCTGCTAAGATGTTTTTCTCCCAGCCCTTGAAGCTGTTGCACTTGGATACCTTTAAAGAAAATAGAGTTTTCTGTAATTCGGGATAAAAATAATTGACTGTAACTTTGTAAATTGAATCAAAAGATAAAGTCCTGGGGCTGGCCCTGTGGCGTAGTGTTTAAGTTCGGTGCACTTCACTTCAGCGGCTCGGGGTTCGCGGGTTCAGATCCCGGGCGCAGACCTACACCACTCATCAAGCCGTGCTGTGGTGGCATCCCACATACAAAATAAAGGAGGGTGGGCACAAATGTTAGCTCAGGGCCACGCTTCCTCAAGCAAAAAGAGGAAGATCGGCAACAGGTATTAGCTCAGGGACAATCTTCCTCACCAAAAAAAAAAAAAAGAATAAAATCCTAAAATCATAAATTTTATTTACAGTTCAAGCCCTATCATCATAACTGCCAATCATCTACTAAATTCATCAACATTGAAATTTTGTTGTAATAAATAAAATGGGTCCCATTTTAAAATAGTACTCCAATTACACTCATAGCCAAGGGAGATATGAACTGCTAATGGGGCAAGTCTGTTCTATAGATTTTTGTCTTCTGATATTGAAAATACCCATATTCCCACCCAGCATCACTTTATATTCAGAGACCTAACCAAAGATTGTGGCCTTTTCAAGCACCCAAGGGTTAATAGCTCTGTCTAGGCTTTTCCATTAGTGGTGTCACTGTGATGAAATCAACAAAGCCCTATTCTGAGGACTTTCAGGACGAGCTTAGAAGCATTTTGTGATAATGGTGCTCACTGTAACTGGATTTGACCTGTGCTTAACTCATAGCAGCAACTAAAAATGCACACATTTACCAGACTGAATATAATTCTAGCCCAAACCAACCTTTCTAGTCAACCCACTGATGTCACAAAAAATACTGTGGAATTGATTAGCTAGTTGCATTCAATTGGATTCAATGTATTTTGTGTGTATTTTTAGGCAAGAAATGTGCAATGAAGATGTGTGGGCTGTCTGCATTTCCTTCTCTTCCAGACCATTTATATTCTATATGCTCAGTTATTAGTTTAGATTATAAATCTGTCTCAATTATTCCTAGAAACAGGTTGATTACGTTGATCTTTCAACAGTAAAATTTCCCTTTCTTTCTGAGTGTGTGTATGTGTCGTTTTAAATCACACTTAAACATATATAGGAATATTGTGCTGGAAATCTGCACTAATAAAAGCAAAGAGTTTAATGGGCCTCATCAAGGGTAAGGACGTGCCATACCTCAGTTGATTGCTTCTCGATTAGGATGCAGAATGCTATCCCATTCTTCCTTTTGGGTATGACTTGAGTCTGCACAGTGCAGTACATAAATGATTTTCCATGGCTTTTTAAAAGGCGGTGCATATTAATATTTTAAACTGAAGTAATTGCTTCTTGCTCAGCAATGGGTTTCATTTATGAGTGTTTATCTTCGGCAAATGGAAAGTATGGTTAATCTAAGTTAAAAATGGGTTCTTTAAATAGCTCTAATTACATTCTGTTTATATTTGTATGTATTAGACACTTAAGATTTAATCGGTAGCAATTCTAACAAACCATAATGTTTATTTGCTGGTTTTAAATTATTGTTATGGATGGCAGTTGAATGAGAAAATAAATGATTTTTCCTACTATAAAACACAGTAACTAAAAGAGAAACCAAAGATAAAAAAAAAATTTAGCATAACTTCAAATTTTAAAATAATTTATCAGAAAGAGGTTACATAAGGTAAATTCTTTCCTTTTCTTTTCTTCTTTTTTTTAGCTCTAAAGATACAGAAGAAAGTCACCGTCTGGTCTCTAATGGTAACAGACTAGTGGGACTTTTATTTTCAAAAATTATTAAGATCTTGATGTTCAAGTGTCAGAACAGAAGGGGCTAAATTTTACATTTCAATTCACATTTATTTTACGTGAAGAAAAATAAATATCAGAAATAATAGGCTGATTTTTAAAAATTGTTAAAAACTTGTTTGCTTTAGGTTAACGTAATGCTAGCTTAAATCAATTTAATTTGCTTAAATTCTATATTTTGATTAACCAGAAAAGGCTCTGTTGGATTCTGTTTCCTTTCTCTGAAGCTTGTGAAAGGACTTCCCGCCTCTTTGGGGAAAATTGAATTGCACATGAGTTTTACTCAGTGAATTAAGAGCCTCGCAGTCATTTTATTGACATTTCATTTCCTATTTGTTTTATTGCGATTTTCAAGATATATAAAATGAAGTAGAAATCAAAAGACAATTTATTAATAATAACACCTATATCTCTATGGAACTACAAGCGTTTATAATTGTTTTTAAAATGCAATAGTATTCTCAGAAAAGAAATTTGCAGCATTATTAGTGTCATTTTATAAATAACGAAGCGGTGACAGAAATATTATGACTTCTCCACGTGGGATACATAAAAAAAAATGGAACAACCTTTTATACCACATTTTCTTACTCGCAAATGTTTAATTAGGAAGCAGTATGACCTTAGCCAAGTAACTAAACCTGTTTGTCCTTTGACTTCCTGGGGAGTCAAAGTGGAGATAATAATTGTATCCACCTTTTGAAGTTAGTGTGAAAGTTAAATAGAGTAATATATGAAAGCACGTAGAACAGGGCTTTCATACCAACGTTAAGTATTAATATTGTATTCATCTCTCCCTCCAGCTCTGAGCTCTGTCCCAAGAGCTATAAGCCACCGTAGTCTGCCAGTTCTTCCTTTGCAGAATCTCTATTCATTCTTCTTTTCTTTTCCATTCTGGTTACTTCTTTCTAGAGCATGCCCTTGGTAACTCACGCCTAAATATTATGCCTCTCACATGCAGTCGAGTGTCTCCCTCTGCCCAGTTACAGGGCTCCACTACTGTATTTGTCTCCTAAAGCACCCACCATCAGGCCACCCCTCAACCTCAAACCTGCTGAAAGTTTCCTCTCTCTATTGAATACAATCCCATGCACTCACCTTGGCATGCAGGGCCCTCCAACATCCGGGCCATCAGCTGTCCTTCCACTCTTATCTCCCTGCTGTCTGCAAACCTCCACATCCCAGCCAATCCTCACTGCTCATCTCAGATTTTCCCTCCTCTGCACTGGTACCTTGACATTTCATTGGAACGTACTCTACCAACCTTAAAGAAATCTTCCCCATCCTTCAAGAGTGAGACTAACACCATTTCCTGGGCAGTCCTTTTCCAGATCTGCCCACCTTGGAGTCCTAAATACATTTGTTTTATACCATTTATGTGCCGCTTATCCTATTTGCCTCAGCATAAATATTCATAAACATGTCTCTTCTCCCGACTGTATCATATCCTTGTTCGTATCCTCAGCATGTAACTCAGGCCTGGCACATAGTACCTACTCAATAAATATGTATAAGTAGATATTTATTGCATGACTAAATGAATGTTGCTCCCTGCTGAGTGCTGTATCCCGCGTGACTAAGCATCAGAGTGTTGAAAGTGACCATCAACAGGCAATATTTGAATTAATTACTTAATAAGTTAGTGGATTACTTTGTAAAAATTGTGCATTCTCTGTCTCTTTCTCCCACCCCAACACTCTCTTTCAATGACTATATTCTTTCCATCATTTCTGGATTTCTTACCCTGTGTCATGCACCATGTTGGTGCCAGTGATCTGGGGGTGAACAAGACAGTGATTGTCACTACGGATAATAGTTGGAGAGGACAGCAGGGAGGAAAAGCGCAGGCAGTCGCGGCAGTGAGATGTGATGAGCGTTACGGCAGAGTTGTCCAGGGGATTATGGAGACAGAGAACGGGGGATCTGACCTAGTCTGGGGTCAGCGAAGAGCTCGCTGTGAAAGCAATTTTTAAACCAAGATGCAAGGAAAGCACAGAGTGAGCTCAGCAGAAGGGGAGGGTGGCATAATTACTGGGGCCCATGCTAGGCTCCAGGTAAAAAGGCGAAAAAGAAAAAAAATGGTTCCTGCCCCCACACAGCTCATAAATAATAAAACAATTTACAATAAGTACTACGAAGAAAGCAAGCAGTTTGTTTCTTTAAAGACGTTTTAACTGTGGGAGGATGGCATCTAATTATACAGAATGGCCAGAATATACCTTTCTGAAGAGGTGCCATTTAACTTGAGGTCTGTGGGATAAGAACGGGGGATCCATGGAGAAAGCAGATGAAAGAGCATTCCAAGCAGAGGGACTAGCCTGTGCAAAGCTCTGATGGTGGAAAGAACTTAGACCATCCAAAGAACAGAAAGAAGACCAATGTGGCTGAAAAGCTGAGGTGGCCTGAGATGAGGTTAGCAAGATGGACTTCTCCTACCATGGAGGGCCTCATAAGCCAAGAGAAAGACTTGACTTTTCATTCTAAGTGTGTTGGGAAACCATTAATGTTCTTTAAGCAAGAGAGTGGCATGACCCAATTTATATCTTAAAGAGTTACTTTGCTTTCTGCAGGACGATGGTTCCTAGGATGGGAAGATTAGAAGCAGGACATCCAGGATGCTGGTGGCTTAGACTGGGGTAGGAACAGTCAAGATAGAAGTGGAAGAATTCTACAAATGTATTAGAAAAACATTGAGCAGGATATGTGGATTAGATGTGGGGGACAATCGTAAGAGGAATAAAGAACATGAGGGTGGAAATGATCACTGCTGTGTGAAAGCTTTTTGCTAACGCCTTCATTCTAGGCCTGTTTCTCTGGCTCTGGAGTTGTTTCTTTCATATCTTGGCCCTCCTACAAGAGCAGAGAACTTCCTTGGATTCCTTATTATAAATTTAGCTCTTAAGACCATAAAACAAGCTTGGAGGAAAAGGACTGTGAATTCTGATGAAAGTAAATGTGACCTTCAGTCCTGAACCTGGCTGCTCATTGTCCCGGTCACCTTTCTCCCGAAGTGGAAATTTAAAGAACTTCAGGCTGCCTCCATCCCCAGTGAAAAGCCTATGACCCCACTTAAGAAGTGGTTCTCAGGTGAGCTTGAAAGGGTGCCTTTGAATTATCTCCTCCATATTCCACTCAAGTCTCCTGCAGGCCCTTCCTGTGTTGCAAAGCCACCGAGGTTAGCAGCTGGGCCACATACAACACAGTCTCACCCTGTTAATTTCTAGTTCCTACCAGACTTCGGCTCTGGTTGTATGAATAAAAAAATCCAAGTAAATCCTGATATGGAACTAAACTAGCTTAATTGATGTTTCCTGCTGCACATGGCTATGCTTATATTCCAGATTTCCTAATATTTTATACCTAGAAGGAGCTTTAGAGATCATATTATCCAACATCTTCATGACATAGATGGGAAAACTGAGACGTAGAAAATTAAAGTGATTTGGGGCACATCATGCTATTCCAGAAAATCATAACCTTTGGAACCAGAAAGATCTGGATTCTAATTCTAACATCTCTTATTAGCTGGGCAAATTAATTAGTCTCTGCACCCTCCTTCAATGTCCTCATTTTAAAACAGGGATAACAATTCCCACTTTGCAGAATAGTTGAGGGCGTTAAAGTAGTGTACATCAAACACATATAAACGCTCGATAAATAGTAACTATTCTTATCTGTTTACTCTTCTTTGTCCGTTATTAAAGTGACCGGGCCACTTAGTAGCCAATGAAAGCCTAGAACCCGTGTTTCCCAACCTAATACATCTTTCTCTGTGCAACATAAACATGATAGAAATTTTCATGGGTTCATGGATTCTTCTCAGGTCTATTTAGGAATAACAAACAAACATCCTGTCTTGTGCACATTTCAAGCCCTTCGAGACTTTTCTGTGCCCTGGAGAATCAGGTACACAATTTGTCATTTTATTCAGCAGTGAAATGCCACCGTGGTAGCAAAAAAAGCTAAGGTGATATTTCTACCCTAAGAACCAGGTCTGGCACCCAGAATAAAAGACCCTTTTAATAGGAAGAATAATCTATCAATTTTGTGAAAGGACTGTTGGAAAAGGCTCGAAGTCCTACTGCAATATAAAGCATAAATGGTACATTGTCCTAGTTTTTTGCTGGAAATTGTATGTTAGTGCTGTAGAACAGAATTTCTTTTGCCTCAGCCTGCATTTTTCGAATATGCTATACAGACAACTCTATTTTCTAGGGGTTAATAAATGACAGAAGCAAAAGAGATGGCATAGTGTAAATGAAGTTCACAATAGTAATTATGATAATAATCTTGTGCATTTCCACACTCAAAGTGTAAAATAATTCTATGTTTCTGCCCATGAAAGAAAGAAAAACCGTCTTATCATTGTTGTCGTTTTGTGCACATTATGGTGTTTTGTTTTACTAGGATATGGTTATAATCCCAGTCCTGCAGGGGGAAAGTCATGTCCCTGGATAGGGGTTTGGGGAGCTCATTTCTGGTATCAACCACTTGAGTGTGCTCTGGAGAAGGCTTGTCTGTACACCAAAAAGGTGGCGGGATTCCTAGGATAAGTTTCTGGAGGTTTTAAAGTAATGTTCTCCATGGGGAACAGGCCAGGAAGATGTAAATAAGAACCCTAGAACAAGGGCTGTGACCCTGGTTAATCCTTCAGGGTTTTAGTATAGTCAGAAGTGCCTACAAGCCAAGGAGAGAGTAAAAATGGAAAGACAGCAAACTTATACTCTAAAAGCAAAATTGCTTTGTACTTTGTACAGGATCTGTTTATTTCTCCATTTTCTTTCCTTAGTTTTTAAGAACTCCAGCCATCTCAGCTGAGCTAAGAGAAAGGGGATAGTGTCTATTTGGGGGCCAGGTATATAAGGGAAGAGAGTGCGGGAGTAGCACATGGCTATATCTAGGTGGGGTGGAGAGCTCAACTTAATTAGAGAACCCCAAGGCAGAGAGGGACCAGTTGTTTCCTCCATGGTGAATCTTCTAGAGTCTTGGTTTTATTTTATTAATTTATTAAAGCTAGTGTTCTTCAACAACCAGTATTTCATCTCAATGCTTTAAGTTATATTCTAAATATTCCTTCCTTTTTCCTTGACCTCAATAATGAACATTTTCAAAATACAGTGGCGTTTTGGAGTGACTAAGTGGAGAAAAGCATTGACAACTGTAGGAATTGAAGCAGAGTTGCACACCTTATGCGAATGTTCTTTATGGTCTGACTTAGATTTCTTAGACATTTTTGTTACACTGTTTTGAAAGGAAGCCATCAATAAAAAATAATGATAATAATAATTTTGAAATACACTAAGTTAAAATATAATGTGCCAGAATACACAAGTTGTTTTGTTTTTTACAATGTGGTGTTGGTCTGTTCCTTGTAGGAATATAAAATAAATGGCACCAGGCCTCCTCATATTCATGATCTGAATATTAATGTTTTTTAACTTATGAAATTTAAATTAGCTTTACTAATGAAGTATTTTAAACATTTGGGAAAATACAGATGTCCTGTAAACTGGGTTATATGTTATGCACATATTTACCTTCTGTAGAATCATAGATTTGATCAATTATCCATTGAGTGTCTACTATTTGTTGTGTACTGCTCTACTGAATAAAAAATTCCTGTCTAGTACAGCACACATCCTGGTAGGGGAAGACAGAGCACAAATAATGATCCTAATAAACTATATAATATTTTAGAAAATGATAAGTGCTATAGAAACATATAGCGGGGTGTAGGAAATTGAGAATACCATGGCAGGGCATGGGGATGAGGCTGCAATTTTATTTAGGGTAGCCTCATTGAAAAAGTGACATTTGTGCAAAGACTTGAAGGATGTGAAGGAGTGAACCATGTGGATATCAGAGGAAACAGTGTGAAGGCCCTGTGGTAGCCAACCTCCAAGGCCAGTCTCTATGGCATGAACAGAGTATGTGAGAGGATATTGAAGAGGAAATCAGGGAGATACCTGCCATAATAGGTCATCGTAAGGATTGGCTTTTAGCCTGAGTGAAATGGGAAGCCAATGGAGGGTTTTGAGCAGAGAAGTGGCATGATATAACTCTTATTTTAAAAAATTCACTTAGACTGCTTGTGTTGAAAATAAGATAGAATTAGAGAAACCTATTAGGAGGGCATTTCAGTAATTCAGGCAAGAGTTGATGGGATCACAAAACAGGGACGGTAGCAGTGTTGGTGTTGGGAAGTGGTCAGATTCTGGATATATTTTGAAGATAGACCCGTCCAAATTCCCACATAAGTTGTGTGAGAAAGAGAGAAATCATGCTTATTGGCCTGAATAACTGGAAGGACGGAGTTACCATTGCCCAAGATTCAAAAGACTGTGTGATTGGGAGTGGGAGGCAGAATCAGAAATTTACACATTGCAAATAACCTCTCAGGGGAATTTGAAAAAATTTACACTCCCACCAGGCATGGACGAGACAATGCATTATTCATATCCCTACATCAATGTTAACTTCTATAATCTGAGAACTCATCTTTAAATTCTGAGATATCCATAAACATTATCACTCAAATATCACCTCTTCCCCATTCTCTACTCTCTCTTTCCAGAACTTTTATTGGAAGTTTCTGTATCTATTAAGCTCTATTTCATCCATTTTCATCGCTTTTTTACTTTTCTCTGCTGCTTTGTGGATGATTTCCTTAAATTTATCTTTTAAATTACAGTTCTCTCTATCTGTTGCCTGACCTACTATTAAACTCATTTACTTTTTATTTCAATGACTATAGTCTTCACTTACAGAGGTTTTATTTGGTGTTTTAGATCCACCTGTTCTTTTTGTAGATTGGTGTGTTCTTTCTACTTTTTGTTTTATTACTTTAGGTATTTTAAACAAAATTAGTTTCTCCTTTCTTAGCATTCTATTATCTCATTTACTTGAGATGCTAATTCTCCTTTTCCTTACGTCTAATCCCTCCCTCTCCTTATGAACAATTCCCATTAAGCACTTATAGCTGCGTTGTTGTTGTGAGGTTACTCAGAATGAGGATGTCCCTTGTGCCTAGGTTGTGGAAATTATTCTAAACATTTGGTTTTGTCTCTATTTCACTTCTGGCTGCACCAGCTTCCCAGATCTGAGATGAGTTTTTCTATTCATGGCTCATGGATTGGAATTGGAATTTCCATACCCTGAGTAAATATTTTAAATCTGATCCTCACACCTGTACTGTAAAGAGGCTTGGATTTAAAATTTCTCACAGGAGATTTTCTACCAGAACACCAGAAAATCAGAATTCCTTGCCTCTTCCCTGGAGAATGGGCAAACTTTTCCTAGACTGTTTTTCACAAAGGGGCAGTTCTTCCAGTGGCCTGCTTCAGACAGTGATTTTGGTTTCTTTTCCCTTCCTGGGTGAGGACACAGGCCATGAGGAAGATGCGTCCTTGACTGGACAGTCACATCTCAGTCTCTAGGTGCCAATCTGTGTTTGATATTCCCCAGAGGACCTTGGTGTCACATTAAGCTCTTTTTTGTTTCTTTTACCTAGAAATTTCCCATTCTTTCTTTTGAGCTATGTTGTTGTGGTTTACTTTTTTTAAATTTTTGGTTAGATTTATCCAAATTTCTATCTGTTTGGAGTTGGAAGTTAGTTAGTATGATTCGTGGAGTCAGTGGTGATATTTAATAGTCTATATGACGTGTAAGGAACTTCGGGCCTCCTGAGTGCCTAAAGTATTAGTACATAAAGCACTCCTTAATTTCTGGGTTGTAGGGAAGTCTGGGATCCTGGAGGAGTAACCAAGGTAGTGGCTATTTACCAACCAAAGGCCAAGACTTTCAATATTTTAACTACCAGTACAGCTATATGGATGTGTATCAGTCAAATATCAGACAATATACAGTGAATTTTCTTATAGTTCTCTACACATAATTCATATTGTCATTTATTGCAATTAGATAAAGAACTCAAGGGAAAAACACTACCCAGGGGATAAAAGACTTGGAGAAATATTTGGTCATTAAATTATTCTAAACTACATTGAATTATATTTTTTTATTGAGGTACTATTGGTTTATAACATTATGTCAATTTCAGGTGTACATCATTATATTTCAATTTCTGTGTAGACTATATCATGTTCACCACCCAAAGACCAGTTACTGTCTGTCACCGTACACATGTGCCCTATCACCCCTAAATGGAACTATCTTAAAGTCTAGATTGTTTTGTTTCCTGAAATAAGATAGAATGGGGAAAAAAAAAACTGTTTTTTAATCTGAAATCAATTTCATGTACTCATTCTGATGCAAAATAAAATACACATTGTGAAGGTATTTAGGATTGTAGTTGCTTACATTTTAATTAGTTCCAGGCACTTCAAAATTTAATCACAATGAAAAAACCATTAGTTTATACATTTGAAAATAGGGTAATAATGTTGATATTGGCACGTACTTTCTAGAAATTGTGAAGACAATCTTGACAGGTTCAAAGGCACACAGATTATATCTGGAAGAATTGTCATTTAAATATTTGGGGAGTAAAACATCTTTTGGATAAATTTTTGTTTAACGTCAACAAATATCATTTGTACAGCAAGGTAAGGGTTTTGGTGTGCAGACTCTTCTACTTATCGAAAGTTGTGTAGTCCCTGGATCCTGAGTAAATTGTAAAACACTGTATATTTAAGCATAGAATATTTAAAGATCAATGTTCAAGGTTCTCAATGATACCTAGAGATGGGCGTTGTGTTTGTCTTGCCTAAGAAACCATTTTAAAAGACCTGTCCTGTACAAGCTTTCACTTGTAAGTTCTGAGGATCTAATATACAGCATGGTGAATGTAGTTAATAATACTATATCATATACTTGAAATTTGCTGAAAGTAGATCTTAAGTGTTCTCACACACACACAAAAAGTAACCATGTGAGGTGATGGATGTGTTAAGTAACTTGATTGTGGGAATCATTTCACAACGTATACATATATTGAATCATCATGTTGTACCCTTTAAATATATTACAATGGTATTTGTCAATTAAACCTCAATAAAGCTGGGGAAGGATAAAAAAGGATCTATCCTGCTTGTCCCTACTTTTCAATTATTTCCAGCCCTTAGGCAATCAGATTGCAAGCAAAAATTAGACCAGGAGATTAGGTTGGTTCAGAGGTTTCCAAAATTTTGTCAAAAATCACCTCTGACTCCAAAGGTTCTTCTTCTTTCCCTATGAAATCCTCACGGACAGAAATTTACTATGAATCCAGTAACTGTGGTAGATGAATTTTCACTTCAGTGCAAATTCAATATATATTTGAAAAATCATGATGTATGCAAACTATTATTAATTAAATCTATTTATTTAATATATTTCTTTGGTGCATAAGCAGATTCTGGGGATTCCTTGGAATAACTCTTTGCCTGCCAGGATCTGGAGTTAAATGTTGAAAACTACCATTTCACAGACTGTAGAAAGAAATAGGCAAAGGCTTTATAATTGATATTCAGCTGCAATTCAGCTTCCTCAGAGCCTGATCAGCTGACCCTCTGCAGGAGCCATCACCCCAATTATTCGATTATCTACTATAACAAGTTTCTCCAGGGGCCACAGCCTGTGGCTATGGATGAGATAACAACAACCATAATGATTCAGATTATAGCTCTTTCCTCTATCTCATCACACAGAACCTCAACCTCCTATATAATGCTCCTCAAATTTCTGAGAGTCCCAAGCTGTGTCTCTCTTATGTTCACGGATAAATTCAATCCCACAGAACTTTGTCCAGTCTGTCCACCGGGCATGCCCCATTTCTTTCTAGGCATCAGGGGAATATAAAATTATTCTTCAGTTCTGCCCTATGACAGGCCATGTAGATGGTTAATGACATACTAGAGCCATTATGTTCTTTTCTCAAGTGGGGACAATGCCTGACTCCCCACTCTGGGTCGTACTGTGTCTTTGGTGACCCCACGGCTCTTGGTGACCTTCGTGTCAATAGCCCTTTGACTTAATGCTGAGACCCCACCCTCCTAAGGGTTTGCAGACAGAATCTGGGTCCCAGTGCAGGATAGACACCATCTTGTCATTGCTGCCATCCCTTTCCAAAATCTACATATCAGTGTTGGCTTCTCTCCTTCCTCTTCCATCCAAAACAGAAGCCTTATTGCAAAATACCTCATGGAACCCTCTATTTAAACTGCCCCTTTATTTGTCAGGTAACTGAAACATGTTTGCATCTCAGGGAAGACACTGTCATCAATTTGAGATAATCTATTGTTGTTGAAAGAGTTTTCACATTTATTCCCCCACTGGTAACAACCTTAATGTGATTGCAACCTTAATGTGATTAAATCAAAGGGAAATTACCATTTCACTTCCAGGTTTGGAAGGAAATGTTTTTGAGAAAGGGAAATTGAATGACTTGTTTGAATGGTGAGAGATAAGCAACTTCGTGTTTTGGAAGGAAGTTTAAGGCATAGAAGGCAACTAAATTTAAAATTAGGGGTTAAGAATGGTCTGATTAGCTAACCTGAATAGGCAATAAATATTCCTAGCAAAGTGGGCAAAACTGCCTGAGAATCATGGGAAAAAGAGAATTAAAATAATTCAGAACAGCACGGAGAACAGTAAATAAACAGGGAAGATTTCTATTTTCATCTGAAGAGCAAGATGGCAGGTTGGAATGTTTGGGAACATAGGCATGGTATTATGGTTGAAAAGATTTTTCTTTCCTCATTCCCACTGTGAATTGGCATAAGGATATTTAAAGGATAAGAGCCTAAACTACCAATGTAGCTAAATCATCTGTCCATAGTGTGGTCCTGCAAGCCTCAATTTTATTTCAGATTGCTCAACTGAGACTTTTCCTGTACAATTTCCACAATCAGGTAACTTAGTCAAAACTGCTTATATAAGGAGTCATAGGAGCAGGGAAGGGGCCAGAGTGGAATCAATCAGGTCGATGAAACGAAGCAGTTAAAATTTGTTTTCATGTTGACAGAGCACTGACTTTTATTTTACATTTCTTTAATTATTTATAGAATACATAATATCTGTAAGAAAAAAATCCCAATATGGACAAAATAGTCCTTGACTTTTTCCCAAAGGTAACCAATGTAATCAGTTTGGTTGGTAAACATCAGACTTTTTTTTTTTTGGCGAGGGAGATTGGCCATGAGCTAACATCTGTTGCCAATCTTCCTCTTTTTTGCTGAGGAAGATTGGTCCTGAGCTAACATCTTTGCCCATCTTCCTCTATTTTATGTGGGACACTGCTACAGCGTGGCTTGATGAGTGGTGCATAGGTCTGCGCCCAGGACCCGAACCTGCGAACCCCAGGCTGCCAAAGTGGAGTGTGGAAACTTAACCACTATGCCACCAGGCCAGCCCCCTACATCAACATGTTTCCTATACCTATGTGTACATTCACACACACACACACACACACACATACACACACACACACGTACACATACCCACACAGTCAAAGAAATTTTATATACATATTTTGTTATCATTGTTTGTGGTGTGATTGCTTTTTATTTTATATACACAAATGGATCCATATTGATCTAAAACCTGGGCTTTTTCCTATTTCTCTTAAAAATAATTCAATGTTGTACACATTCATCCTTTGGAATAATTCAGTTTACTTGACTGTCACCTATTGAAGGAAAATTAGGTCATTTTTATTTTTCACATTACAAACTATAATGTGTTAAACACCCTCATACACACATATGAGTATACCTCTAAAATAAATTCCAAAAAACAAATTGCTAAACCAAAGTTTATATGTATTTTAGTTTTTATCAGCTGCTGCTAAATTTCCCTCCAAAAGACTATCTCAAGTTACACTCACATCAACTATCAACTGTGCATAAAAATGCCCATATAAAAGTACACCCTCGCCAAAAAAGGGTTTTATCTTTCTTTTTTACTTTTTGGCAATATGATAGAACAGGATTCCCCACATCTCTGTTTCTCAAAATCTACTCATCTTTTGAGCCAGCTCCAGTGGCCTAGTGGTTAAGGTTGGCAGGCTCTGCTTCGGCAACCAGGGTTTGGTTCCCAGGCGTGGACCTACACCACTCGTCAGAGGCCATGCTGTGGCAAAGTCTCACATACAAAATAGAGGAAGATTGGCAACAGATGTTAACTCAGGGCAAATCTTCCTCAGCAAAAAAAAAAAAATAATCTACTCATCTTTCAAGACCTGGCTTGAATGACATCTCCTTCATCAACACCTTCTCAGACCACCTGAAACTGGCCCCCCACACCTCTGAATTACTGCAGTGATTTGTTCAAACCTTTCTCATTACATATCACATTCAGATTTATATTATAGTTATTATTAGTGTGTATTCTCACTCTGCCTCTGGGTTGAAAGCAAAGCCAAAGACTCTGTCCAATTTATCTTTATATCTCCCATAGACCCTTGTTTTAGCTGCTTGTACGTAGTTGGAAGGTAATAATTTTTTAAATACATAAATACAAGAAGGAAAAAGGAAAGAGTAGAGCTCTATTCTAAATGAATAGTGTTTTATAAGGAAATTTTGTTACATATAGTTATGATTTATTCTGAAAAAATAGTGGGTATGAAAAAGGATCATCAAGTCAGAAGAAATCTCACATAAAATCCATCTCATGGTTTATATAAACATATCCATGTGTTAATTTATGTGGAAGAAAGTATTTGACTCTAACATATAATTCTTTTATTGTATATTAAGCATAATGAGCACTGTAGTTGGCATCAGAAACATTGAGTTCAAATCCTGTGTAAATCACTTATTATCTTTTGACTTCAGAAAATTCATTAATATGCTCTGAGCTTCGATTTCCTCATCTATGAAATGGGCTTAATAATACCTGTCCTACCTGCAGGATGATTACTTATTTTCACAAGAATTGTTTACTAGGTGTCTACTGTGAGTCAGGTACAGAGGCAATAAATATGAATACATGGTGGGAATCATATGGGACAGCATACACGAACACACTTTCAAATAAAAATTGATGTAGACACTTGGATTATCACACAATTGTGACAGAGTCTATTCCACCTTAAAAAGAAATTAAAGAATTGAGTACATGTCTTCTATTGAAAAATTTTATTTCAGCAGAAAAGACAAACTTCTACTGTTTTAAGAGCCGAGTTTTATGATCCACAAACTGGATATTTTCTGTGAGTGTTTTTGGTTCAAAGACCTATGTGAGCACTGGGGCATCTACAGTCTGTTTCCATTATTCACATTTAATCATACATAATTTTTTTTTTTGTAGTGAGAAAGATTGGCCCTGAGCTAACCTCTATTGCTAATCCTCCTCTTTTTGCTGAGGAAGATTGGCCTTGGGCTAATATCCATGCCCATCTTCCTCTGCTTTATATGTGGGACGCCTGCCACAGCATGGCTTGATAAGTGGTGCGTAAGTCCGTGCCCGGGATCCAAACCCAAGAACCCTCGGCCACCAAAGCAGAGTACGCAAACTTAACCACTACACCACCAGGCCGGCCCCAGGTCATTCATGTTTTTAATGATTGTTGATAAAATAAAGCAATGAGAATGCTAGGCAATATTACCATTTCCCTCTTTATATATTAAACATTTCTTGGTACATTTGGGGAAAATTTTATCTATAAAGCTATAGCAATATTAAGTCAATAGAAAATAATAAGGCCTTAGAGACATTTGCACCTGTTTTGATAGGGAAGTCTTTACTCCCAAACTTCTCAGGAGGAAGAAAAAAATGCCCTTTTCGCTCTAACACGTTGACCTTTGAGTCTGAATTAGTGCAGTATCAGTGGCAAAATCTGAACCGAAAAATGAATCTGTTAGGATTAAGGGTTTAGCTGTTGCATGGCTAAGTGGGTCAAGCTCTCTTAACTGATGGATTTAACCGATGCCACCCAAAAGACGAAAAGTTTAGATTCAGACAAACCTGCCAGCTTTCAATATTTCTAGTACGTTACTCTTTTTCCATGGGACTCACAACCTCTCAAGTTGGGGAAAGAAAAAAAAATAAATTCTCACTTCCAACTTCTTTCCTGAGCCAGCCTTATTAAAGGAAAGTGAGCACTCACTTTCATAATACCTGACGGCTCATGGGAGGCACAGTTTTATTTGATAACTGAGGTTTGAAAAATATAACCAGTACCACTAATCTGCCTTCAACCATACAACAATTTATTCCAACTTCTATGCATGCTCCAAAATACCCTTAACTCATAAGGAGAATATGAAGTTCTTCATTTGCTAAATTTGATTCACAGGGAAAAAAATAAGACTACAATGCGTCTCTTACTCATATGCAGAACATTTTAATAGGATAAACAGGTGTAAAGTGAATTCAATTTCTTGTAGCCTTAAGAGTAAAGAAATGCTTAGACACATTCATCAGCTGATGGATGCAGTTGGTAAATAGTATTTTATAAAAGCAAATCTCATACTCAAATTTTATTTCTAGAGCCCACACTGATGCCTATATAATTCCAGTAGTTGTTTCATAGATTTGTGATACATCTCACCCCTCTGTTAATTATAAGTGCAAAGCCTTAGAAATCACCTGTATTGATGTTCCTCTTGATTCTCTACCAATTTGCTTACAATGAAAATTAGAATTAGATGTAAGGGACGCCGTCAATTTTTCTAAACAACCACAGGTAAGCACATAACTGAATAGACTGGCAAAATTATCTTTATAAAAGCTTCCCTTTCAACAGAACTAGATTCTCTCGTGGCTGTGATGGATCCCCCCCACCGCCTCACAACTCTCCCCACCCTAATGCAAGTGAAAGTGTAGATGAATGCAGATTTTCCTATTTAATTTCCACAAAGTGTGTGTTCTCCTGCCTGGGTTTATATTGCTGTCTAATGAAATAATCAGCTAGTATCCAGTAGGGGAGTGGTAGTGCAAGAGGGGAGGGACCATCCTAAAAGGTCTATTATCTTGTCAATAAGTGCACAGAACTCTCATTAATGTTAATTAGATTTACCCGCCAGTATGAAGGGAAAGCTAGACCTTAAACAGCAACTTTGAAAAAACCTATCTAACAATGCAAAACATGGAGAAAAAATGAGAAATCATTCCTGCCTCCAAGCAACCTTAACTCGTGTAAAAGACATTTATGTGGCCATTAACCCAAGCAGAAATTGAACTTGTCAGCATTACATGCAGAATGTACATAAGGGTAACTGTTCATGAACAATTTCTCAAATGAATTAAATACAAACTGGATTTATCTCTAGGCGGTAGGTGTACTCTGTCCATCATCTTCTTAACAGCACAACTGGAAGAGGGTCAGGTTTTCTAGCCCTTTTATTCATGCTTGCCTTTAAGGTAGAAGACGAGGGATCAAAAAAGAACTGCTGTTGAAGATTTGGCTTATGAATAAAACTAAAAACCTAGAGCCATCCTTATCTTCTGTCTTTGTCACATGGCCCATTTCCAATCCATCAGCAAAGTCTATTATTTTCCTGAAAATAAAATTAAAATCAGACCACCTTTCTTCACCTACACCTCTACCACCCTGGTCCAAATCAACATGCGTCTCACCCAGATTATTGTAATAGCCATAACTTGGAACCTATGCCACCACATAAAGGCCAGAAAATCTCTTTTAATATGAAAGTCAACACCTGTCACTCTCTACTTATCCCCTTCAATGGCTGGCTGTTTCATTCAGAGTGAAAACCTTACAGTGGTCGTCAAGGGGGACCCCACCCTCACCCGTACCCTGCCGGAACTCACATCTTTCAATGTTCCTTCTCAGACACTTCCCTCAAGCTACACTGCCTCCTTGGGGTTCTGTGGATAAGCTAAGTGATCTCTGGCCTCAAGGCCTTTCCACTTGCTGTTGCCCTGCCCATCCCATATGAAATAGCAACCCTCCCCATCTCCCGTACTCCCTCTGCCTTTCTTCATTGTACTTTGCTCCATAAGACATAACGCCACAACAAGTATACATTTAATAATGTATCTGTCTGCAACTGTCTGCCCCCTAGTTGATGTAAGCTCCATGAGGCCATTTTGTCTGGGTTTCTGCTGTTCATCCAGCACCCTGGACAGTGCCCAAAACATAGTACACACTCAACAAAAATTTCTTGAAGGAATGAAATAAAATATTGTGGTGGTAGTTGGGAATCCATTGTATTCATTCTCAGTTACAAACAGACAGTGAACCCATTTTCTCAAGCATCTGAAGATTTCTCCATACTACATTAAGAGATTATGTAAGAAGATATAGCAATAGGTCAGCTTTGGACATCCTAATTTGGATACATTACTTTCCCAGATTTCTTTATTCATCGAATATGGTTCCCATATTGGATGTTTAAAATATCTTTTACACTCAATGACTTTTATTCCTAAATATCTTACTTGAAGCCCAGACACATTTTTTTTTTCTGTTCCAAGTCATTGAACAAAAATTTGCATATAGACGATGGCT
The DNA here is from genome assembly GCF_020826845.1 of Diceros bicornis minor. Classification (NCBI taxonomy): domain Eukaryota; kingdom Metazoa; phylum Chordata; class Mammalia; order Perissodactyla; family Rhinocerotidae; genus Diceros; species Diceros bicornis. The sequence continues at coordinate 14,040,348 of NC_080768.1, forward strand.
TCTCTTTTTATTTTTGTTAACCTTGGACTGTCTCAAAATCAGAGTTGCAAAGAGAAAAGAACCAATATCATATATAACATTTTCAGAAGTGTTGGAAACCGGAGCTTTAGATTGAATGTACAGACCTGAATTATGCTATCTACCAGTTTTTGTGTGTGACATGTTGACAGAGGTTGACACTTAGTGGGTGACTACCGTGTAGTTGTCAGCTGGCATTAAGACTTGCAGTTCATTCTGCAGTCAAAATAAAGGAGGAATGGCAAAGTCCATATCTGAAATCTACACTCCAGCACTCTGGCAGCCTAAAGCATTTCGAATTGTTCTATAGTACCTAGTGCCACTCTGCTTTGCTGAGCATGGAGATGGACACGTTTAACAGGATATCTATTAACTATTCACACCTAAGTGCATTTTGTTCATTGTGGTAATAAAAAGTAGATTTTTATGATCAAACTTTTATGTACTTTTCTTATGTTAATTACAATCATATATAATAGAAAATAAGCAAGAAGGGAAATCAGACAGAGAAAGTATCTGAAAGAAGAGAGCAAGTATTATGATTTTAGTAGTTCAGAGAAATGCAAAAGAAAGCTGTAAACCTATTGGAAAAGGGTTCAAAGGGTGGGAAATTTTTTTTATATTTTGCAGGGTTTTTTAATGCTTGCTCCTTGTCTAGTAGGATATATTTCGTGTTCTTAAAAATACTTACTTGAAAGTCTACAATATTACCATATTATATTGTGTGCTATTATAGTCACAGAAGTAGACTTTCTAAAGAACTGTGGTTTATTCCATCCTTGTCATAATGTCTATCACGAGTAGAGCAAGATTTTAAATTCAAAAGTAATTAGGGGTGTGATCTGTGGAAATACTCTTATATTGTTATAACGCTATGTATGTTGTCTTTCCTTTGGAACTGAATTATTATGCATTTCTAAATTGGGACCTTTTTCTTCTTCTCCTCTTCCTCTTCCTTCTCCTTTTCCTTCTTCTTCTAAATCATAGAGGTTGTGCTTGCTTCGTTTCTATAATGAATAAGAGCCTTATCTGGAAATTGTTGCATAGCCACACTGCATTTTTAGGTGGACTTGGAAATTTGGTTTCTTCTTTCCCTTGTAAGCGAATGAATAGACTGAGAAAGTCTTCTACCCGTCTGATGCTAGTAATTGAATCACTGTACAACACCTTAAACAAAGAAAATTCAGAGCAGCAGCAATTAAATTATGTTCGTATGTTCCAGAGACTAAGCTCTTCACAGACAGAGAATGAGGAGACAAAATGGTGTAAAATGGTGGACGCTGATATCAGGAAGGGAAGAAAGACGACATTAGATTAGGCCTTGAGCTAGGCCATCCTACAAAGAACTGAAAAGAAGTAGTGACTCAGACTTGGCTTAAGTTGTTTCCACTTTGGGTTACTTCCAACTCAGCCAACCAACAGTGCAAAGGATATTTGAGATCAAGATACAAGCGTGGACAAGGCTTCCTAAGTTTTCTTAGAGAAGGATCTCGGGTTTGGAAGTCAGTTGAGCTTGCACAAAGTGAACAGCCAGACAGGGGAGTCCAGAGCAGAGCTCTTACTGTACTTTTACCTCTCAGCCAGGGAAGGGACCGCATCAGCACCCTAGAGTCTTCCTACTAACTGAAAAGGCCTCTTTGTCCTAGGCTATAGGTACATACGTTCAGCAGTTATATTGACCATGGCCTAATGGGGCCACTCATGCTAGTGATGTCACATTAATAACTCATTTGACTCACACAATGACCCTGAAAGGAAGATTTTATTTTTATCTTTATTTTACATATGAAGATACTAAAGTATAATGGGTGATATTGGATTAATGGTGGTAGTTACCACTTATTGTGTATTTACTAATTGCTGGTACTGTCCTAAGCACATTATATATGCTATCAAATTTAATCTGCAATATAGCCCCATGAGGTGGATGCTCTTATCATTGTGTGTGGTTTGGGTGATGATCATCATCATCATCATCTTTGCGAAGGTCAGGGCATCATACTTAAGTACTGAATACAGAAGGAAGATATTTTATACCCACACTCCCTTATATACATGGGTGAGCATGCTCGCACCCACACACACGCACACACACCTTCCCCACCACCATCATATCTTACCACTGAGGCTGTCCTCCCAGGTCAATGGATACAGCAAAATGCCAACAATACCTATTCATATTTAGCTCTACACATCTAAGGTAGAAAATAATGTATGTGAAGAAGGTTTATAAACCACGAATAGCAATATAAATTCAGGTTTATATATTTGTTAAACTTTTTATTCAACTTTATTGAGGTATAATTTACATGCAATAAAATTCACTCATTTATGTGTATATTTCAATGAATTTTGACGCATTTACAGACCATGTAACCACTACCACAATTAAGGTAGAGAACATTTTCATCACCTCAAAAAGTTTGCTTGTGACCCTTCCCAGTCAATCCTACCCAACTCTCCTCCCAGACAACCATTGATCTGCCTTCTGTCACAATCGATTAACCTTTTCTAAAATATCATTTAGATGGACTTAGACTGTATATACACTTTTGTGTCCACGTAGTTGCATGTATTAGTAGCTCATTTCTTTTTATTGCTGAGTATTATTCCACTGAATACATATAACACAATTTGTTTATCCTTTTACTAACTGATGGATATTCAGTTATTTTCGGTTTAAACTATTGTGAATAGAGTTGGTATGATCATTTGTGTACAAGTCTTTGTAAGGACATATGTTATCATCTCTCTTGGGTAAATACCTAGAGGTGGCATTCCTGAGTCATGTAGTAAATATACATTAATTTTATAAGGAACTGGAAAACAGTTTTGTGAATTGGTTATACCACTTTAAATTCCCACCAGCTATCTGAGAGTTTCAGTGGCTCCACATCTTCATCAACACTTGGTTTGGTTAGTCTTTTTAATTTACCCTTTCTAATGAGTGTGCAGTGATGTCTCATTATGGCTTTAATTTGCTTTTCTCTGCTGACTAATGATATTGAGCTTTTTTTCATGTGCTTATTAGCTATTTTTATATTTTTCTTTGCAAGTGTCCATTCACATTTTTTGCCCTTTTATATTGTTTGTCTTTTATTAGCGAATTGAAAGCCTTCGTTATATATTCTGGATACTAGTCCTTGGTCAGTGGCTTGACTTTTCATTTTCTTAATGATTAATTTTGATGAATGTTAATTTTCATAAAGTCCAATTTCTTTTCTTTTATGGTTTCTTCTTTTTGTGTCCTAAGAAATATTTACTTATCCCAACGTCATGACGATTTTCTGTTTCCTTCCAGAAATTTTATAATTTGAATTTTTATATTTATTTCTATCACCTATTTTGAGTTAATTTTTGTTTATAGTTCATGCTTAGGGTCTAGAACATTTTTTTTCTGTATAGATATACAGTTTTTCCAACACTCTATTGAAAAGAGCATTCTTTTCCCGTTGAAGTACTTTGGCACCTTTGTCGAAAATCAATTGACCACATACGTATGGTTCTGTTTCTTAGGTTGGTATTTTTAGTTTAAACATTGCAGATAAATATTGGATGAAGATTTTTTTTTAATCTTCTTAACCATTAACTGAAAAATTTATCTCACAGGTTTTGAGTAGGTGAATCTCTAAAATCACAGTTTTCTTATCCTACGACATTAATAAAACAAGGTTTGGAGGAATTCTTATTTCTCACATTTCCAGATAAGGAGACTTCCACTGATTATCCCCCTGGGAGAGGAGAGGGCAGAATTTAGTTTTTTTACAAACATTTCTAGTTTCTTTTCTCACCTCCTTCCTCGCCAGTACTTATCACAGAGACTGTAGCTAATTTGAATTGATAAGAGCCTGAGACCCAGGCCTCTCTGAAGAAGTGACATTTGGGACCACATTTGAAAAGAGAGAATGAACCAGGAAAATATCTGGGAGACCATCCCAGACAGAAGGATAGCCAGTACAAAGACTTAAGGTCCTCTTACCAACCTGAGAGTGCTTCTGTGGTAGAATTAATAGAGGTGGGACTATGCATGGGAGGAGGGGCCTGATGATATAGAGGACAGTCTGACTGTAATATAAAATATGATATAGCGAGTGGAAGGACAAGTTTGGAAAGACCACATGGGTATAGAAAAGGAGCTTGAATACTAGATTGAGCAGATTAGCTTGAATTGGTAGGCAGTAGGGAACCACTTAACTAAGGGCTTCCATGACAGAAAGGGTGTTTTAAGAAGATTTATTCAGAGCTATCTTGTGTACAGTCACCACTGAATAATTAACTCTTTAATTAAATTGATTTTCAAAGTGAGTTTGAGTCAGGAAAGGGTTAGGTGGTACCAGATCGGGAAGCTATTGCAATGATGTAAGCTAAAATGATTTCCATGGAGACTAGAATGAAAAGAACCAAACAAGATGGTATTATATATCAAGAATCAGTACCACTAGGTAATTGAAATATAAGAACAACAATTCATATTATCATAATATCATATAAGTGTCTTCAATTTCCGATGGATACCCATATCAAAAGTTGTATGCCCATCTCTCATGGTGTATCTACACCTTTTTAATGTATGTTCCATGAGGGCACATGTTTTTTCTGTTTATTTCACTGCTGTATTTCAAGAAGTGTAGAAGAGTACCCAGCACATAGTAGGTATTCAATAAATGTTGGGTGAATGAAAAGTATTCAAAGGTCAGAAAAGTCATCTTGAATCTGAAAAGGGTACTAAAAAATGTAGGATCACCATCACTATGCCAGGAGGTTACAGGATATTTCTTTGGTTGGTTGCACAAATGCAAAGAACACATCACATGGCATTCCTCAGATTCCCAAAGTTAAAAATGGTTTGAGGAGGAGCTGAATGTCCAGGCCCCAAAAAAGCTACACTACACAATAGATTTCAGATGCTACAAGCATTGCTTTATGAATCGTCCTACAGATGTGTTATATTTATCTAGGCTACATACATTTCAGATCAACAGGCCACATATATTTGTTAATTCAAACCCTTTTCTATTTAGAAGGCAGTCATGTCAGTAAGAACTACTGCTGTAGGATAATATCTAACAGCAGAAAGAAATGGTCAGTTTCTTTTCAATGTTAAGTGAGAGCACAACTCTGTAAATCACTCTTACTAAAATAATGGTATTTGGAAAGTGGTCTCTTATGCTTTTTTACTTCAGTTGGCATTGCTGGAAGGACCTACCTCCTGTGTAATCTGACACAGCAGGACTGGATGCCAAGACACATGCTGCATTATGAATGTTTCAGACCGTTTGCTTTAGTGTAAATCCACGTGGACTGTGTAAAGATGCCGTTCTGCATAGTTTATTTTGTCTCTCGGCCATAGAGCACTAAGCCCTGGACATTACTGTGTACAATGGGTTTTGAATTCCATGCCCATGGACCACAGCCAACATCACACACAGAAGTTAATGACCGATTGTTATCTTAGCCCATAGCTTGCATTCCTTTTGATAAGACTATTTCAGCAAGGGGGTGGATCACAAAGTACAGGATTAATTAAGGTCAAATCCCAATGAAATGTGCAATCTATTTTCTCAAGGAAAGAACTTGGAAGAATCACAGGGTGAATTTTATATACCAAAACCCAATTTTTAAAATAATGTTTAATTACACTTGAAGCTTAATTTCCTTCTTGTTTAAAGAGACAGAACAGTAATGCAACATAATTTAGATGTGCCTGTATATCAGCAGATGGGAAACATTTATCATTGCTCTGAACTACTGTCATTTACAATGGTGATGAACCACTCTGAACATCCTAACAATCCAAGCACAACTAAATCATCTGACTATGCTGACACTACTTTATTAACATCTGACAGTAAAATTTGGTCTCTGGGAAACCATTGAATTTGGGTCCAGTGGTATACTGTTATTTAAAAATGTGGGTTTTGATGGAGAATGATTGACGAAGTCAGCCTTGTGGCTCAATGCACTAATCATTCTAGTTTTAATGCATTGCAAAAATGCCAGTCCCGACTGGGATTCTAACTCAAGATAAGATTGTGCTGAATTTCTGGATCTCTTATAAGATGTAATTTTCTTCTGGGATTGTAATGCCATTTTCTCCTAATTATCTTTTGATAATTTTTCCTATCATATTATGAAGTCCTTTAGAAGAAATTAACTTTCTTTGTTGGAACTCTTACGTAAGCTCCATTGAGCTCAAGTCCTTTGCATATTTCAGGCTTTCTCTCATGCTATTAGAAAGGTAAGTTTTAGTTAAAGATTATACTTTCAGAATTTTTCAATGAAAGTTGTCTTCCTTCATTCCTGAATATGGTGACATAATCTTCCCTGTTCTGATTCCATCTTCCCTTATATGAGTAGCTGCAGGGATGATTAAGTACCTCGGCAGAGAAAGTTGGAGTGCAAAAAAGTTCAAAGAGAAATTAAATGACAGGTTTATATGTGTTTTTGTGTGTTTTTGTTTTTTAGGACTCTATCATCAAACAATAAGAGTTAGCCTTTCTAGCTGCCGGGTAGTTTGTAAAACTATGTAAACAGTTTGGAATGTAAATATCATTCTAAATTAAGATTAGATTAACTCTATCAATAATACAGAAACGATCTGAGTAAATACCACTTGCTTTAATTTTGTAAAATTCTCGAAATGTTTGAAGTTGCACAAGTCCTCTAATAGTTATGGGCTTCAGTTTCTGCTGGTAACTGCCTCGAAGGGTGTCTTCCATGACCTCAAGCCGGGAACGCATGGCCCTCCCATGTGCTCCAAACCACCCTGAGTTTACCCCTGAGAGAAAATCTGGCACATGGGATATTCATCCCCCATGTGTGTCTACTGGATTGTACATTACAGAAGCCAGAGACAGACTCTCCTTCAGTATCATATTCCCAGAATCTAGCAGAATACATGTATGACGTAGAGTAGAAAATCAAGCAATAGTTACTAAATAAAGGAATTACTTATTCAGTACACAGAGCTAATGTATGATTAAGTGACAGTATGTAGATGAAGGTGTTCTGAAAAACTGTCCTTGTAGAAACAGCACATTAATTCAGTAAAATAATGGGGAGACACAAGTATAACCATAAAGATCCTTGAGGGTAAGAATCAAAGCTTGGCATGTTTTGCTTTGTTTTGGGATTTGTTTGGTTTTTTTGGTTTTTTGGTTATTGTTATCACTTTTAACTTCAGAACTGAGCATAGAATCCTACACATATTATACCCTGCAAAAATTATTTTTGTTATTTGGCAATAATATACTAAACTCGAAGGTCACTTCTTCAAAGAAAGCTTTCCTCAACTCTCCATCTAAACTGGCTGTCCTAGTGTACTCACTTCTGGTCCCAGAGATTTTTGTCCTGGCTCTTATCACACTTGGTAATTGCAGGGATCTATGAGTATCTGTTCACTGTCCATCTCTCTCACTGAATAACTAGTTCCCTAAAGGCGGGGACAGTCTCTGTTTTGATAACCCTGTGACTCCAGCATCTGAGACAGTCTCTGTTACAACAAGAGTTACCCAATACATTTGAAGAAAGGAAAGGGAGAAGGAGAGAATTAGGGAGGGAGCTAGGAGGAAGAGAGAAAGGAATAAGATGATATGCTTAAATTTGAATTCAGTTAGTGAATTTAATAAAATCGTGGTTCCATTAAAGCAACAAAGGGTATCCAGCTTTGTTAGTACATCACCTGCACATCAGCATCCTACACTGTGCCTTTCCATTTTTTTTCTTTTCACGTGGGAGGGGGACTGACATATCAACAAAAAGTTGAAAGAAAAAATTTTAATTCAGATTACAAATTTTGCATTGTTGGTGATATATTCTCATGTAAAATAGTCCAAATAGATTTTTTAAGGCCTTCGGATGTAGAAATATATGGAATTTGGGCAGGTAATAGATATAATAGCCATATACAGCTTACGTTAGTACTTAAATTTTCCGTATAAAATGGACAATAAGAAAAATCAATGCCTATCCCCTAAAAATGCAAAATTAAAAACAAAACCTAACACTTACATCCTTTAAACTGGAATTTTGTACTTTATACACAAAGGCAAATGAGAAATGTCAAATAAAGTTCAAGAGCAAGTTACGCAAATGGAAAATTAATGGCTTTATTTTTCTCCGTGTTAGGCATCATTTCCTAAACATCTGAAGCAAAGTGTATATTTAAACCACATTTAGATTTATCTTTGACATCTTTTTAAAGAAGAAATAGGAATTAAAATGCAATTTGTGTATATTCTTGTACATCATACTCTTTCCATTTATTCAGCATTAATGTAGGGAGAGCTATTCTTTTAGAAAATGTCAAAAAGAACAAATTACTCAAAATGGCACTGTTGATTGTAAGTAGACTGTTTTGCCTTATTCTAATGTAATGCATTCTCTCAATAATAGGACATTTTTTTCCAATTTTCCAGATAATTTTAGTGACTCATGATCAGAATACTGAAGGATAAGGAGAAAGCTATCTCAATGTAAAATATTTCAGTCACTTCTCTACCAGCTAGTTATTTCTTGAGAGCAACTTTAAATCTAAGTCACAAATGGATTGAGACTAGCGATCTCACTTCGTCCTTTGGAAAACTATGTATATCACAAAATCCATATACATTTTGACATAGTCGGCAGCCTTTGCTTGAAATAGGCTGTGAATCAACTGAGCATGGAAACTCAATTTGCCTGGGGATATACTGGCCTTTAAATAAAGAGGGTTGATATTCTCTGGTAGAACAACAGAGAAATCTCCCAACATCTATAATTCTGTGTATACTACAAGTGTAACAGACAGTCTGGGTTTCAAGTCATCAACTGCTCATAAAATGATTATATATACTTTTTAGAACAGAAGTGTAATAAATGGGCTTTTAAGCTTACTTGAACATGTATTTTTTTAGAGTACTGATTTCATTATATATTTTCTTTTATTTCTCCCAGAAGATTATTTTTGTGTTATCTCTCCAGCAACCCTGGTCATGCAGAATACCACCTGCTGATCACACAGCTCTGTGACAGCCATTGCAGATTGCTAATGGTAACTCTGTACTAGTGAATAGATGACTTTGGATGTCTGATCTAGCCCAGGGGTACAAAGGGCCTGCTCAGAGAGGGTATGATGAAGCTACTTAGGAACCCTGAGACCCAAATTAGGAATAAGTAAATGTGTGAGCAATTATCCATGGGCACATACTACCTTAAAATAATTGGAACCACTGTGCACATTGCTTAAAGCTGCCTGATGCTTGCTATCAACTTGTATCCCCACTTCTATGCTGGCACTGAGCAAAATAAAGGAAAAAATGTCAAGTACCAAGCATGTAAAAGCCAGGCTTCAGTGGGAATACATAACTATTTTCAATTGTTTTATATGATGCATTTTATTATTCTATCATTTAAAATGACTTTGGATCCTTGCACTCAGAAATTTGGGTGGAGGAAGGAAAAGAATTTATTTTTCAAGTTACCAAACATGATTTCAAAATATTTTTTAATGGTTTTCAAGATATCTGAACAGTAAAAATACCTTGTCTCTCTAGGATTTTCAATAAAATCTATTATTTGGGATATTTCAAAAGGTTGGTTCATATAACATCCAGACAATTGCTTTGAAACAGTAAAAATCTTGCTTGCTCCACTATCAGCCTCCTACTGCTAAATTTCACTTTCCTATGATAACGATGACCTGTTAATATTGGTCTTGGAAAGATAAAATTTAAATTTTAAGCCAAAACACTTTTTCAGTGTAAGTGAAAATATTAAACTAAAACCCAGAACAGGTTGAGAGAGAGAGAGAAAAGGAGAGAAAGAAGAAGGAAGGAAGAAAGGAAGAGAGACATGAGCCTAGTGACATGATTAGATTATGGTTTTTACAATAACTGTATTATCACTTAGAGAAAGACAATTTAGAGGCAGGTTCAACTATGTTGAGGTAGTACTCCAATATATACGTATATATAACTAACATAAATTAGACATAAGCAAGGAATCTAAAATAAAATACTCATACTGTATTTTAAGTTATTGTAATTGCCTCTCCCACTCTAATTTTAATGCATCCAAATCATTTTTATCATATAAATGAAGTTTGAAAATGTCAGCCAAAATCCAAATTCCAGAATTTTATTAACAGCAAATAGTTGAGTAAAGTACTTGTAAGATGGATGGGCAGATCTGATCCCTCTGCTTTTGTACTGTGACTTAGCATCTGTCTTATCTGTTCCATGCAATCAAGAGCAATGAGTGTCCACCTGCTAGTGGTAGCAGTTTGGGTATTGTTGTATCTGTTACTTGTAGTAGACGTTATGCAGGGAAGTTTGCTTCCCAGCTGAATGGATTAAGGAAAAGAATTCGGTTTGGATAACACAGGTCGTATCCATGCCAAACAATATCCAGCCGTACAGCTTAAGAGCCCATTATCTTCCATGTGATAAAACAAACCAGCCTAAGTTACATGGCGTGATGATCGCCTTTGAACACACACACACACACACACACACACACACAATTAGCTGCTTGCTTTCTGCCTCCAGAGTAAAGCTTATAATCACAGCTAACTGTATATGTCACTCGAGTGATGCTTAAAATAAGAGGCACTTGGTTCTTGCCAGATTTTTGGAATCTCAAAATTCAAATGCCAGTACTCAAATATCAATTTCCTTATCAACACGTTGACTAAAGGAAATGAAATAAAACTAAATAAATGGTACATAAAGATTTTTAAATGAATCTGTATCTATCTATTGAGTGATTAGTGATTTTCTTTGATATTGAATTGTTACGGCCACTCAAAGGAGAGAAGTTTTACCCTTTTATTCCAACCCTCGATTTTTAATGTATCTCAAGACTTTCCAGACAGTGTAGTTTATTTTATTGAGTGCTTTGACGTGGATTGTGAGCTGGTTTCTTTGAATACATTTTAGAATCGATTTCTTCTGAAGATACAGCATATTACCACTGTAGCAAGAGAAGTAATTAGATTTGGCCATACCACTTGTACAAGAGCTGTCTCGAACAGATGGGGAGCCCAAACTTTCGGTAGCTATAAACAAATAAAATTCAAAACAATGCTATATTTCAGTAAGACAAGCAATATATTAAAATAAATCAATGACTAGTTGAATAGAAAGAAGATTCTAATTGCTAATTTTTGTTTTCTAAATTTCTCTCTCTCTCACTCTTCCTCTCTTTTTTAGTCTTTTGTATAATTCTTTAGAGCCAGCACCTGCACACAGCAATATTTTTTGGTTAAATTTCAAAGCTGAATTTGTCCAAAAGAACAAAGAAAGCTGTTTTTAAACTTTGATCTCATCATCTAGTTTCCAATCTAGAAGGGATATAGACGCTGCAGGCCAAATTTGGCCCTGATTCGCTAAGAAAATACAGTAATTTGAGTTCAGAGAGGATTGGAATTTTTGCGTGTAGGAAGAGCGTGTTGGCCTCATAGCTTCAACCAACAAGTTCTGACCCTGTGTGGCCCAATGTAAGTTCTTCAATGAACTGTATATATTAAATCCAAGTCTCCATCTTCAAAGGCCCCTGGCAGTGGATAGACCACAAAGATGAAAGGCTTGGTGAGAAGAGATAATTAAAACTGAATGGATGCTTGTTGTATAAGTAAGTGCAAAGAAAAATGATCACTTTAGGTATTCACAAGGAATTTATAAGGAGCTCTATGTGTTATGAGTAATTAATTTTGGATAGTTAACACTCGGAAGATGACCCCTAAAAGACGTGGGTCAAGGCTAAGTGCCTAATTCTCTCTTCTGTTATGTTTTATGGGGAGTTTTACACTCAATGTAAGAAAAAGACACTAAATCGAAGAAAGCCAGAGAAAAGCTGACCTCTTCTGAAATTTTCTATTGAATTGATTCAGATTAAAGCAATGACCTTTTGATTTTGTGAGGTCTCTCCTAAAAGACCTCCAAAGATTAAAGGGCATGATGTGTACCTTGGGGAAAAAAAATAGACTGATTAGAGCCTTTGACCATCTGGATGGTTGCAGAAAATAGAAGTATGTCTTGCCTGAGGTGGTGGCCACAGAGGCATTTGCTCCAATTGCACCCAGCCCTAGTCTCTCAGGAAATGGTCAATCCACCAACAAAGTAAGATACGGACTTAGGGTGTCAGAAAGATGAGGGATAATTTTACAAAGCTTTCAGAACTGTAATCTCCAGTAAGCTACTATATCCGTCTAGTGGTAGCTACTTTTGTTTGTGTGTGTCAGATGACTCTAGCTTGAATGAACTTTTTCATACACATTCTGTTTGAAGAAAAGTCTTGCTGTGTTTTTTTCTTTTGTCATTCATGTGTCTATATAGTACAGTAGCATCGCTTCCTCCCAACTCGGCCATCCCTCCTCGATTCTGTTCTTCCTTTCTTCATCCTCCCAACACTCTAAGTTTTTTAATGTAGCTAGAAAAAGATAGTCATCCTGATAGCAAATTGTGAATATGTTGATGGAGTTATAATCTTCTTCTCATCTATATGATGTTGTTTGTATACTGTACACACTGTTGAATATTGTCAACATATGACAAGAACCAGCAGGAACTCAGCTATAAAACATGCATTTGCCACAGATGAGAGAGTAAACATAGATACAGGAACAAACATGGAGAAAAACAAACGTGAACATTACAATGGAAAGGGAAACATAATGTAGAATAACATTTACATTGACCTGTGGAGTTTGAGAAGTAAGACACCTTTCATGAAAAAGTTCAATGATACCTGTGCAAATGACCTTCAGGCTTTTTCTTAACAATCTAAGCCTACAAAGCCAATGAACCATATCAACAGTGGTTCCTAGGGAAGTTATAGTCAGAACATAAAAGTTAAAAATAAAATTCTCAACCTGAAAAGCCTTACATTTTCCGTTAAATGTTTTAAATATTCTTGATCCAAGTTTGCTGTTGTAAAAAGTTAATTATAAAACTATAAGACAATTCATTTACATAGGTAAACAGGTCATAATCAGTGCTTGCAGTTGGAGGAAAAGGTGAAATGTTACTTCTTACCAAAAAAAAAAAAAAACAAGCAATCACAAGAAGTCACATTCTCAGCACTTGATCCTTCAAGTTCCTGCTTTTCTCCATGGATATGAGGCCACAGGACTTCTTAGAGGAGGGGGTACTTTGAACAAGTCAATAAAAGCTCTGAGTGTTTTAACTTTTATTGCGAACATTCTCAAGCACATACCAAAGTAGCAAGTATATTTTGCCAATCCTGTTTCATTTATTCATGCCACATTATTTATTTATTATCTATTTATTGCTGAATTACTTTAAAGCAAATCATTTCATCTACAAATGCTTCAAAATAAAGCTCTCATCGATAAGGACACTTAATTGTTACTTCACTTTGTTGTTTGTTTTTATAATACCACTATGCCATTATCACACCTTACAAAAAATTAGTGCCTAATATCAGCTAACATTCAGTCCATATTGAAATTTCTCTGATTGTTTCAAAAATGTCTCTTTATAGTTTCTTTAAGTCAGGATGCAAACAAGAGTCACGCAGAGCATTTTTTCCTCCTGTGTCTTTTGTATTCTGTAATAATCTCCTTCCTTTTTAATGCCATTTATTTGTTGATGAGGTTCAGAATTTTTTTAGAAAGTCAAGAAATTCGGGGCTGGCCCCATGACTTAGCAGTTAAGTGCGCGCACTCTGCTACTGGCGGCCCCGGTTCGGATCCCGGGTGCGCACCAATGCACCGCTTCCCCGGCCATGCTGAGGCCGCGTCCCACATACAGCAACTAGAAGGATGTGCAACTATGACATACAACTATCTACTGGGGCTTTGGGGAGAAAAAGGGAAAAAAAGGAGGAGGATTGGCAATAGATGTTAGCTCAGGGCTGATCTTCCTCAGGAAAAAAAAAAAGTCAAGAAATTCCATACAGGTGCTGCTACATATTCTCTGTTTCATCATCAGTTGTCTCACCTGGAGCAATGCTGAGACTGATCAGTGGGCTCAGGTGTGACCTACCTGATCCATCCGTTATAAGGGTCCCTGTCCTTTCACCGAAAAGTCTCAGTACCCTTGGATGATTATTGCCTAGATCCATTATTGCATTAGGGATTACAAAATAGTGACTTTTTGAATCTATTGTTCTTCATCAATTCATTAAAATGCCTGCATGTCGATTTGACTGTAAACCAACAGCTGTGTCACTCTTTCCAAAGGTAATCACGAAGACTACAATGACTTTTCACACTAAATGAAGCCACAGAGGCCTCATTGCACACAAACCTCAGAAGAGTTGAGACTAGATGCTGAGGAGAGTGAGTTAGGCAGGGAGATTTCTTCAACAGATATCACAATGATTTCTGTGTCATTCGATTTTGGATGGTGGGGATAAAAAAAAATCATGAATCTGTCCTCTAGATATTTGGTAGAGGGCCATATGGCGGCGTATTTTTCTTTACTTAATATTATGAAGTTGTTCTCCAAGCCCTCCACAGATGTTCTCTATTAGATTATCTCAGAAGGCCACAGCTAATGTTGAGCCTGTTTCTCGCTTTATATAAAAGTCAAGGAGGCAGAAGGCTGAAAAATCCATTCAAGATTTTACCTGGTGTCTTCTGTCTTCTCCAAATAAAGCCGATCCAGGAGAATAAAAAGTGAGCTGAAATAAGCTTATCTCCCAGAAGGCCAAGGGCAAATGTAAGGTTCTGGCCAAGAATTAGTAAAGGCTCGGGGAATGAAATAAATGCTTGTTTCAAATATAATTTGAAGGCATTGTGGACTAACACCAACCTAATCTCTGAAAGAAGAAAAACAAGTCCATTTTTAAATGTGCAAGTCCCTTTCCACAATAGCCAGCAAATTGACTCCCAACTCTACTGTGCAACTAGACATGATAGGAGAAAAACATTATCTTTCCTTGATTGATGAAGGCTCTTCTTTGACACCTGTGCCACCTATTAGAGTGACGAACACGATGTTGTTTTTCTGGCCCTTATGGCACTCCCTGTGAAGACTGAATTTCCCTCTCTCCTTTTCCTGTTCTCCCTCTCTCTGTCTCTCCGTCTCTGCCTCTTTCTCTCTCTCTCTCTCTTTCTGTTGCAGTCTTATATAAGATACTAAAAGCAGTGTAACAGACAGTACGGCCTTTGGCGATAGAGAGAATGGGGTTTAAATATTGGTCCAGCCAGCCACCTGCCTGTCATGTGACCTTCCCCACTTTCCTCTTCTGTAAAATTAAGATAATAATATTTACTTTTCAGGATTATGGCAGGGGCTATATGTTACGTATGTAGCATACACAGAGCAGTGCCTAGAATGTGGAGGATACTCAGTAAATAACCCAATAAATGTTAGTTACTATTATTTTTAGAGAATATCCAATTCCTAAAACCTGTTAAGTTTCTTTTTACCATGATGCAAATCAGGTCTTTAAACAAGATCTTCTGCCTGTTGCACGCGCACTTTCCATGGGAGAGAGGGCATTTTCCTGCACGTTGTCACTTTTCGTTTTTGGCTTGGACCTTGCCACATGCTGCTGATTTCTCTCTAGGAGAAATAAGCCCATTTAAAATCTCTAAAACATTTCCCTGTGATATCACACAAACTCAAACCTAAGAGATTTTTAATTGCTGCTCGGTAAATAAGGGAAGGTAAGGTTTTTCCTACTCAGAGCCGCTGTAAGGCTAGGGTTGATCAGTTCTACTTCTAAGCTCAATTCTGGACTATGGTCGACAAGATTTAATCAGTTTTGGCTGCTAGCTTGCCCTGTCCACATGCCTCACTTGGCATAATTGGACCTTTGCCTTGCTCTAAGCTCTAAAATCCCTCCTCTCCATAGACAGTGACTGTGCCTTATCGTCTCCAGTCCCTTCACAGGGACTGGTGTTCTGCTCCTAAATTCTAGTCCATTGCTTTGAGCCTTGCTATGTGCTAACAGATTTCCTTCAGGTCCTGGTATTCTGGGCACCAGAGGACCACTTTGGTTTCTCTGTCTCTCAATCCATAAGGATGGATGGAGGGTATCCAACCACTTCACTCACCTGAGACGTCTGTTTGCCTGGACTGAGACCTCTTGTTGCCATACTTTGTGGAGACCTCTCCTGGGCTAAAGCTTCCTTCAGCATCTGTAGGTGAAAGCAGTTGCCCAGAACCTGTACCACCTTTCTTGGCTGGTGAGTTTCAGGCTTGGGCTTTGCCAATAGGGCTTCCTATCCAGCCATACCAGGGTGAGCCTTAAGGCAGGACATCTAAAGTCAGAATGGATATTTGGGACTTGATTGTCATTGGCTACTGCCAGGTGAGGGTCACCTGCTCTTGAGGGATGGTGGAGACCTCTAGGTTAGAAATCTCTTAACCTGTGATGGCTTCTCTGCCAATGGCAGGAAGCAAAGAACAGAACCTATCTCTCTTCTTTCTTCCTTGGTTTGCTTCAAGTATTTTTGTCTTTGTCCATTAAAAAAAAAAAAAAAGCTAATTGATGAAAATCATCTAGAATGTTAATATTGCAATTAGCCAAAAAGAAAACCACAGACAATACAGAAATTTTTTAAATGAGAAGAAAAATGGGCAATAATCCCACCACCCACAGGTAACTACTGTTACTACTTAAGAGTATTATTTTTTTCAATTCAATGGGTATAAAATTTTGGAAATGTAAGGTGAATAAGTTCTAGACATCTGCTGTACAACATTGCGCCTAAAGTTAACAATACTGTATTGTACACGTCAAGTTTTGTTAAGATGGTAGATCTCCTGTTAATTGTTCTTGCTGGTTGTTAGTGCCATGGAGTCAATTCTGACTCCTAAGGACCCTGTGTACAGCAGAGCAGAACCCTGCCCAGTCTTTTTGCGCCATCCTATCACCTTTCGGGGCTAAATCAGACAATGCTCCACTGCTATTCATATGGTTTTCATGGCCAATTTTTTCAGAAGTGGATGGCTAGGTCCTTCTACCTATAAGTGTTCTTACTGCAATAAAAAAAATTTGGAATCGTTACATACACACACACACACACACACACACACACACACACACAAAGGGCCTTCCCCTTTATATTCCTTTATAAAACTTGGCATTAGTTTATAAATTTTTTCACTTAAAACAAGGAATAAAATGTTACAGAATCCAGAAAATCCAATTAAGCATATTGTTCCACTGCTAAACATGTTATAAATATTGACTAAAATTGATGTTTATTGATAATCACATGGACACTTGACCTTGATTATGAAAAATTATTAAAGTCATACATGTTTTATGTCAAATCTGTTGAATATTTTGAGTCTTCCAAAGACCTTATAGTTAGCTAATTGGAAAGTTCTAGTTTAACCCTTTTCCTATCACATGACATGAGTTAAGTTATTTAATGTTTCTGAGTTTCTGGGCCTTCCCCTTTAAAATTGGAATACGGTAGGGGCTGGCCCAGTGGCGTGGCGGTTAAGTGCGCGCGATCCACTTCGGCAGCCCCAGGGTTCGCAGGTTCAGATCCCGGACGTGCACCAGATGCACCGCTTACCAAGCCAAGCTGTGGCGGCGTCCCATATAAAGTAGAGGAAGATGGGCACAGATGTTAGCCCAGGGTCAATCTTCCTCAGAAAAAAGAGGAGGATTGGCATCAGATGTTAGCTAAGGGCTAATCTTTCTCATACACACACACAAAAAAATTGGATTATTATATATACTGACTGTGAAATATGGTAGTGTACGTTTCATCAGTCTTTCTCAACTTATTGCCACCTTGAAATGCATGACACATGACATTTTCATGTACAACACATACCATAAGCATTAACCAAAATATCTGTCCTTCTCTTTAACATAAAAGATGCTAGAATGCAAATGAATGTGAATGAGTTCAGAATACCTAAATATATAAAATAAGTAACATTATCTAAACTAAAACTACCAGCATTTCACAAGAGAGAGGTTGAGATCTATGGTGTTAAAATACATAATAAATCTGTAAGCACCAAACCAAGTAAGATGCTATTATTTCAGTAATTATATCAACGTGGAAGGTCTATTTCTCACTTTGCAGAAATCTCATCCAGGTGGGTAAACATTTTGCAAGTTTGGATACCACCTGACAAGAAACAATTAAGAAATTCAGTATTTAATTTGTTAATTTGTTACCTGATTTAAATTAAAGATAAATTAAGCTGTGTTCTTTACTTATTAGCAAGATTCAGGTAAACAAGGTTTAGAGAAATAAATAGAATTGAGTTTCTTTGTGCCTGATTTTAATTATGACATAACTTTCAAAGACAGCTCCTCATTTGTTCCACTTAGAATAATTTCAGAAAGTAAATCTCTGAGCCATAATTGATAGCTTTCAGATAACACCTTCATCTCAAATACTTGTTTATTATAAAAGCTAAATAGTATTCTTCTAGGCATAAATTCTGTCTTTTATTGATTCATAAAACTAAATTACCAGTAGTCACTTAAATAAGAATGGGCATTAAAAATACATAAATAGGGAGCAGGCCTGGTGGCGCAAGCAATTAAGTGCACGCACTCCGCTGCGGCGACCCGGGGTTCCCCGGTTAGGATCCCAGGCAGGCATCAATGCACCACTTGGCAAGCCATGCTGTGGCGGCGTCCCATATAAAGTAGGGGAAGATGGACACGGATGTTAGCCCAGGGCCAGTCTTCCTCGGCAAAAAATAAAAAAGAGGAGGATTGGCAGATGTTAGCACAGGGCTGATCTCCTCACAAAAATAATAAATAAATACTTACATAAATAAATAATTGCTGTTTGTGAAATTTCCAATATATGTAAAAGTGAATTATAATTAATGGGAATTTACTGTCAATTTCTGTGGCAAATCAGGTGATTAGTAGTAAAAGGCTGCCCAGCAGTGTAATTAAGCTTTTTAAACTACCTAAAATTATTATCATTGCTGACCTTAGAATTTTTTTATAAAAACTTTATCCCAACTATCAAGATAAAAGAAAAAAAAATACTCTTTTGTCTATCATCTTAAAACTTTCGTTTCCTGTGGTTCAATCCGAAAGGTAATGCCTCTGCTTAAGATCAAGCAGTTTTTAGAACTCTCCTTGAGAATTTTTCCACCATCAGTGATTCATAACCACTTCCTTTATGTGATCGTATGATATATCTTTTCAAGTCTACATTTTAAAGTTATTTCAGGGGTCCACGTAATCAGAGTTACGGAGGCCCTGTGGGCTCTCCTTTATCTCCTCCTCTCTTGGATTTTGTCTCAGCATTCCTTGACTTTGCTGCTGGCTGCTCAACCTATGGTTTTACAGCATGCCTTTGACCAAAAGAATAGCTCTGGGTTTGCTCTTTAGCATATATTTGGAGAATTTAAAATAAATAAAAATAAACACTACTTTTTGTGAGCTGCAAATACGTGTCCTACAATAAACGCCGAAAGATTGGGGCGGGGAGAGGGGGAGATAATTTTAGTGCTACGGTTTCATTATTGATGATTTTAAATGATATTTAGGAGATAAGAAGATTGTCATATGGTGTAAGATAATCGTCTACTTTCATTCTTTTGCATGTGGCTGTCCAGTTTTCCCAACACTGTTTATTGAAGAGACTTTTCTTTCTCCATTGTATGTTCTTAGCTCCTTTGTTGAAGATTGGCTTTCCATAGATGTGTGGTTTTATTTCTGGGCTTTCAATTGTGTTCCATTGATCTGTGTGTCTGTTTTTTGCCAGTACCGTGCTGTTTTGATTACTATAGCTTTGTAGTATGTTTTGAAGTTAGGGATTGTGATGCCTCCAGCTTTGTTCTTTTTTCTCAGGCTTGCCTTCACCATTTGGGGTCTTTTGTTGTTCCATATAAATTTTAGGATTCTTTGTTCTATTTCGGTGGCGAATGTCACTGGGATTCTTATTGGGTGCAAACTGGTGCAGCCACTATAGAAAACAGTATGCAGATTTCTCAAAACACTAAAAATAGAAATACCATATGATCCAGCTATCTCACTACTGGGTATTTATCCAAAGATCAAGAAGATCCAGAGAAATCAGTGATCCAAAGAGATCTATGCACCCCTATGTTCATTGCAGCATTATTCACAATAGCCAAGATGTGGAAGCGACCCAAGTGCCCTTCTGCGGATGAATGGATAAAGAAGATGTGATATAAATGTACAATGGAATACTACTCAGTCATAAAAAAAGACAAAATCGTCCCATTTGCAACAACATGGATGGACCTTGAGGGTATTATGTTAAGTGAAATAAGCCAGACGGAGAAAGACAAACACCACATGATTTCACTCATATGTGAAAGATAAACACATGGCTAGAGAGAAGAGATTAGTGGTTACGAGAGGGGAAAGGGTTGAGGGGTGGGTGAAAGGGGTAAAGGGACACATATGTATGGTGACAGATAAAAATTAGACTATCGGTGGTGAGCACAATGCAGTCTATACAGAATACTGACAAATAAATAATGTACACGTGAAATTTCACAATGTTATAAACCATTATGACCTCAATAAAAAAAATTGTCATAGAATGAGCATTTATAATCCAACACAACAGGTAATATTTTTAGATCAGGAATAGAATTGGAAAGAAGAGATGGAGCCCCATGAGGACAGGGATCAGGTCTGCTCTTGTCACTTTATCCCCTTCACCTGGCTCGGTGCCTGGCATGCACTAGGCACCTGAAAAATATTACCCAAAAGAAATAAACAAACAAGGATGGAGGGAAGAAGAGGAGAGAGCAAGAAACAGCAAGAAAACCAGAAAATATTGTCCTCCTCCAAAATCATGATGCAGCCAATCTGGAAAAATTCATGGCACTTTGCATGCAATTGAGGTCATGAAAATCTGATGGAGGTAGCGAAGGTTAACACAAATAGCAGACACAGTAACTCTTAAAATAATAATTGCTCCATCCCCCTGTTCACCTCTTGTGTTATTTACTATTTCCAGCCAACTTTATCATTTTACCTTTACTCCTATCCACGCCCCAGGGCAAAGCCCAGTGCAGAAATCCTTAAACCAAGAAGGAAGCAGTGACTTACTCAGTGAAACCCAATTATAAAATTCGACTGTGAAAGTCCCAGGGGGGTGTCCTGGAGGAACACACTAGGAAGAAAGCCACCTGCGGTACCCTGTCTGGCAGGCTGCCCCCATTTTAAAACCAGAAACAAAAATTCTTTGGGGGTTAGGCTGTCCCTTTCACCACCCCCACCCCACCACCAAAAACAACAGCAATCACTAGAGGAATAAGTGGGCTATCAGATATGAAAATAAGATAGTTTGGGGAAAACTGGTTTGAGACATTCTGAGGCTAATGTCCTGGAAGGCAGAAGGCATGAGCAGGTCCAGCGAGTTGTGGCTTCTGTGCTAATGGAATCTGGCTGTCACAGTACTGTGTGTAGGCATTTGAAATCAACTGGTGTCTTTTGGCTTGAGTTTCCCTAGAAATGGTCCCTGAGGCAAGATTTGAGTGGTTTAATTGGGAAGGGGTTCCAGGAAGCCCTCAGAGGGAAGTGAAAAGTGAGACAGAGAAAGGAAGAAGGGAAGAGAAGTATGCTAAAGAAGAGATTCACTTGACTACGTGGGGTACCATGAGTGACTGGCATGGATTCCTATCAGGGACCGCTAAGAGACTGCGTGGAACATTCCCGAGTTGTCCCACCTAAGGGGCAAGGAAACTGGAGTTTTTGTCCACCCGTCTGTCATTGGTTGATGGTTACTCCAGATGCATTAACCCCCATGGCATTTTCGGCCTGCCCGGCACATTTTCCTGCCACACCCTGTGGCCAGGCAAAGCCCTCAGGCAGACAAGGGCAGGGGCAGTAAGAAACCCAGCATGGGGACAAGGAGTGTCCAAAGGGGTACAGGCCGAGCGGTGGCATTGCCTGTTACTTGTAACAATTCTTTCACTTTTTACAAACATACTTGGTTTACAATTTCCTTGGCTTAAATCACAAAATCCTGGGTCATAGACCAATAACAGTAACAGCAACAGCAACAAGTAGTGTGGTGCCTATCTGTAGGGAGCGAGTCTCTGAAAAAGTGTTCACCATTGTTGTTCTCCGAGTCTATACCTGGGAGCACTCTTCTCCGAGCCTTCCCGTGTCACGCCCGCCTGTGACTCATGCTGATCTCCTTTCTTTATTTCTTATTTCAGTCTGCTCGGGTTCCTTATCAGGTATCTCTGATCTGCCCTTCATCTTCAAGCTCTGCTCCCCTCCATCTGGATGATTGCGGTCATCTGCCAGTTGCTCTTCTTGCCCCAACCCCTCAGCACCGCCGACCCCAGTGCGAGCTCAGCCTTCCGGAAGCGCACATAAGCGCACGTCCCCTTCCCAGCTCGGAATTTACAGAGCGTTCTTCCTGCCTATCAATCCACCCAAGCTTCTCTGACCGGCATTCAAGAGCACCCACCTGGTGCCAGGTTCCCTACCTCACCTCTTCTTCCGTCACTCTAGTTGAGCCCGTCTCCTGTGAACCACGAACCAGGCAGTCTCGTCACCATTCCTTACTCAGAATGCTTTCTCTGTCTCTGCTTCCCCAACCAGACCTGCAACGCTTACCCCAACTTCTCTCCATGCTCCAGCTGTGGAGAAACTATGTTTGCTTTTAAACTAAGTAAGTTTGGCTTTTTATATTTTAATGATATTCTTCTACCAAAACAGACCTTATTTCTCCCTTTAGCATAGTCCCTTAAACAAGAAGCTGGGTACACTACAAGTTGGTAAGACAGCCAGAGCAAGAGAGCTGGTATGTATTAACTCAAGGTGAACAGCTCAGTAGGAAAGAGGACCCCACCCTCTTATTCCTTAATAATGCACCACGTCCAGGGGTGGGCGAGTTGACACAGCTGCTGAGAACCATGTAAGTCTGCTCTAATTGCATTAACTTGATCATGGCAATAGGAGCAACTTCACTGCTGCCATGCAGGAAAATGACTTTTGGTTCCATTCAGAAAGATTACGTAGCAAACTAGCATCTTTTTTTTTTTTCTCTTCATGCTACAGAGGAAATGGAGATGAAAGGTATGGGAAACTACTTTCCAGAGACTTAGCAGAGAGGGAAAATCGCATATCTGTCTGCAATAAAGAATGCAAACTCGTTATTCCATCATTAGAATCAGAATAATTTATTGAAACGTTAACATTGAAATATTAGTTGGTGCTCCCCAGAAAGATCCTGGGGAGGGACTGTATGACACTTTTAGGGAGGCCGAACTCTAGTTTCCCTAAAAATTCTCAAACAGTGTGTCACCGAGACCTGAGACCTAAGAAGACCATGTGTCTGGGGCAATATCTGAGACTGGTGCCCAATGACGTCAGGGACCTCTCCAGCACCTTACTGCATTGTAAGACCCAGGGGCCTAACACAATCTTGACTGAAACTGAATCTCCCATGAGATATCATGTGCTGAATTCAGGATTAAGTTGATGTACAGAAAATAAGGAAATGCAGTATTCTAGGCTCAACCAAGTCTGTGGATTAAGATTCATATTCGTTACACATTATTATACACATTAATTGATTCACCTACTCTCTACAAAAAAAACAGAACTGAGTTTTGCCAAAAAAAAATCCCTGACTACAGGGGAAGTGTTAAGCAGACCTTAAGGTACGAATCCAGCCCATCAGTAGCCCAGGTGGAGTAACATTTTATGGAAAAACTGGAATCAAAAGCTATAAATGGACTATAAATAAGTTTAATCAGAACTGTATATGTTATAGTATCAACAAGGGGGCAACATCAAAATAAAAAACCTGACGTCACTGAAAGTATAGTAATTTGTTTTTAGATTCCTCCTCTTACAGCTTATGCAGTAGAGTCCTGCATGTATGTGCAAATCACTGGAAGATACCAATTTTAAAATGTTTTTAACTTGCTGGCACTGGTTAGGTACTGGGGTACATCAGTGAACAAAAGACGAAGATTCCCACGTTCTACTCGAGGGTAGAGAAACCAGCAATAAACATGATAAGTAAGTGATAACAAGTTAGAAAGTGATGAGTGAAAAAAGGAAAAAAGCAGAACTGAGTAAAATGATCAGGGAAGATGGAGGCAGGATGCTGTGTAAGTGGGGGTCAAGGTAGGCGTCACTAAGAAGGTGATGTTTAAGCAAAGGCTTGAAGGAGACGATGGAGTTAGCCTAGTGGGTAACTGAAGGACAAGCATTCTGGATAGAGGAAACAGCAGGAACAAAGGGGGAAAAGCCTGTGAAGAATTAAAGTGAAACCAGGCAGGAGGAGGAAGGGAGAGCCTTCAAACCACAGTGCTGATCTGATACCTGTGAGAGGAGAGAGGGAAGGAAGGAGGCTTGGTTAACAAGAGCCTCTGACTGAACTGCAGCTCTGAGGAAGCTTCAGGCAGACCCACAGGGGGCCCCTCAGCAAAAACTGCTCACTAGAGGAGTCACACATGCAGAGGAAATGGCCTGGCTCTGAAACTCCTGCCTTGCTCCATCATTGGCTGGTCAGGAGCAGAATGCCACACAGTTGGGAGGGATGAGCAAGGTTCTCTCCCAGGCCATAAGGCAGGAGCATGGCTGGCATGTTCAAGTAACAAAAATGAGTCCATGTGGCTAAAGCAGAGTGAGCAAGAGTGAGAGCAGAGATGAGGTCAGACAAATAAGAGGGTGGGGGTCAGATCATCCAGAGTCCCCTGGGCTATTGTAAGGGCTTTGGCATGTTATTTGGAGTGGAATAAATTGACACCAGTGAAAAGCACTGGGCAGTTTTGAGCAGAAGTAAGCAACGTGGTCTCACTTCTGTTTTCAGAGTATCACTCTGCTCCTCTGGAGAAAGTAGGATGTAAGAGGAGACTACTTGGGTGGCTACTGCAGTGATCCAGAGAGAGGCGAGGGAGTTCAGGCTCAGTGGTGGCAAAGGGGGATGAGAAGGAGTCCAATGGTGGGTGTATACAGAAGGTAGAACCAACGCAATGAGCTAAAAGATAGTATGTGGAATGTAAGACAGAGGGAGGAATGGAGGCTATGTTAGTTTCCTAGGGCTGCCATAACAAACTGAGTAGCCTAAACAACAGAAATTTATTGTCTCACAGTTCTGGAGGCTGGAAGTCAGAGATAAAGGTGTCCACAGAGTTGGTTCCTTCTGATGGCTATGAGGCGGAATCTGTTCCATGTCACTCTCCTAGCTCCTGGTAGCTTCAGGCATTCCATGGCCTGTAGATGGCATGCTACCTGTGTACCTATGTCTGCACATTGTCTTCCCGCTGTACATGTCTCTTTGTGTCCAAATTTCCCTTTTCATAAGGACACGAGTCATATTGGATTAGCTCACTCTAATGATCTCATTTTATCTTGATCATCTGCAAAGCTCTACATCAAAATAAGGTCACATTCACAGGGATTAGGGATCAGGAGTTCAACATCTTTTGGAAGGACACAATTCTACCCATAGCAGAGGATGAATTCAAGAGTTTTACACTAAACAACTAAAAGGACGGGGTTGCTATCAACAGAGAAGTGGAAAGCTGTGGGTGGGACAGATTGGGATATAGTCACTTTGAGATGTTTCTTAGAAATTGAGTGGTAATCTCAAGTAGGCAATTATATGAATATGAATAAAAGTTCAGAAGATGAGTCTGAATGAAAGATATGAATTTGGGAGTTGTCAGTATATAGATGGATAGTATTTCAAGTCATGATCCTGGATGAGCAAAGACCGAGCTAAGGACCAAGCTCTTCGATACTTCAAAGTTAAAATAGGAGAGAAGAGAAGGAACCAGCAAAAATGATTGAGAAAGAGTCAACAATAAGAGAAAAAACAAGGGAGATATTATTTGCCATATATTGGGAGCTGATTCTGGAAGAGGTACCGTGCTACCTGTTATATACACATTATCTCTAATTCCTACAACAACACGACAAGGAAAATGTTATCCTCATTTGTCCAGATGAGCCAGCTCAAGCTCAGAGAGAGATTTACTTAGAGGCAGAATGGAATTGTGCTTAACGGCATGAGCTTCAAATTCCCATTCTTCTCTCTCACTAGCTCTGCAATTTTGTGCAAGATAATTTACCCCTCTGTTCATCAGTTTCCTCAACGATTAAATGGTGACAGTATCTACCTCATAGAATTGTTATAAGGATTAAATAAATTAAAACTCTAAAAAAATAAATGAATTATTTTCAAAGTTCTTTGAACAGTCCTGGCACATGACAAACACTCTATCACTGCCTGTTAATTAAGTAAATAAATTTGCTATATGTCACACTGCTCCTCAGTAGCAGAAATAGGATTTGAACCTAAGATTTTTGTGTATTCAAAGCCCATCCTGTTTCTATCATATCACAGTGAATGTGACTCTTGTCTTAGCATTAGCATAGATTAATTAATCTAATTAGGGGAATTGATCATTTGGAAAAATGGAAAGACAGTTTTGAAAAGCTGCATTAAAGACGTTTTACTAAATAGGAAGCGAAGTTTTAAGAGGATAAGTTGTCATGTAAATGTGAAAACAGTGAGAGAGAACCATAAGAGGGCTCAAGGCCACTGGGTCTAAGATGGGAAAGGCTGGCTCTGTTCAAGTGTCTTTCTCAGGAAAAGAGAGCACCCAGTGTAGGTTGTCCAGGGAGACCAAGGAGATATAGGATTTTGCTTCTCTCTGTGTCACTAGAGCTGATTCTCTTCTTCTGGACCCTTACCATCAGGTGTGGGATGACCATGAATATCTGTTTAAAGTTCATGCTGAAAACAGTAATCAGACAGAATCAGGATAGGATAATGTTCACAAGTCCCTGGTTGAAGAGGATTGAAACTAAGAAGAATCAGTGTCAAAGACAATAGGAAAGTCAAGGAGTGTGACTGTGAGGGACAGACCTTTCGCATTGATTACGAAGAGGCCAAGTTATTCCAAGGAAAGTTGCAGTAAAGCAAAGAGAAGAAAGTAGTTTTAACAAGTTCTATAAGCACAGATAGAACATGAAGGCTGGAAGAATAATTATGGAGAGGGGAAGTAGATGGAATGAATCATTTTAAAGTAGCTGAAAGAGAAAATTAAACCAATGAAAATAGACTCTTAAAGGTTTAGGGCTAGAAGGGGCCAGTGGCATCATCTATGTGAATTGTTTTGTACTCGAAGGGAACTGAGGCTTAGAGAAATCCAGTGACTTGCCCAAGTTCCCACAACTAGTTACTGACAGAACCAGGTTGTGGAAAGACTAGATCATAAGTAAAGGATCCGTTCTGACAGGTTTTCTTAAACAAGGAAAGGGAATTTACTGACTGATTTTTTTTTTAAAAGGGACAAAAGAATATGAAGCTGATATGGAAGGTTCAGGTGAGAATTAAACAGCAAAAGGACACTTCACTGTCTGAAATATAGGCGAGTATGAAATAAAGGACCAGAAACAGAGGAGGGACACATAAATCGTGCTCTCTCTTTCTGTTTAAAAGGATATAAGAAGACCACTGAGAATAACACAGTGAGTGAGGGGTTACAAAATTTAATGTTTGGGAGTAGGGAGACTTTGAAAACTGTAGATTATCAAGTAAAAAAAACATTTGATAGTTATACTATTTGTAAAAGGAGAAATAGTGCAAATATTTGTGGGTTTTTTTTTTTAACTTAAGTATTCCACATTTTTTGTTGACAAAGCAAAATATGCACTAAATTAAGCCTGATTTTATAAAAAAAAAGTCCTTGGATGACTAGCGTGGTATGGACTAGGGAATTCAGCTCAAAATTTATAGCACTTATATAGGGTTTTTTTCTCCGTATTTCTTATGTTTGTATTGCAGTAATGAAGAAATATGGAAGCCGTCTGGTGGCCAAATAATATCTGTAAATTCCCATGGATAAAGCCTCCCCTTATATTTCGAAGTTATTAAGTTCAAGTCCTGTTATGGTTCTACTTTTATTAGTTTTTTCCCCATCAATGCAATTATTGATTGATTAATTCTTATTGGCTTTCTAAAGTAGAAAAAAAATATGGCTGAAGTAAAGCACTTCATAGAGAGGAAAAGTAAAGTACATAGAAATGAAAATCTGAGAGAGGCGATAAAACCTTTCTTCTAGCCATGCAGCTCTCTCGTGCACAGAGGACTTGAGAGAGAGAACATTTGGCTTAGGAGGGACCAGAGTTGCTTGGATGAGGGCCAGTGCTGTTTGTCAGGGTTTTGCCCAAATAATGATATTCAGCATTGGCACAGGCCCTGAGCAATGTACAGTGTACAAAGACCCCTCACACCCTTCCCCTCACTCAGCCCGACATTATGTGAGACAGACATGGCAACTGGTCCATTCTAAGAAAACTGAGGCTCAGAGAAGTCAAATGACTTGCTCAGTACTGCACAGCTAGACATGGCAGACCCAGAATCGAGGTGCCTCTCTCTCTCTCTCTCTCTCTCTCTCTCTCTCTCTCTCTCAGTTCTCTTTTTTTTGACTTGTGACCCAGGCCAAATGATGAGTTTACTGGTGATATTGGCTGGGGTTCTATGGAGATAGCAGGTCCACAAGTTACAATCTGTGATCCAGAAGGGACTTAGACAGCCAGGCAGATTGAAAGGTTCTTTTTGAAAAAAGTTGCCTTGGCCACAAACAGAAACTAGAAAGCATTTTTCCTGGAGGCCCCAAGTCTGTCTTACCAGTTGCACCTTAATAGTGGCAACCTCTTTGTCTTAAAAGGACGAAGTCTTGCGTTTAAAAATGGAGGAGGAGGGGGTATCAGTTTCCCAATGTCAAAGGCAATATTTTTATCCCCAGGATAACCTGGTATCTGTGTATGTTGGTAAAGTTCTCTCTCAGATAGATGGTGATCTCCCCTGGAGGTTCACATGCCTCCTTGAGTGCAAAGGTTGTCTTCTGGATAACTCATCTTTCCCCTTTTCCCCTAAGTCTCCCCTTTTTGGAGACTTCCTCCTCCAGGGTCCTGGATCACCTGGGAAATTGGGGTCTGCAAGGAGAGCCCAGGCCAGGGCTAGAACAAAATTACATCTATAAAATAAATTTTATATCCAAACATGTTTCTTTAAAATGTCTAAGTTGAACCATATGAAATTGCTATTTGGAGGAGGTCAAAAATGATTGATTTGTAGCAATTACATGTGTTCGACCTAATAGTTACATGTACCATAATCCTACTTGGAATGCTTATTAAGTGGAAAAGTTGGGCCAAATCAGTTTACTCACATTGTCTTGTAGTCTTAAAAATCACATCTCTTTTTCCATATGTTTAATTTCTAATTTTTAAATTCAAAATACCCACTAGCGGGCCAGCCCAGTGGCATAGTGGTTAAGTTTGCACGTTCCACTTCGGGAGCCCGAGGCTCGCGTGCTCGGATCCTGGGTGTGGACCTATGCACTACTTATTGGGTCATGAAATGGCAGGCATCCCACATATAAAGTAGAGGAAGATGGGTACGGATGTTAGCCCAGGGCCAATCTTCCTCAGCAAAAAGAGGAGGATTGACAACAGATGTTAGCTCAGGGCTAATCTTCCTCACACACACAGACAAAAATACCCACTAGCTATTTAACAAGAACTAGAGTATAAATAAAAATGTTTACATTGAATTAGGTATGGTAATTCCTCTACTGTTACATGAGGCAGCATTTAGTTATGGTTCTCATTTTTGTAAAATCCTAAAACTTATGCCTATTTTTTTCTTTCAAAATTGTTTTTACTCTCATGAGTTACATATACTCAAGAGAACTCTACTGAACTAAGCCTTAGATGGTATTTCAAGAAACATGGAGAAACAAGATAAAAGCTGATGGAAATTGAGTATGTCTCATCATTGTACAAGAGGAGGCCGATAGCCTCAATGCCCCAGTATGTGCCATACTAATTTTCACTCCCACATCTCTCCTCCTCACACTATTCCTGTCACCTTTTATGATCTCTTCCTCGACTC
Organism: Diceros bicornis minor; assembly: GCF_020826845.1. Lineage (NCBI taxonomy): Eukaryota > Metazoa > Chordata > Mammalia > Perissodactyla > Rhinocerotidae > Diceros > Diceros bicornis. Next base: position 14,070,175 of record NC_080768.1, read on the forward strand.
TGACTGTCCAAATCTCACTCATCGAGTCCCAAATCTTTTCATGAAGTGTTCTTTTATGACTATAGCTGATATGCTATGCTGTCTTCCTCAAAGTCTCTACGTACAATTTAGCGCCAATTTCTTCGTTACGTGAACTAATTTATGCATTCTTTTACTTCTAATACTTTATGCACATTTGCATTCTTCTATTTCCTTTTAGACACCTCAAATAGTGTTAGGCTCAGCAGAGGGACTTGAGGACCTATACAATGAATGACTATTATTAAAATATAACAGGTATAATCTTTGTACTTCAAAAATTTACTAAATACAAGTCAACATCAATATTCAAATCTATTTATACCAAAATATAGAGGTATCAAAGACAAAAGTTCATAGATAGATTACATGAATTATATATAAGCTTCATATCTATATATATAATTCTGTGTAGAGAAACAAGTTTTTCATCAAAAAAGGAAAGAAGGAATACCAAATCAATTCCATTTCGTCAGGTAAAAACTTGACTTAAGAAGGTTTTTGGAAAAATGGATAGGCAAAATGAGAATTTATCATTGGGCATAAAAGGGAGTCAATAAAAATAGTCCAAAGTGACACTGATTGAAGAAGAGTGGGAAAATTCGCAAGAGCCTATCACAAGGATTGGCAAAGAAAAAAATAGTGAGAAAAGGTAGCAAATCTTGACCAGCCGGCTTTATGAGAAAAGAAAGGTTTAGTATTATTATCAGGGTGGTAAGCACTCCAGGCTTCTGACAGATGCCCTGTGGCTGGAGAAGATGAGATGTGAGGGTCCATCCATGAGATGGGCTCCGTATGTTTTCATTATGTACTGAACTGGTGGTGAGACACCAAATTTAAGATAACCCATAGATTCAGTTGAACTTGAGCGGGTAGTGGATGGTTGCCTGGAGGAGCAGATCATACCCACATAAGACCCTGAACCTGGGAGAGATCAATAAAGCCCTGTGGGTATAGATACCAGGAGGGAGTCAAGCCGGGGTCCGTAATAAATATCAGTAGGAGTAGAAGAGAAAACAATATGAAAGAAAGACGATGGCTATCAGCGAAGTAATGGGAAAGCAGTAAGGGATGATTTCAGAGGAGGGAATTTCAGAGAAGCAATTAAGCAGAATGAAATCAGCTGTGCCAAAATGACAAAAAGACCGCGTTGCACGAGAACTAATAGCTACTGCGATTTTTTTCCAGAGAAAGGGGTCAGTGAAAACCTTTCCAAAAATAAACTTTATCTCCAACAGGAAAAACAATTTCAGGTTCTTAGTGTGTATGCTTTTGGGAAGGAATATGCAATATTGAAAATGAAAGTAACTCTATTTTAAAGAATTTTAAAGAATACCTCCTTTTACAAAGAATGATTAGACGCGAGCTCCTTCCATTCAGTCAGATGCTCTCCCTGAGAGTAACTTAGGCACTTCTGGAGTTACATTAATCTTCTTCGGTCCCTGGAGCAACATTAAGTACAGGCAGCAGTAATTTACTAAATTGCATACTCGAAGACTGAAAGAGTTAATGCGACTCCAAAAGTGCCTAACATTTACCCAGGGAGTAATTTACACACTGGAAGCATCTGGCTGAATATGGATTCAATTGTTTACTGTACTGTGGGTCTCACCGAAAGGAGGTCACATGCTTTCTCTTATTGAAAAGTTCTGGGGAACAATTTCTTTCATTTAAAAAATATGCACCCACTGCCACATTTTCCTCTGGTAATCTGTTTTCACAGGGCTAAAAGAAAAGATATTGCAAGAAATAAACTTAGGTTCTCTGATTTGCCAAAGCAAACTACTTTATTTTAATTTTACCTTTGTTACCTGAAGGTCTGGGGTTTATAGGGTTGAAGTGATACCGAGAAATTAGTAGATTTGGGAAGAGTCTTTATTTCCACTCTGGAAGAGGTCATTCTGTAGATTTGTATAAATGTTTGTATTTTATCTCTCCGCATGCCAGAACACTTTAACACAATGCTGTTTAATAAAGAATAGAAGAATTGGAAGACATTCACTCATGAATCAATGCCAAGTTATTCTCAGCCACAGTGCATAAGTATACATACCCAGAAACGCTCAAATGTCAACAGAAGCATCTGAGTAGGTATTGCATTTTTTAAAAGTTACGTCTGCGTGTTATAAGCCCAGCACCGTGGACAGTATGTTATAGGAAGAGGGAAAAGAACTTGTGATCTAAGGGAAGGGATATCAGCAAACGAACAAGTACACGTAAAATACGAGATTTTATAGGATACATTTTCGCGATAGCTTTTAACTGCCAAGATAATCACGTCCTTTCCCAGGATGACTGAAATCCAAGTCTTAGTATATAATTGCTTATACATCTCAAGTGGCTATATTCGCAATCAACATCTTCTATCTCAGCAACAGAAATGTGTGATCATTTTTATTAATATTTTATCCATTTGCTTAGACCCACAGGGGTTGCTAAATCTTATAGCTCCTTATTAAATTTTGTCTCTCTATTTAGGTCAAAGTTTATGTTACCTTTTCAACAGACTTATTAAGTATAGTTACGAATATAAGCAGAGGTTGTAATATTAGAGGACTCAATTTTTTAAACCAATTTCTGTTATTTATCAATTATATTTCCTACATAATATTCTATTTCCATTTACTAGTCTATATCCACTGGGATTGATTTTTTTCAGCTAGAATACTGTTTATTCTTAATATCTACTTAAAAAAATATTATGCAGAAATAGAAAACACAGCTGAATTCAGTTTTAATATAATGAACTCTTCTCAAAATCCCAAATCTTTGTACTCTATATCTGTGCAGTCAAAAAAACCAATGAAGTGTTTTTAAAACATATGATAAGATGCCCCCTTGACCTCTACTCCTTGAAAAGAGAAATAATTTTTTCACTCTGGTTATCCTAATTTCTATGAGTATAAATTCTTACATATTTTAAGTGTGATTCTGCCTTTTTGGTGATAGAATAATGCTCCCCGTTGCTACACTCATTCTTCCCACCCCCACTTCTTTCTCTGTCCCTTTTTTCTGTGAGTCTCCTACAGCTTCCTGGTGTTTCTTTAATCCTCCTCGGTTCTTTGCATTTTCCTCTGATCTCAGAACGGTTACACAGCACCACTTCGTTCCTGACAGCCTTGGGCCACCATTCTCTCCTTTTGACTCATTCTACTGCTCACATGTTGTATTTGATACAAATACAAGTAAATAAATGCATGCACCGAAATTATTGGAGCATATATTACAGCTGCATGTTCTTTTAACCATGAAATCCAAAGCAATTTATAGAAAATGTATGGCTATAATAGTCCTGTAAAATAAATAAGGGCAGAAATGGTATTATTTTCCGTTTTGTAGATTTTTTAGAAATTTGCACAAAGAAAAAGAGACTTTCTTTTTTCCTCTCTAGAATTTTTAAGGCTTATTCTAGCTTGCTTTGAATCAAGTGTTCAGTGTTATTTACTCACATTATGTGTGTATATGTGTTTCATGTCATTGTGTATTTGAAAAAAACCTTTTGCAAAGGATTATAAACCATATATTATTTGTCCATTAACCTAAAGCCAAAAGGGGCAGAGTAGCATGTTCTAAAGCAAAGTAATCTCTAGTAAATTATGGAGTAACAATATTTGGGATTACTGTGACATTAATGCACTAAGGCATGAATTTTAAAAGAAATGCCAAAATCTCATAGGCTTTTTATGGCTTGCTTTCTGTCTAAAAAGGAGTTGTGCATGTGTGCCTTTAAAAGAAAGAAGTTATTTTGACTCTAAATGTGTACACTGCTGTGTGAAAGTAAAAATAATTCACTAGAGAGACGATGAGGCCGAAGCCTTATAAACAGAAGAACAGAGAAATAGAATTATGCTGTGGGAAGAAATGATCACTATACAATTGTTGCCCTGGCGAATAGTGACTGCTACCAATGGGAAGACATCAGATAAAATCTTTAAGAAAAGAGAAAAGAGAACTCCTCGTTCATTCTTCCGTGTCCTGGTTCTTCCTCTGAATTGTAGCTCATTTCTTTCACAAGTGTGGCAATAGTTTAATATGTAAAATATGTTCTTTGCTGCTGTGAAAAATTTCATTACAGAAAAAGAATTTTTATAATTGCATCATTTTACACGGTAACATTTATAAAAGAAAAAATCAAACACATTTTAAAATTCCATGCCCCTAGAACATTCCATGCCCCCTGGGAACATCCCAAACCTTTACTGGAGCAAATCGGCTCAGATTCTCACGGAAGGAAAACAAGAGCTAATATAGGAATCTCTGGACATGTACTTGTTATCTGCAAGGAGCTGAGACTGCTATACTGATATCAGGTCATTAATCATCACTAGGTATAATAATCCTCATCTCTGAAATAGGCAGAGATTATTCTATTGGTTTTATGAATGAGAGGAATGGATCAGAGTTTAAACGGCTCACGGAAAACCACATCCGCAGAGCCGGCAAAGAAACTGATGATCTACCAAGTCCTAAATCTGTGCACTACCCACCTTTGCTTTAATTTTTGCATAAGCAGAACCATGGGAGTAAACCTCACTTTGGATAATAGGTGTGTCCCAGAAATATGCTTGCAAATTAAATTTTCGTCAGGCAAATTGTATTTTAAATAAGCAATGAACAGTGAAAAGAAACCAGGAGTGGATTTTTTTGTAACATGAAGAATCCTTTTATAATGGACTAATACTCCGTCATTTATCTATTTTACAACTTTTGAGTGTGATATAATGGTGGTTTTTAAAATTGCTGTTCTAGGTAGGGTCTCCATTTCTCTTTCTTCACCTACCTCTAATTACTTCCTTTCCTCTTTTATGCATTTTTCACATGCCTCAATCTAGGACTCAGCCAGTAGTTCTGGTTCTATCCAAATACTTGACAAGACCCACTAGCCAAAGTCAAAATGCACTGATTGGATAGGCTACAAATTCATATTATCCTATCAGGCCCCTGCCTGGCTGAATGGCCATTGGTTCCGATTTCTGTTGACTACCTACAGCATTGGTGAAAGCGGCTCTCCCACTCGCCTAGTCTCTGCCAGCCTCTTATGTTCCCTTTCTATTGCAAGGACAAGATGGAGCAAGCAGACTCCCCTCATCTTTCCTCTTCTGCACTTCAAAAATGTTCATTTCAGGGTTGGCCTGGTGGCGTAATGGTTATCTTCGTGCACTCTGCTTCGGCGGCCCGGGGTTCGCAGCTTCAGATCCCGGGCATGGACCGACACACCACTCATCAAGCCATGCCGTGGCAGGCGTCCCACATATAAAGTAGAGGAAGATGGGCACGGATGTTAGCCCAGGGCCAATCTTCCTCAGCAAAAAGAGGAGGATTGGCAACAGATGTTAGCTCAGGGCTAATCTTCCTCACCAAAAGAAAAGAAAAGAAAGTGTTCATTTCAGCTCACTTCTCTTTTTCTTTTGAAGAGCAAAATGTCCCCACTGCTTTCAGAGGCCAATTTTTTGTGTGTGCCCTTGACCCCACACCATCCTGCATTTCCCACTCTTTTGCCTCATCTATATCCCATTCCTCCAGCATGTTTAGTCTCTTGCCAGTGTTCCAGCTCAGTTCTATTACCACCAACATTTTCAGGAGCTCGTTTGTTCCTAATGCCAACCACAACTGTTTTCTGAAGACCGTTAATAACATCCTCATCTCCTAATCTAGGAAAACTTTGCCTTGGTATCAGTCTCCATTACTCCTCTTCACTATTCTCCAAACTTTCATTGCTCCAACCTACAACACTATGGAATGTTTGTTCTCCATCTTGCTCCAAGCGTGTCTTCTTCCCATCCTCCTTCACGGCCCACTCTCATTTCTCCTATTACCTATGTTCTCCCTCTGTATGTTTTCTTGAAAATCATACCTAGAGCATCAAAATCTCCATAAGATTAATAGAGAACATAGGAAAATATACGCAACCATTTAATAATGACGTAGATATACATCTGTGGACACAGAAAGGTGTCTATTGCATATTATTTAGTAGGAAAAATTTAATAAATACTATAAAGACATTCACGAAAGCGTGAACAGCTGTTCTGGGGTAATGATGGGAGAATGGGTATATTTTATTTTCTTCTAAATCTTTTACAGTGCTCATGACCCCTAAATCTATATTCCGATTATAACATATCTTCCTTGAAGTCCCAACAGAATTTCAAACCAACTCATCCCAAAACAAAACTCATCAAATTCTGGGCTAAACCTGGCTCCCTTCTAGTGTTTCCTGTTTTGCCCTGGACTTCAATCGACTCTTCTGGCCATGTCACCACCTATTCTTTTACCGATGTCATAGAGTTAGGAAGTGGCAAAGACAGGATTTGAATCTAGGCTGTCTGACTCCAAATGTCCTGCTCTTTCCATCCCTAAGCCCTTGGCAATCAGGAATCACGAACAAAGCTTCCTCTGCAATTGTATAAGGGAATCCGATAAGAAGGAAAAACAACGGAGCCCCTGAGAGAGGGATAAAAGTCTGTGCCCCTCTTCATCCTACCCTACACCTGACTGTGGGGCTAAACAATCTTTTTCTCAGTTTGATACAAATTCAAAAGGAATTGTGCTTCCCAGTTTCTCTGGTTGACAATCCTTTTACATAGCCTTGATCATTATTCACTTGATTCACTTGGCCAGAGATTACAGTTGAAACCTGAATAACTAGAAACCCACTCTCTAAATATGCATCCAGCGCTGTCCTTCAGCTTGCCATTTAAAATGCAAAACTCTGGCAGAATCACCTTTTGGTTTAGTTATTTCTCTAAATTTCTGTCAGGCAACAGCATAAGGAAAATGTCATAGCCGAAGTACACATTTCTCGTTTCCTTTGGCTTAACAGTGCTGAGCAAAAAAAAAAAAAAAAATCTTTTTTCTCTGGTTGAGTGACAACGTTCCAGCAAATGTAATAAGGGCAGAAGGAGGAACTCAGAAGTTAAGGCATGATAAGCAAACATGGGAGGAGCATAGGATGATATCATTGGAGAGAAGTAAGAAGGATGCTGAGCAGGAGGAAGACAAAGGCGCAAGGGAGAAATGGAAACATGGCTAGGTTAGCAATTAAATGGGGTGGGGGTTAAACAAGGAAATGGATTTTTTTTCAAATGAGAGTCAAAAGAAATTAAAACTCCCAGCACAATTTCCAAAAGAAATAGGATCTCTCCCTTGCCTCTTGTCCACACGCCCCTGGTATCTGCAGCCTCCGTATCTCATTTCATCTAGCTCCTGCCTTCACTCTCGTATCTTTTTACTTCTTGAACTTCCTAATGTTCTCTAATTCCTTTTGCTTTACTTTATTTTGCCTGTATCATATTTCCTGCTATGCCATCATTCTCATAGCCTAGTTCTCTCCACATAATATAATACATCATCTTAAATCCTTCCATTTTTAGTCATCATCCTCTCCGAGCAGCCCCTTACCTACCGCTTTTGCTAATCCTCCACTAAGCTGTGGTTATGCACCTATTTGGGGCTTTCTTTCATCAACAGCTCCTTCCGCTTTCTCTGCCTTTGCCTGCAGTCTGCAAAAACCAGTCAGTGAGAGCCAAGCCAGGAAGAAGACCGTTGTCTTTATTGCCACCGTTTCTCTTGCGGAAGATGAGTTTGGTGATGATGATAATTTACTACTAATAATATTATCTAACATTAATTGAATGCAGACTATGTGCCAGGCACTGTTCTAAATACCGTGCATGAAATTGTTCACTTAAATTCCACAATCTCCTTCTAAAGTGGTACCATAGTTACTCCCAGTTTGTGAGTGAAGGAACGGAAAGACAGATATGTTAAGTAACTTGCCCAAGGTCACACAACTCTGCTCTTATTGCCATGGGTATAATTATTTATTAGACATCCAAAAGGGAGTCTGCTGTTATTTTTGTAGTGCCCTCTCTTGAGGACGTTGGGACAAGTTTATCAGTACTGAATTGAGGTACCAGAAACGCCTCTCCCTGCCAAAGACATATCAGTATCTTGGGACTAACACATCAAGTTTTCTAATTTAAGGGTGTTTCCTGCCCAATGGAGCCTCCCTATAGTGATTAGGACATCTTTCCTTTACTCTCTTTTTTCAGATTCTAAATCCTGTTGCACCAGATCCTGACTTTAAAAGCCCCAGCTCCCATTCATTTGTTTATTAACTTAATAAACATTTACCGGGAGCCAGTTATGGTCTAGTCACTGTGCTGACTTGGATAGGATATGTTTGTGCCCTCAAGGAGATCAGAGTGAAGTAAGAACACAGGGGCAGGGGATGGGCGCACTGCACAAAGAAGTACAATTTGCAAGGAATAGGAACTGTCCAGAAACCCTCAGGGAGCAGCTCTCTGTCCTGCGGCACAAAGAGGGATAGAGGAAGAGTGGAGCCGGTGTTTTCATGGAAACTGTGTTTGGTGGAGAGCTGGCTTCAGCTACTGGCAAAAAGGCCTTTCAGCCTAGGGGTGAAGAGAGAGGTAGTAAGGATAGAGTACCTATGAGCAAGTGTGGATTGGATAAGTACTGGTTTACGAGCTGCAGAACAGTCTTGAGAAGTTTCCTTCAGCCTATCTGTAAAGCCACTTAAACTAACAGTTTTCAAAAGGATGATTCCAATATCCCAGTGATATTCTTGGATCTTGAAATCTCTTACAACTTCTCAGTTTAATCAGCTATCTTTCTTTTAATTTTTCCTGAATTTTACAGGATTGTTGATGTAAAAAGAGTGATTTTATGTCAAACTGGCTGTCTGTGCACATCACATGAAAGGAATACCACATCATCAATCAGTTTATGCTAGCTATTCTGATCATTAGCAATTACCAATCTACTGCATGCAGCTATTGGTGTTAACCTGCCAGAATGTTCTGAATGAATAGATCCATCCCACCAAGACCTATTTTGTGACGCTTGCATCTGAAAAAACAACAAATAAGTGATTGGAATAATTGAAGAGTAGGTCAGTCTTAATTAGATATAATGTGATACACAGATAAATATTTTTACAAGAAATGTGGTATTATTAGCTTCAGATATAGTAATGCACTGGCTAAAACTAGGCTAACTCAGTCATATAGGAGTAGTTCTGCCTTATTGTAAAAATAAAAATGATTTGTTGCTAAATTATCAATATTTTCAGAATCTAATCAGGGCTAACTCCTGCTTATTGCACATGCAAATATCTTATTTAATATGCAATGTATAGTGCTAAACAGCTACAAAAACGCACATTCTTTTAAGCTTGTACATATTTCCTCTATAAAAGCACATATTCTATTAAAGAGACTTTTAATGTATGCTATTTAATCTTCATCCAGCATAATCATACATTATAATTAACAAAGTAACTTAAGTATTCTTGGAAAGACAACCATTGAACAACTGAAACAATACAAATATCATTGGAAATGTCTACTCTTCTGAAGTAAGTAAGTTCAGAGTGACCACGAATAGACTGTAGGCATACAACTCAATATACAGCTCTTAGAATTTGTACCTTGTTCTGAGTTCCCCTGGGGAAAGTTATTTTTTTTAATTCCTTGAATAGCCATCCAGAGTCCTCATTCAGATCTAATAGATGAATACCACATTCCAGCCAACAGATTTACAGAAACCAGAACTGTATGACTGAACCTGAAAAAATTAGTGTCCTAAAGTCCAGGTACTTGATTCTACAGGCGTGACATGGAGCCACTCTAAAACCACAGGGGAGAACTGCATATAAAATCCCACTTCTCTGGTTTTTCACTTTGGGTTAATGTTGTATAGTCATAAGCAGCATGCAAGGAGACTTTATTAATAGATTGCTACTGCTAAGAGAAGCACACCCACTGCCCACTCCCTGAAGTTTACGACTGAAGGAACCTGAAAATTAAATACTAATAATAATACATAAACATCAATATGGAACCACAGCACTCCATGAATCCTTGCCTTATGGAGCCAAGCAGATAATTTGAAAGAAAGAAAAAAAAAAAGGCAAAATACTTGTGTCATTGAATAGCATCACTGATAGGAAACAGGTTCACAAAAATATTTACTAAGGGACACAAGCAGACAATAGAATAGTAGAAAGTGAACAATTCCATGTGGTATAAGCATATATGAATAAAATAAAGTAGAAGGATATTCAGCAAATTGTTAACAGTAATTTATAATCTCTGGGGTAGGATTGTAAATGTTTAGGAGAGGCTTCTCTGTATTTTCCAAAAATGCAGCATTAAGCATGCATTGCTTTCATAATTAGAAAATAATTTTAAGGCAAAAGTACATATAAATTAAATGAACTATTCTACAATATGTTTTTTTCACATAAGAAAAACTCCCCCTCTAATTTCTTCTTAACGAAAAATTGAGAAGATACTTTCTATCCTATCTTTCAGTGTAGACTGATCCTTTTCCTCTTCTACTAGCAGACAAGAGCAAAAACTGAGGCAGCCAGTTTTCACTCTCGGCTTCAATGTTGCTTCGCACTAGCTTGCCTTTTCCATTTCAGTGATCATGGTGGGCAGAGCAGTGGAAATAAGTTAGGTAAAAGGTTTCCGCCTAGTTGTTGTTTTAATTAATCTGGGTCTCTGAATGACACACAGGCTTAATCGGGTGGTATGGAACCTGTCGCCGTTAAGTAATTGGTTTGAACCCAAAGGCAGGTTGTGATCAAAAGTTGTCACCGTCCAATGGCTACTCATTGGCCCATGTGAAATGGGTTGGTGGTCTCAGTCTAGTTCTTTATGGACTAGTGTCAGCCTCATGAAAAGCATTACGTAGAGTAGCACTAATTGGTTGACATTCTCAGCAAGAAAAGAGTGAATAAAGAGATTGAAATTTAAAATAGCCTTCGAAGTTAGGCTGAGGATGAAAATGGGCAATGCGGCATTGAAAGAGTTACTTCTGTTGCCAGCCATATTGCTGTAGTGGGAAGACAGGAGTCCATTTCCAGAGATCTCAGCCCAACCCCTATTTTCAGTGGCAGTGGAAGCTCAACCTCAGGAAATTGAAACTTTCATAAGACTCCTAAAATCCTCAGCCTTCCCCACTCACAATTCTGCCTTTTACTCAGATGTCCCTGGGGAAATTTGAGCAAAGATATTTTACCAAAAGGCAACAGGCTGAAACTGACTTTGCTAAACCTTTAAAAAATTCTCAAAAGGAAATCTAGCGTCATTATTACCAAACAGTGTGTGTTCATCACTTTAATTATAGGAAAAAATCGATAGGGCATATAAAAGTACATGGCATATTTTGCCTGACATTTGTGGTTCTTCACTTTATTAAGCATGCCTTTCTGAGCAGAAATAACAGGCTAGATTTACCAAAAATCTCAGCACCTGAGAGCAAAGATTTCTCTTGCACTCAATTTATCTCATGTACGGTGTCTTTACCATTTCAAATAGCATGTTATTAGTAAATGAACATGAAAACAAATTGAAAAGGCAATAACGGATGCATTCTCCCTTTAGTGCAACCAGGCAGATTACTAATTCACAAATATTGAAACTAGCACCGATTGAGATGAATGAATTTCTCATAATTTAATAATGCAAATCACACTAACAGCAGAGACCTCCGGTGACCGGTGGCACTAGAAGAATTACTACGAATACCAACTGAAAGATGCCATGTTGATAGAGCTATTTATCTTGTTGCTTTATTCAAAATCTCTTCTGCTTTTTATGGTATTTGTTATTTATTCTGTGTCTCTTTACCTTTCATATGTTATAAATGACTACTTTTTTCTGAAGAAGATTGGATGTCTGGAATTATGGCAGCTAAATTTTGCAAGTTAATAATTGGGGGTTTTTGTCAGGTATATTTCTGTACGTGACACATTTGAGAGCCAGCAGCTGTTTTAAATGTGTAGTAAACATTACTAGAAGCATTTTTCAAAAATTATCTTACAAAAATCTAGCAACATCACTTTATCACACACAAAAAAAAGCAGGGGAAATGCAAACCTGTTTTAAAAGAAAAAATATCCAATGAAATGCGGTTTTTTCCTAGAACTTCTTGACAGATAAAATGTGCTATTTAAGACATAGTTTAAGTAGCTCCATAATTCCAAACTTCTACCATGAAGCTTCATTAAAGTATATAAATTAGTACCACTGTCAGAGATGGCATTAAGTATTCAATAAGAGTAGACTTAATGCAATTAATAGCAATTAAAATTATACTTTTATGATGTCAGCCACCAGCATTGTAAAGATATAATTGCTTGTAAGGACTTTTGTACCATATTTATCCTCTAAAACTGTCCAATTTATATGAAAAATGCCAAAAACATATCCCATATGGGTACCATTATCTTCTCGGATTTTTAGAAGTAATCTGTCTTATCCAGCATGTGCACATTAGGCTAATTTGCTTTAATTAGTTTTTTTCTCATTTTGTTAATAGGCGCGTTGATGTTAAGTTTTTATTTCTGAGGTACAGATGCTAACTTCACTCATTATGTTCCTATTAAGGGGTCAGTATACTCTGATAAGCTGGACTTACACACTTAAATAGCATCTTTCTTCCAAATATTAGGTGATGTAGTTTATCGAACATAAAAACTATATCGCTGTTATAGTAATTGTGAGCAACTTGAATTCTCGCTAATTAATTAGCAGTTAAATGTGAAACAACAGCTTCACTGTTTCTGCTGTGGCAAGGCATTTCTGTATGGACATAATAAATTAGATAAACTAATGATCTGATTTCAGAAACACGGCCATTTGTGACTCCTCAAAGCAATCATAAGAATTACTGTGAATCTATGCCAGTGTTTTGCATTAAGCCAGGAGCCATACAAAACAAGAAACTCTTTTATTTCCTATACCCAATTATGTCTCATGCCTCAAACTTTAAAGATATTTATTTAAAACCGATCTATTAAAATAATTTTATTAATTATTATTGGTTATCTTATCTCTAAAACTTTCTCACACTGCACTCCTATAAAGAAAAATAATTACATATATGCAAAGAGCAAAACATATAATTAAAAATATTGCCTGTTGGCTTTCTAAAGACAGAATTTTTTCTGTACCAGTAATTTAGAAGATTCAGCAGAGTCCCCAGATGAAACTTAGAGGGCTTAGGGGAAATATTAAAAGTGGATTTGCTTTTTCCTCCGTTTTATAAATATATTTAGCTCCAAGTTGGTATATATGCCTTTACATCATGAAAGATAGTTATTATATTCATATAGTCATTTCCCGATCTTAGCTTATTTTTCAATTATTTAATATATTTATACTGTCATCAGGAAATAAAGCGTGTAAAACCAAGTAATTTTACAATTGTAAGATTATAATAAAATCATAGGATTTATTTAAAATCAGAAGTGCATTGTTTTACAATAAGCAATAAAATAATTATCAGATTAGTTTCTTTCAGGACATTTCCCATTTAAAGAGTGCAAGTTGGGTGGTGGAAGGGATAATCAAGGAAGTAAAAATTAAATTACCCAGATATTTTTGAATAGGAAGGGAATACAATAAGAATGTTATTAAAATACATAATTATTTTAAATGTCATATGGTATACATTATTTTATTCGCAACATAAAGAAACATATTTCTTTAAATACCCATGTGTCTGTGAATAAAAAGACATACTCTCTGGATAATACTACAGAATAGTTACAGTGGCTTCCTGAAAAACCAGCTTTTGATTTTGTTTTGTTTTTGCTTTGTTTTTTGGTCAACTCAATTTGTACTCTCTAAGGCTTTAATTGCTTTCTTGAGCCAGCCAATAGTTTGATCGATAAGATCTGTGAATTACACATTTTCATGTAACGAAAAGAAATAATTAAGAAATCAACAACATTGAAAGAAGCAAAAACTCAATTGCATGCTTCATCCTTTTTAACTGTTAGTCTCCAAGATGAAAGCAGCTTTTGCAAGCAAGAATGTTTAGCTAACAAAAAAAATAGAGTCAATAACAGGAAGTAGAATAAATTAGGATGTAATAGTCCTTCACAGCCTATCACATAAGCCTTTCAGATACAATTTGAACGTAACAAGTTTTTCTGTATTCCTTTTGTCTCAGTTGTATTATAAAGTATAGTGATTACTATTCGTTGGAATTGAATTACTCTTGTTTATATTTAGTTTCCTGTTTCTAAGAAAAATAGAATGAATTACACATCTGCCTTGGTCCCACTTGTACAGTGAACATACAGTCTAAGTCAATTGTTCGATAACAATGGCATGATCACTGGGAAAATAGGACTGGGAGAAAATGTATACATGGAAGCAGCTTGGTAACAAAATGTAAGCACAAATATTTTTTATTACAAGTAATTCTCAAACTGCAGCCAGGCTGTATTCCAAAAGATGTTTATATGGGAGTTGGTTGTTTAGTTATATAATTTCCCATAGAACTATTTTAAATAGTGGTCTTAAGCTTAAGTAACCCCAAATATAATTGAATTCTAAAAGCAATCATCTGTGTTTGTGTGGGGAGGGAAGGGGGTAAGAGAGATTTTTTTAAATTAAGCACTTGCTATAGATTAGCCTCCGTGTTCAGGATTTTATTCCCATTTACCATCCTGTGAGACAGATACCGTAATTATGTCCACTTTATAGATGATGCAGTAGTCGTCTATTTCAGGATTCAAAACCAGATCCTTCATGCTTAATTCAGATGTGGCCCAGATTTCAAAATGAGTGGGATTCATTAGAGAAAGCTCCTATCTCTTCTTGAAGGCCCCACATGTCTCTGTAGACTTAGACAGTGTTTGTCCCTACAGTAACACCTCATTACGCTTTCCTTTCCCCTCTAAAGAGCTCCAGACTCAAAAGTGGACTCCCTCTTTCCTTAGGCAAACTCAATAACCCAGAGTGGCTGATCATAGCTGGGCGTTAGGAAGAAAGCATCATGATGGTAATTGACCACTGTTTATTGAGCACCAGCCTCTATTAGAGAAACCAGGGACACTGGTGAAAACACAAAATTCCTACCTTCAAGGTTACCTTCTTCTGTTGGAAGAAACATGAGCAAAGAAACAAATAAGCAGGCCGCAAGTGGTCAGTTACACAGAAAATAAAAAGGTGAGGTGACTAGTGAGGATAGGGAGAGTGGTAGGGGAAGAAAGGAATCTCCTTTATCGGGTAGAGTTAGGGGAAACCTCCCAAAGAGACAGATTTGAGCTGAGATTGAATGATGGAGAAAGAAAGCCATTTTAGAATGGTATTTAGACCTGGGGGAGGAGCTTGCAAGCTGAAAACATCAAGCACAGAGACTCTGAGAGGAGAAAGAGCCTATCCTTTCATTTTTCTTTAATTGAGGTCACATTGGTTTATAACATTGTATAAATTTCAGGTGTCTATCATTATATTTCCACTTCTGTATGGACTGCATCATGTTCACCACCAAAAGTCTAGTTGCCATCCATCACCGTACACGCGTGTCCCTTTATCCCTTTTGCCCTCCCCCACCGCTTTCACCTCTGGTAACCACCAATCTGTTCTCCATATCTATGTGTTTGTTTATCCTCCACATAAGAGTGAAATCATCCATTTTAAGAAACAAAAAGAAAGCCAGTACAGCTGAAGCAGAGAGAGAAAGGGGGAAAGTGGAGGAAACCAAGCATAGGGGAGAGGAGTCTGGTCGCCATGCAGATGGTTTTAGGGAAGAGATGCTAACTTGATTTGATTTACTTTTTCCTCCATCATTCTGTCTGCTGATTGGAGGATGGACTATAAGGGCACAGTTCAGAAGGGGATGGAAAGGTCAAGCTGAGAGACAACTGTGACTTGGACCAAGGTTATTCCAGTGGCTCTTAGATGTGTTCAGGGTTGGGTGCATTTTGAAGAAGAATAAACAGGAATTAACAGGACTTGAGGATGCATTGGATATGGGACCAAGAATGGCCACTAGGTTTGTGGTCTGAAAAATGGGTTTATGGTGATGGTGCTGACTTAGAGAGAAGACTTGGGAAGGGCCGGTTTGGATTGGCTCTTCTGAGGACTGGATTATGATGGGGTAACATACAATGAAAGGATGACTGATGGTCCTTAGGTCTCCTTTGTAACCAGTAAGTCTTGATGCAAAGAAATCATTATCTGGTGAAATTTTAGCCATTATGATAGTGAAGTAATAAATGTAGCATAGGGCTGGATATAGACTTTGGGGAGAGGCTGAGGCTAACGTTAGAGATAAGTCACACTTACTACACACATCAGCCTTACCATACTTTTCAAATTGTTTTCACTTCTTCCACTTCAAACAACACGAATTGTCTAACATCTCCATTTGATTTCTAAATAGCTGGCCTTTATTGCTGTCAGGTGGAGCAAGGGTGACAGTGGCCATTCTATCTTGATGGGTTATTTTGCAATTCAGTCCCTGGTAAGTAAGTCAGAGGCTGCCTGTGCAGTGTGATGCCTAGCAAGTGAGAAGAAAAACATGGACCACTAAATGGGGTGGGCGAGTATGTGCATACATGTACTTCCTTAATGTTCCTGAAGTGCTGTCAAGAGGAAGGTTTATGTTTAATATCATGAGGTTATTCTTGGCCTCATATTCTCTCAAGGGGAACACAGATGCCTGGTTGGAGGGCTCTCTGTTGCAGATCTATTCCATTTTGTGAAAGGTCCTATCAAAACACCAGGCAAGAGAGATATAGGACTGATGGGTATTTGCCAAAAGTATAGGGGTAACATCATTGATAGAACATCTCAGTGAAATAATCCACAGCCTGAAGGATGCCTTTCTGGCAATTTTAGCACAAGCATGCTGTGATACAACATAAGTCATGAGCAATCTCTTCCTCAGTTTGTTTATCTGTAAAAGGGAGAAAGTAGCATTCATCCACTCCAAAGGAATTTATTTCTAAGACTCACTTGTAAAAAGGAACTAAGGTATTTCAAGTACCCCCAAAAAATTAATGTCAAACCACTTTTATTGCTGCAAGAATAAGGTTTATAATCTTGCTTAAACAATTAGATTAATTTACATAGAAATTCTGCTTTGTCTTTTACTTGAAAAGTTATGTAAGATTTCACAGTTTAATTAAGGCAAGAAGATCCTTATAGATTTTCGTAGTTAAAGCAATTGGTAGCCAAAATAATAGACAAACTAGTTTCTACAACAGTTTTTTAAGCAGTATTGCTGTTTGCCACTAAAATACATTCAATCACTGAAGAACTGTGGCATATATGATGAGTTTCCTTTTCTCATGATCGTCTAATGAGAATCATTGTCATTTTCAAATGTATGGCCCTTTCTAAAATCACCCACAGGATGCAAAAGTTTTTCTTAGCTGATAATTGCTTACTGACCCATGTGTTATTTGGGAGTGATTCGTGCTTTCCTGGTAAGGACTTGCCAACCTAAGAGTAATCATTCCTACAAGTAGTTTTTAGATGAACATCATCTGCAGAGGCCAATGTTGAATAAATGGAAAGAATAAAAGTGGGAAGCTCAAAAGCTGAGCTATTACTCTTTGTTTTCTCCTGTACCTAAATCCCTTACCCCAAGATATCCAAGAGAGAGACATTATTTCCCCTAGACTCTAGCCAGGTGTTAAGACCAAACAGTACCTAAATAGCCTATCTGGATTACCTTTCTCCTATTTATGATGTGTAATTAACTGCCTGGTTCCCTACTCAGTAATTCCTCAATTGCCAAGGTTCTAGGAGACTACTTAAGTCAGACCTGAGAACACAACTCTACTCCAGAGGTGGAGATCAATTCCCCAACGTGATCTCAGTGGAATAGCATAAACTAACCAGCCACTCAATCATCCTTAACCCACTCCTGTTAGAATTTGTTTTCTAGTTCCAGCAACTGTATTTTTGCCTTCTTTACTGTGAGAAAGCCTTGGGCCCTCTAGATGTATCTTGAAGCAGCATAACATACTACTTAGAACCTAGGCTTTTTATCACACTGACCTGGTTAAATTCCCAGCTCCAATAAGTTTTAGTTCTGTGAACTTAGGAAAGGTATTTAACTTCTCTGAATGTCAGTGTCTTCAAATGTAAGATGGTCATAACAGAACATCTTTCATCCACTTTGGGAAGAATTAGAAATACTATACGGAAAGCAGCTAGCAGAGCTCTTGGCTCGTGGTTAAATGCTAGTTGCTATTCAAGTTCCTATGGACTTGGTTTTGATTTCCTGAGTCCTTCCCTTTAATCCCAGACGTTGAGCCTCTGTAACAATTGCTAGATTTTCCTAGCACCAACAATCTTGTCTCTCATCCTCCTGTTACAGGATATGCTTGACTGCACTTACCGTTCCATTCTACTGAAAAGAGACTTTGTGAATGAAGAGATGAGCGTGAAGAAGGACTTAAAGACTAGCCAGGTGCTCCAGGGTATGGCAGGTTGTCTTGGAACATCCAATAGGTAGACGGTCCAAAGAAACCAGGACAGACAGGCAAAGTTCTGAGGTTGACTTAAGGTATTACCTGCTCTGATTCATTTGCACCATCCACTTCCTGCAGGTTGCAGGAGAGCCTGCTCTGCCATTGATTCTGTAGGTGACACTGTGGAGATGAGAAAGAATGTTACATGTATACCAAGCTTGTGAAGCAATGAGAATACAGAGCTTCCACGGAATAGAGTCAGTGTCGTAAGATTCCAGAAATAATATGAATTTGTATTATTAGCATGTGACAGTGACAACATGGTGTGAGCTACCAAATGTCATTCAAAACATCAGAAGTAGAATGAGGAAAAAACCTCCAGTATTCTTCAATATAAAAATAGCCTATATCTCTCTTCAAAATACAACCCGTCCATAAGTCTAGATGACAATAAAGTCTAATAAAGATGTTTTGTTATCATGGAAACGCTGATGGAGCAATGCTTTATTCATGATAGGACATAATAAGGAATTCATTTTCAACCTCAAACTGGGTCCTCCAGTTTATATATAAATTCATTATGGAAAAGAGCAGCCGTTCATTAACTCCTAGAAACTTTATCCTTATTAAGTATTTAATGAGTTTAACCTTTATGTTAAATATAAAATAATAAGAAACTATGTAACTTCCAAACCTGCAAAACTTTTAATCCATAGTTATTTTAATCCGTTTGATGGAAATTATCAGCTATTGACTTCAGAGATTTTAATTTGGTGAAAACTTAGTCTGTGCTTTCGCTTTGGGTTGTCTACCTCACGCCAACTGGTTTTATTGTTTCTCTCTCACTGCGGTCAATTAGATGGGATTATTTCATTTCCAAAGACTGTTTTTACACAGGCTGTGTAACCGTTCAGTGAAATATAATCCGACTCAGCCTCTTCTGCCTCCAATAAAATCGTCAGTCAGTGTTGGGGGAGTAATCATTGAAATGATGAAATAGCAGTAGTGCTGAAAATAAGGAATGGAAAATTCTGCAAAAGCTAAAATTATACCACCGGGACTTCCGTGATCACCACAGCCCTTGTCTGGCCGAAAATCAGTCCTCCCCAAGAATTGAGAACCTGTCTTTAGAAAGGAAACTGTTCTTCTGCAGTAAAATCACCTTCCAAGGGAGAATTCTCCTTTATGTGACCGTGTCTGATATTTATAAGGTGGTCTCCACTTATCTCTTTCACATTATCAAGCGTTTGCTCTTGCTTGGAGGTATATGGTTCAATGGGCTATTTATTGTGAACTCACAATGTCCAGTCATTAGTGCTTGCTTGATCATAGGCCACTCTCAAAATGTTTAAACCAGTACTAATGTAGGTATTAGAATAAATACATACGAAACAATGTATTTAGAAAGTCTAAAATATTTCTTGCTTTATCTAAGAAAACAAGAGTCTACAGCCAATCTGGGGAGAGCAAAAACGTTATCATTGGCTGGAGTGGGGAAAGGTATAAAGAAAAATCACTGATAAGTTAGACTCTGCTAGAGCTATCTTTTCAGTCTAAAGGACCATTAATTTGACTTGATTAGGGAGAATAAGATGAAGAGTGACTGATTACATCATAAGAAAGCCTAAAATAATAATTTTGAACATGAAAGTTAAAAACAAGAGCAACATCAAGAATGTTTTGAAGAATTAATCAAAATAGTCTGAGGACTGACCAAAGCAGGGGAAGGCAGTTTTCCCTCCTTCTTTCTTTCTTTTTAATTTTTTAAATAATTCATGCAATAGAACAAGCCAGAAAATCTTATTCATTTTAAAGTTTCAAAACTACCATCACCACCACTACCCACCAAGGTATTTTATTTAAACTCCTGTCTAAAGTGCCTCACTTTCATCCAGCAATTTATTTTTTTGTGTCACTGTTAAAAAAAAAGAGGCCTTGTAGGTAATGGAGCCAAGATATAGTCTCCAACTTCTGCGGTGTTTGATGTCAAAGCTGACATTTGTAACCATCACATGTACCTGCACTGTTCCTATGGAGCTTTGCACCTATGGGGGTGCTGGATGGGGAAACAAAGGCAAAGTCTTTGCCCTCCCAAAGTTTATAGTCTAACATGGGACATACACACGTGCACAAGCAGGACTAATTAGAATACTTGCTATCTTAGAGAGAGCATTGACTTTTTTGCCAGGCACTCTTCTAAGAAATTCATGAGACTTATCTTTAATTTCTCAACATGGCTATGCAGTGAATTTTTATCCCCATTTTACAGATGAGAAAACTGAGGCTGAGAGAGGTGAAGCTAATTACCAAACTTTCCGTGGTTAATAATCCTTAGAGTCTTGATTTGGTCCAGAGTTTTAGTCACTGTGGTCAAGTTTCAAGAAAAAAAAAAAAATCAAATGCTATGGGAATCCAAAGGGAGAAGCCTGTAAAGTTGAAAGCCTGATTATATTAAACCCTTAGAACTGACTTTGATCAATTTTTCTGCCAACCCCAGCGATGGAGAAGAACAGTGCAGTGCAAGATATTGGAGGCGGTGTTGTGTAATCACAATAGGAAGGGAATGGGGGTCAGAGCTCTGGTTTGAGACTGACCCCTCTTTTCCTCCAGGTGAATTTGGTGGCCATGGTAACTGAAGGGAACACCTTGGCTCCTTCTTCTGTGTCCTACTTGCTGTCACTGAAAGGAGCTCATAAACCTGTTGTTGTTGTTTTATCTGAGACTGTTATCCAGAGCACAACTTCAAAAACATTGCAATCTCTTTTCTTTCCCTTGTAGACGCTTTCTGTGAACTCCAGAACTTGTTTACCTGAGTGACTGTAAATGGCTTTTTTTAGTTTTTAAAAAATTATTTAAACTAAAAAAAAATATACACTAAAAACAGTTCCCCCGTTTATCCCACCCCCCACTGCCTGCCTCTTGCAACTACCAATCTGTTCTCTGTATCCATGAGCTTGGTTTTTTTCATTTTTTTAGATTTCACATATAGGAGAGCTCATACGGTATTTTTCTTTCTCATCCTGTTGTATAACCTGTTTGTGTCAACCAGTTCAGCATTCGGTATCGCATATAAAATATTTTCCCTAGCTTAACGGGTCTTGGTGTTTTTAAACATATTCTTTAAAAAAACTATTAAAATGGCTGCACAGAAAAGAAACAAAATAACGTAGCAAGTATGGGTGGCCTTTTGAAACTATCATTTGTCTTGGCACAAAAAGAAGGGGTCTCTGTTTCTTGCTCTCTATATATGCGTAGACGCCAAATGTGAGTGAATGTCTCTGGGCTTCAGTTTCTCTGTCAATTACAGGGACCTTGCCTCCACTTGGATGTAATATATCACACCAAGTTACTGTGCAGGAACTAACGAAACAAAATAGGAAACCAAAACTTCCTATGTGAAGGTTGTTTCTTTTAGGGGCTGTAATGACTCTTTCAGACCAATAGGGTACCACTTAATAAATTATAGCTCCGTCAACTACTGCTTTCACCGCTTGCCTCTTCTGGAAAGGATATAATCATCGTGGCAAGTCCGTGAGGAACAACTTACGTACTTAAAGAATTCAGTCATATGTCTCTAAAGTGCATTGAGTTTCTTAAAAGAATGTTAGTATATAGGTTTACACTCATTAAAAATTCAGGGAGATAAGCAACATATAAAAAGAAAAAAAATAGCCTTTTTCTAAGACTATTTAGTTGCGTTTTATTCTATATACAAGACCTAGAGTATTTCTGAAATGAAGAAAAAAATACTAGTTAGAACAAGCCGATTGGCTCAATGATGATAACTTTATCAATTCCATAGATTATTCAGCACAGAAACCTGAAGTAAGTTTATAATACTATAAACCTTTCACATGCTAATAAGGGAGCTTTTTGAAAAGACTTTAAATATCATTAATGTTTTCCCAAATTCCAGTTGAACTTGTTGTCTTCCCTGTCTTGGTTTTGGGCTTATTGAGGAGAAAAGTTAATCACATTTCCTTTTATATTAGGAAAAATATATAAATGTCTTGAAAAGCAACCTCAACACCACTTATGTTGGATCTCTGCCAGAAACAAACTCTTTCAAAATAGACACAAGTTTTCCACTGAAAGACAAAAGATGTATACATCAGCTCATTTACTGGTATTTCACCAATGCTGAGATGTAGGAAGCTAAGCATGGAGTAAGTCTGAGTCGAAGAGGATCAGGGGTTCAGATAATCACTGGAGAAACAGGGACAAAGGGCTTCTTCCTTTAGGTAAAGACTCATTGCTGACTTCAGTCATGGTCTTTGAATTGGGGCTTTTTGGTCTTCATACCTGTAGGTCATAGCCCGCTTGTCCTTCCTAAGAATCTACTCCCATCATGCTCTTGGGTGCCTTTCCCTAAAGCAACCAACACTTGGCTATACTGTCATCTCCTAATACCCAGCCTTCTTATAAAAGCTTATATTGGCCTTGACTCTTGCCTTTGCCTCTCGTATGTCGTAGACCATTCTGTTGAGTCTGACCCCAACGTCAACAGACTTCATTTTTTAATGTAAACTCTGTCACTGGATCAATTGACATATTATTCTTCTTCAAGTGAGATACATTGGTTATTTTTTTTTAATTGAAGGGCCACTAATGATTTGAATAATGGGTATTCCTGGAAATACAAATAGTTAGTAGACGCACAGCATGCAAGTAAGTTAAGTACCAACTCTACCTGGGAATCAGCAGGTATTCTTCATGACTAAGTACCCATATTTACTTTCTGGTAGTTCAGCATCTCTCTAATTACAATTATATTTCATGTCCATCTTATCAGGGTTCTTGGAAGAGAAAACTATATATAAATTAGTGTATTCAGGTGGGCTACCAACCTTTTCTTATAGTTTAGAATACTGTGGTCTAAGCATGAAACCAGTGCTTCCTTCCAAGTCCCCTGAAGTTAGATAACTCAATATAAAGATTTAGAAATAAAATTAGACCTAATATATTATACCCATGGGTCACCAGCTTAAAACTAAATAAAGATATATACATATTAATCATTTTTGACAAAATATCTCATAATTAATTGTAAGAATATATTTAAAATTTGGACAGGATTGTAGGTTTTCCCATAATGATTTGATTTTTTATTTTTCTTTGGGAATAGACACATTACTTTTATGTGCACAATTGACATATTGACTTTGTCTTCTTGTTATTCAGTCATTGTGTACTTGAGGTTGACAAGGGCAATCATATCCTACTAATGTTTATCAGTCGCTACAGATGCCAACCGCTCCAACTTTTTATAAAACAATGATTAGATTTACAATCCTACACCCTTTTATTGCTATGCGCAAGTGCAATTCTCTTGAAGTTACTTTTAACCTTATAGGCTTCGGTTTGAAAAATATTTCCCAATGCCTATGTTTGCTGTTCCAATAAGCATTTTAAACATAGCATATGGTTTTATTTAGTTAATCCACTCATGAATTCTGAAAAAAGAAATCAGACCTTTTAAATTTTAACCTGTTTTCTTATTCTCATTGTTTTAATGCCAGTGGAAAAGAACATTCATTTTTGTAAGTAAAGAGATATGAGGAATATGGACCTGTAATCATAGTGTGGTTAGCTTATGTTAAAAATTATTCTAGTCTGGATAAAATATAGCGCTTTATAAAAGCATAATGAAGTATTACTTTGTCCTTCTTTTTAATTTAGGAGCACTGAATTGAATTTCATTCTGAAAAAGAAAATATTCACATTATGCTTAATAGTCCCTCTGCATGCATACAAAAATATGTACATCCACATAAATATGTAAAGATATTAAAAATTGACAAATTGGAAATAGAAATGTGCTTTATAGAAATTATCAGAATACGATGGAAAAATACTTTATATGTTCATATATGTATATGCATATTCCAATATATAAAGGAATTTCTAGTTTAAAAATAAACAATTAACTGATGTTATAAAAAGTACTGTAGGTTAAAATAATCAAAATCTGACTTTTCAAAGAAAAAAATAGTTTTCGTATGGATTATGTTCCTGAAGAAAGACCTGATATTCAACTCTACATTGAAACATTCTCTCTCTTATTTCTGATTCCTGTAGTAGAATAAATTATATTTTATATAGCACAGTATTATATTATACTTTATGAAATTCACACCTATTTTTTAATTTTACTTTATTTTTGGTCTAAAATATTAAAAAATTAAAAACAGCAACAAAACATTTTAGTTCATTAAGCAAGTTCCCGCATCTCTTGCTAAGAAGTTACGTCTTCCTCCCAAAAGTCACTAAATCCAATGAACGTGGTTAGACCTCATCTGATGGAGACTCTGAGATACATTCCAACGATCAGCAGTGACCTCCTCCAGCACTCCTTCCCTTGGTTTCTATGAGACCCCTCTCTTCAGTTTCCCTCTAATTTCTCTGCTGCATCTTCTCTAGCCACTGTGCAGAATTGTCTTTCTATATTCTACGAATATTCTATATTAAATGTTTACACTGTCTCAAGAAAATCTCACCCATGCTAGCGGCTGTAATGACTGTCTATACTTGAATGACTCAAATGTCTATCTCCAGCCCTGACCTCTCCTTGGAAGTCCACCCCCATGTATCCAACTGCACACTGGAACACGTCCATTCGTATCTCTCCGAAGCTCAAAAGAGAGCCCACAATCTTCTCCTTCGAACCCGAATATTCTTCCAATTTTCCCCACCTTGGTGATGGACACCACCATGCTCATAGTTGCACAGGCCAAACTTTGGGAGTCATTTTTGATACCACCCTCTCTCTCACTCCCCATATCCAGATCCACTTGATTTTACCTCACATATTTCTTTTTTTGTGTGTGTGTGAGGAAGATCAGCCCTGAGCTAACATCCATGCCAATCCTCCTCTTTTTTTTCTGAGGAAGACTGGCCCTGGGCTAACATCCATGCCCATCTTCCTCCACTTTATATGGGACACCGCCACAGCATGGCCTCACAAAATGTGCGTCGGTGAGCGCCCGGGATCCGAACCCGGGCTGCCAGCAGCTGAGTGCGCGCACTTAACCGCTACGCCACAGGGCAGGCCCCCTCACACATTTCTTAAATCTGCTCACTTCTCCCTATTTCTTGTCACAACTGTAGTAAAAACCCCCCTATATCTTGCCTTGTTTATCATCTTAGTTTCCTAACTAGACTCCTCACATCCAATTTTGCTTCTTTCCAGTCCCTTCTCTGTGCTGCGGCAAACCGTAGTTTGATATTCCCATGCTTAAACTTCTTAATGACTTTCCATATGCTTTAGAAAAAGACGAACATTCTTAATCTGATCCCTGCCTACCTCACCAGGTTCATTTTAAGGAACTTTCCCACTGGCTCCCGCACTCTATTACTGCTGCATTGTATTTTCCAGAAATAACCACCATACTGTCTCTAGACTCACGCTGTTCTAGAATCTTGCCCTTCTCTATCAAGAAGTGGAGTCTATTCACCTTTCCTTTGAACCTGAGCAGGCTTATGACTGCTACAAACAATAGATTAAGGCAGAAGTGGTGCTGTATGACACCCGCACGAGTTATTTATCGTATCACTAGAAGTTTGTGCTTTTTGACCCCCTTCACCCATTTCACCCACCCCCCCACCTTCCACCTCTGGCAACCACCAATCTGTTCTCTGTATCCATGAGCTGGGTTTTATAGATTCCACATATGAATGAGATCATATGGTATTTGTCTTTCTCTGTCTGGTTTACTTCACTTAGCATAATGCCCTCGAGGTCCATCCTTGTTGCAAATGGCAAGATTTTGTTCTTTTTTATGGCTGAATAATATTCTATTATATATATAATATATATGCCACATTTCCTTTATCCATTCATCCATCAGTGGATATGTAGGTTGTTTCCATATCTTGGCTATTGTAAATAATGTTGCAGTGAACATGGGGGTGCAAATATCGTTTCGAGTTAGTGTTTCTGGTTTTTTTTTCAGATAAATGCCCAGAAGTGGAATTGCTGGATTATATGGTAGTTATTTTTAATTTTTTAAGGAACCTCCATACTGTTTTCCATAGTGGCTGAACCCGTTTATGTTCTCACCAACAATGCACAACAGCTCCCTTTTCTCAACATCCTCGTTAACACTTATCTCTTGTTTTTTAGATAACAGCCATCCTAACAGGTGTGAGATGATATCTTACCGTGATTTTGATTTGTATTTCCCTGATGATTACTGATGTTGAGCATCTTTTCATGTACCTGTTGGCCATCTGTATGACTTCCTTGGAAAAATGACTATTGAGATCTTCTGCCCATTTTTAAATCAGATTTTTTTTTGCTATTGAGTTGTATGAGTTCCTTATATAGTTTGGGTACTAACCCCTTATCAGATATATGATTTGCAAGTTTTCATTTCTTTTTGAAATAGTGTATAAGAATCCAATTCGTGACTGCAATAACTGTCTATACTTGAATGACTCTAATATCTTCCCTAGGAGATAAGCTAGAGTTCATACAATCAAATAAGTACCCACATCCAAACTAGTTCCTTTGGGAGACCCTTGTCTTATCAGTCCATATCACCTTTGTTCAGTGCACATCGCAATGGCCGTCAGAGAGGAACTTCCAGTAGCAGAAGAAAATCAGTTTCATTTCTTTGGATTCATTAAACACTTTTCCTTATTCTGGTATGATTTTCTTTCCTACTCTTGTCCCTTGTTCCCTCTGGTCCACTTTAATCATGGCCTCCCTTTCTCCTCTGATGTTAAGTCAGCAGCTCAAGGACTTATAGAGACCAGTCTAGAACTGAGAGAAACTCCTCTGGGAAGAAATGCTATGAAGCTCAGGGAGAATCTGTTGGGTCAGCATCTAAGAATGACATGGAAACAACTAGCTGAGCACTCTGAATTTGGCCAGTATAAGTCAAATTTTGTCTAAAATTATATTTTCATTTTAATGAAAGACCTAACCTTTCTCTATGAGCAAAGTATTCTATATGAAATTTTGAAAAACTTGGTTACGCTAAGATTGTGAGCTAATATGCTAACACACTAAACAGCTACCTGCCCTATTAAATACAGCACGGTCAGCAAACATGTGGCCTCCATTCTTAACCTATGGAGGCGTCGCTAGTCAATCTTGAAACCCTTTCCCACAAAGCCTAGACTAGACTTCATCATCCTCCCCATAGCCACCAGGCAGCACCAGTCAATCTAAACTGGCTCGGAACCTGCAATTTCTTTGCCATTTTGGAAGTAGAGGTGAGCCCATTTTCTCCAGAAATTTGTTATGAAAACTGAGATTTTATGAGGAAAAGAGGATGCTAGCAGGAAAGAACCTAGAGGTGACAATAGGGCTCCTCCTCCACTCCGCTCACAGCAGCACATTAGACTAAATTAGATTTATTAAATGAGCTCATTGTCATGATGGAAGACAGGAGCAAGCTAATCCTGAGTTGAGAAACAAAACAAATAGGTTGCCTCAGTACGGATGGGGCACTGGGGAGGCGTGTAGCCTCACTAAACCCCAGGCAGCCAGTCCTAATGAGGTGCACGGGGAGCAGCAGGCTTTGCAGACGTCTCTGAGCTCCGGAGAGCAGGGCCTGAGACCAAAGACCCATCTCCAAGAGGTCAACCTCTCCAACTGACGCGCAGAGAGATTAACAAAGTGTTTAATTAATGGTAAAGTTCACCAAGCCAAACAAGCCAATCCCAACTGTATTTACTGTAAAAACAAAATCCAGTATTAGAGGAAGTATGCTTACAAATAATCAAAATGAGGCTTAGGATTTTAAATTAAGCGACACCAGACATAGCCAATTTTTAAAAGGGAATTTCAGGGAATTAATTCCACTCTACTTTTTCTTTCTACTTTGTAACTACAACCAGTGTTCAGGGCAAACTTCATAGTGTTAGCTGATGCCAGGAGCTGTCTGGGTGCTTATGAGCCCATGCCTCCTCTGGGACCACCCCCAGCTGCCCACACCCTCCTGCAAAGGCCGTTCCCTTGTCAACAATGACTGAGGACTCAACTCTACATAATGACAGCCAGGTGGTCTTAACTCCCCTTCCCTCACGTTAGAATGTTAATAGCAGGGGAATAAAGTCACACTTAAAAATAGCGCCCTGAACATCTTTGTTTTTCTCCATTTGGGCTTCCTACTAGATTTCATAAAATGGCAGCTATCCCCAAACATGGTCTCTTCTTGTGCAGGTGTTCAAAAACTCCAGTAATTTCATTGTTTTACATTTTTTAATTCATAATTTTAAGATAATCGTTTTAATCATACATTGTCTCTAGTGTATTAGAGAAAACCTTCATTATCTTAAAAACATAGAGTTTATTCTCTAAAAATCCTAGATAGTCTTAGGCTTGTATCAATGAACAGTTTCATTAATCAGTTAGTCTTTATTGATTATTTTGGGAACCTGATATTTTCAGCCACTTAAAACACCTGAGTGGTTAAAGATCCCTCTCTGATGACTCAATTGAATGTGGAGTGTGTTTTTTTTCTCCTGTTTTGAAGACATTTATCCTTCACTGTGGTATTATACAGATCACTGAGATAAATAAAGTACTGTGTAGAAATGCACTGTATAAAGCAAAATATTATTATATCCATTTTTCTATTTTTCTTTCTTTATTACCTTGAAGTTCTCAAGATTTTGGTGCTACAAATGTTATCTGATCAAAGAAAACTTTTTACCCTGTTTACAAAAATATATATAATTCTAAATTCTCTCGTGGGAACACAATATTTGCTTTCACTTCCTTGTTAGCGTGGCATGATTTTGTTATTATATTTTTACTTAACATCATATTTGTTAAGGCAATTTTCACAGCCGGTTTGTATGCATCCCCACTGATGCCCCCAATGAAAGTCTTTGAGTCTGCTCTTTGTAGTCAATGGGAAAACCCTTGGCTTCAGCGGGATTTTAAAGAGCAGAGCAATTACAGGATTGAGGTGTAACCAGAGTGTGATAAGATCCATTGGCCAAGCTTATGTCTCTAACATTCTCCATGCGCAACTTCTATTTGCTTAACAGAGCATTAGAAATATATGATTGGGTCCAAAGGATACCCGTAATATCATTAAATAATAACACCCTAAGCTAAAAATTATTTATTTGCCAATGAACATAGGCCATTAGCATATAAAAATTAGATGCTTTCTTTTTATAATTATCTTGAAATTCGTTATTAGTATTCATTTTAGATTGTTTTTCCAGCATTGATTGGTTTTATGTAGAAAAAATAATTATTTTTAGTGTTGATATATGAATTAACCTACAACCCAAAACAAGTTAAAGTATAAACATAGCATTTGTAATTTGTGCCAGTTCATATTTTTTCTAGATTTTATCAAGAATTTATTTACCAAAAGTCATAAACTCCTCCAAATTTCCCCTCATTGTTTGCCTTATAATTAATACGTATTCCAAACATAGACAAGATGATATGCAAATTCAGGCCATCTGTGGATTTTAGATATAGGCCACCAAGAGAGTTTCAGATGTAGCTGCCTGTAGCCAATTTCCCTCGGGGCTGGGCCTGCCCCACCACGTTCTCTCTCCCTGGCCAGTGTTCTCTGTTGCCATCCTCATCCAGTCCCCTGACCTCCCAGCTGTGGCTGTCACTGCTGACCAAGCTGTGCTTGAACCTGTCCTGCCAAAACACAGGTATGAACAAAGCAAGATGTTTGGTGGGTTGGT
Source organism: Diceros bicornis minor (assembly GCF_020826845.1). NCBI lineage: Eukaryota > Metazoa > Chordata > Mammalia > Perissodactyla > Rhinocerotidae > Diceros > Diceros bicornis. The sequence goes on from NC_080768.1 coordinate 14,100,116, forward strand.
TGAGAGGTTGGTTTGTCTTGACCACACCCAATGAAAATTAGCCTGTTGGTATACGTAGTGAAATAGACTTTTTTTTAGGCCGAGTTTTACATAGTAATTAAGATGAGTGCTGTAGAGGTAACACTGTTTATACTTGTATGCCACATTTAGCCTGGTCTGTTTTTTGGGTTTTTTTAGCTGAGGAAGATTCCTCCTGAGCTAACATCTGTGCCATTCTTCCTCTATTTTGTCTATGGGATGCCACCACAGCAAAGCTGATGAGTGGTGTAGGTCTGCCCCCGGGATCTGAACCCGCGAACCCGGGCCGCTGAAGCAGAGTGTGCTGAACTTAACCGCTACACCACGGGAACAACACCTAGCTAGTCTGTTTTGAAAGGAGAATATGATTTCTGAGAATCGTTTCCTCAGTAGAGAATATCTATTAATAATTTTATTTTTGTCAACATTATAAAATCAGATACACACACAAGTTATTTAGATAAGAACCTAAGAAATGTAGTTCCATAGGGTAAAATAATGATGCAGGCTTTTTAAGGAATTTTTCTTCTGATTATTACATGCTTTGCATGAGGACCACATGAAAAGAGTGATAGAATCCTATAAACTGTCATAGTATTAACTTGTGTTACAGACTTTATCAGCACCCCAACTGGAACTTCTTACAAGCTCATGAACATTTTCAGAAAGATTGACTAAGATGATTTTCTCTTGCTCTTTTACAAACTAAGGGCACACTTTATGAATTATTTGTGGTGTCTTTAGAGGAAGAGAAAACAGAATAAAGGTCTTAAAGCTTCTGAGCAAGGTAAGGAGCCTATGATATTATATCAAATGATAATGCAAACCACAAGAAATTTACGGTGAGGCAGGAAAATACGTTGTATATTTCTCTCGAGCTGGAAATGATATTGTGAACATTTGGAGGTAGGAAATACATAATTCTGAAGGAGTAGTTATTTGGTTTGTATTCTAGTAGGGGGATGATTCTTTTGGTTTTGAATATTAATAAATGTAGTATGAGATTGACTTAACGCACTTCTCCTGGTCACCTTATAAATTTATGCAAAGACAATCTTGAGCCTTCCATCTTCTACAGTCATCCACCCTGATAAGCCAGTCCCATAATCAAACAAACTTGTAGTATTTTTTTCCTTAGCTATTTGCTTAATTCAGAGATGTGAGCTGAATGGAAAAAAAAAAAAGAATTGGCTGAGTTGTAATCATTTGGAATGTTTGAAACGATGTGAATGGATAAGAATTTTTTGCTTCAGAGAGCCTTTGTCTGACAGTATTTGTAGGAGCTTGGAAAGCCAACATTCTAATCTCAAACTCTGACATTCTTTGACAAGTTACTTTAGTTCCCTGCATCACTCTGACCTTTATATAATGAGGATAATAATATTTATCTAGCTTAGATGAAATCTTCCATTGTATTTTTCAGAATACTTCACATTGATAAAGTGATATTCCCTTTAAGACTTTTACATGCTTTACAAATAAGATCAATTTAACAGTTTGGTGTTTCGTATTGCGTGGGTGAATAAACCAAAAAACAGAGAAGTCACATTTTACCACAGATTTTGAGATAGAATAATAGCTAATATTTGCTAAGCGGTCACCTTGTACCAGACATTGTACATGATCTCATTTAATTCTACAGCAATCCTGTGAGGATTTTATACTTACTTATGTTCATTATAAAAGACAAAGAAATTTTCCCAGGTTAGCCCAGTGAGTAAGCGGCAGTGTCCAGACCATGGTACAAACATCTACACTCTCCTAGGATTACCAAAAACGAACCCTGTCAAAGTTATATCTCAGCAAGGTCTACCAGAAAGAAGCTCATGGAACTGCCTACTTTGGATTTAGTTGTCCCATTGCCTGAGCTGATTACCAAGCTAAAGATGACAATAATATTTCCCTTTGCGCTTCTCAAACCACTCTCACGGTGTAAGCCCTTTAGTGGATATTTGGTGTTCCTTCGGCTGCACAGCACTCTATTGCCTCACTGGTAGCAACCTCGCCCCCAGTTTGGAGATCTACCCTCCCTCTCTCTAAATTCAGGTGGAACTAAACATAAAAATAGTAAATCCTCTCTAAGTTGTGTTAGCCCTATCCTGCCTGCACAGAGGACTTGGATGAGATGTTGTGGACCAGCTACAGTTCACCAGGTGGACATTTCCCCCTTTACTGTAGATACAGTGTCTTCACTTCACTAAGTTTTATTACCAACACCCCCAATTCAACAGCTTAGACCAGTTCCCACAATGTTTGTCATTGAAACATCTCACTTGTGTGTACCAGTTCTGTTATGAAAGCACGAAACCAAAGTAAGACTTAAAAATTAATTAGACTAGACATTTTACCTCCAAACCAAAATTGACCTGTAGTCTTGACCTCATTTCTCTTGGAAATATTAGAGTAGAAAAAAGATTTAGTTGGGTTTTTCTACTTTGTGGCATAAGACTCAGAGGCCTGAAGGGAGCCAACAAATGAAACTGTCTTTAGCATTGCACAGAGCCAAGAATTCCTGACCAGCTCCATTTAGAAGTATCTATAGCTTCCGCTTGCCATGAAACTTGTGCCTCATGAAGCTTTGGGAATATCGTAAACATATTTATTGTGTTTTAAAAGTAATCATTCAAAGTGATCATTTGAGTTGAACCATGTCACTTCCCAAGTTAAAAATTCTCCAGTGGTTTCCCATTGCTCCTAGGATAGCAAACAAAAATAATGTGCACAGTGGGTCTCAAGGCTCTATGAGATCAAGCTTCTACCAGCAAACCAGCCTTACCTGGCACCATGTCCTCCTTTCTAGTCAGCCCTGCCAGTTCTTGGCCGTACCAGCAGCCTCCCGTTCTAAGGCCTTTAAACGTGACTCTTCTCTTCTACTTCATTTTCCCATTTCCTTGAAGTACTTAATTGTCATATCTCACTCTAAATTCCATGGGAAAACTTTAAAGTTTAGAACAGACCCTCCATTATATCCAATAGACCAAGATTACAATAGACCCTCTAATATATCCTTCCATGGAATATCATTCTTTTCCCTGAAAGAACTTATCAAAATTTGTAATTATAATGTATTTATCCATTGGTTGAATGGTCTTCTGAACTTCTTACTCTATGAGGGCAAGAATGGAGGTTGCCTTATAAACCAATGTGTCCGTACCACCTAGGAATATTCTGGCAGATGATAGGTGAACAATGAATATTTGGTGAGTGAATAAATTTAAGTGGGAAAATGTAATATCAAAGTGTTGAGTGGTCAATCTCTTACTTTCTCCGTTAAATGTTTAAGTATTGAAAAGAACATGTACCATCTTTCTAACCAGGAAAAAAGCTTCCAAAAGAAAAGAGCCATTTACTGAATTCATAAAAATTTAACTCTACAAAAAAATAAACACAGTCTAAAAATATGATAAGGCTAACAAATTTATATTTTAATAAATCTGAATAAATATAAATGTGAATATAATTTCTACCGTGGTTTTCCCAATTCATTTTTTTCCTTCGTTTTGCAAAGTCTTGCTTGTTCACAAAGCATTCCAGAGAAGGAAAAAAATTCTATCACTTTCTAGCCATTTCTTAAATATAAGACATCATCATGAAATGTCAAAATTTGGGCTCAAAGTGTGAATCATAAAATAATTTTAAACATACTCTAAACACGTATAACGGTAATAATAGTCCTTTACTCAAACCAGTTTAAAATTTTTAATAGCATTTCTGGCCCAGAGTGGATAGTGGCTGAGGGGGGAAAAATAACTCTTCCAGCTTGTTTTTTTCAGATAAAAAAGCTTACCCTAAGCAGATACATTTTTCACAGTGCTGTCAACAGCAGGGCTAATTGCTTTTCATGTAAATTAAGAATATGTACCTTTGTTTAAACAGTAATCTAGGTCAAAATGAGGGGGTGGCTTATTTGTTTTAGCTTATTTGGAACTTTGAAATGGCACTGAAAGCATGGCATGAAAGTTCTTCTTGACTTCTATTTATTTAAGTAAAAAAATGGTTCCTCTTTTAGACTTTTTCCCCCCAATTTCCACTTACCAATAACAATGATCCACTCCACACATCATGAAGGCATTGAAAGACACTGAACAGCTTTGTTATTAAAAAACTTGAGATTTTTGGTTGCTGCTATTTATTTTTAAATCTCTTATATTTGTTAAAGCTTGATGAATTTCAGAATATGTGGAGAGGGTAAATATTGACTTGAGACCATTTGCTTTAGAATTTGCCTCAGTAGAATTATGATAGGTTTTTCCTCCTCTCCTAGATAGACACATTTGGTTTTTTTATCAAAAAAGATATAGAACTACCCTGATTATCAGACAAATTTTGAACATAGATTATATCACAGGGAGGGATTTCTGACTGACCCCTTCTGGTTTATGGCACCAGTGAGTTTAAGCGTGTGCAACCGATCGTTGGCCCCCTGCGTGTGGAAAATTGTATCTCAGCAGGTTCTACCTCGAATCTGGTGGAAAGACTTGTTCATTTGTTTGTGTGTTTGTTTTAAACATTTCATGACAGGGGAGTATTTTGTGGACAATATGCCACATAGGAAGTTTATTTTTAAAGACCAAAGAAATTTTTTCCTCATTTATATAATTTGTGGCAGTATAAGATAGCGTCTGTACCAATATCCATTATAATTGTAATCTCTTTGTTGTCATACTCTCGTGAATATGATGTGTTGATAATAAAATAATTTAAAAGCATTCCAGGTCCCGTGGAGGTCATGGAGCTACATAAGTCTAAAATATAGACACTTTCTGTAGAGGGGGCCGGTCTTTTCTCCTATTGTACTAAGTTATTTTATTCCACTGTAAGAGAACATTACAATAATGTACTCGTGATTTTACATTTCATTTTTTAAATGTGTTGTTAAGAATAAAGAAAAAATATTGAATTTAAACTATAGATTTTGGGGAAAAGCAGCATTCAAAAAATTAACTATTAGAAAAAAAATGCAGAATCAGGATTCTAGGAGAAATATTCTTCCTTAAGAAGCTAAAATACTGCTTTACAAAAATAGGTAAATAAATAAGACAGACATTGTTGTAATTGTTTTGCTTGCAAAAAGTGAATTTTTTTGTTTATACTAAATACATCCATCCAGCAAATTTTAATAATGGAGGTGGGGGGGAAGACAGTAAAGCTACAAGTCTGTAGCAACTTAAGTAATTATGAAAGTATACAATATTTACTACTTGTTGTGTGAGCAGGATGGATCTTGATGGTTGTTTGTTGGTTGTATATTTACGTACAGTCGTCCCTCTAATCCCAGGGAATATGGTCCAAGACCCCCAGTGAATGCGTGCAACGGCGGATAGTACCGAACCCCGGATATACTGTGTTGTTTCCTATACATGTATCTTATGATAAAGTTTAATTGATTCATAAGGCACAGTAAGAGATCAACAATAACTAATAATAAAATAGAACAATTATAACAATACTCTGTAATAAAAGATACCATAGATTTTAGCAACCTCAGCATATGATTTTTTTTCTTTCCTTATTAAGTTGAGAACTTTCACCGTTTCACGTAAAGGAAGCACTTTATGGCTTCTCTTTGGCATATCCAAATTGCCAGCATCACTACTCTTGCGCCTTGGGGCCATTATTAAGTAAAATAAGGGTGACTTGAACACAAGCACTGTGATACCGCACAGTGGATCTGATAACTGAGATGGCTACTAAGCGACTAAAGGGCAGGGAAAATATGCAGCGTGGATCTGCTGGACAAAGGAATGATTCACATCCTGGGTGGGATGGTGCAGGGTGGTGGGGGATTTCATCATGCTGCTTAGAATGGCACACAATTTAAAACTTACGAATTGTTTACTTCTGGAATTTTCTATTTAATATTTTCTGACCATGGCTGACTGCAGTTAATTAAAACCACAGAAAGCAAAACCGCGGATAAGAGGGAACTACTGTATATAGTTATCTATACTCTGCTTTCTTTCAAAAATGATTTAAGGTAGCTAACTCTTGATGTAACTAATTTATAAAATCATCTGTTATTTTTATTAGTAAAACTATGAGATGCACATGGAACATTTAAAAAGTCTTCTTATCCTTATATTTTTATGAAAAGGAGAGTTGTAAAAAGAAAATGTATTGGAATTGAATATGTTTAACTTTTTAATATTCAAATAAACTAACAGAAGTTTCAAAGATGAATAGTAGACAACTGAGATTTGATTGTATCATTCGTAATATCCAACTGCTCACATTCTTTATGTTAGATACACATTCAGGTTAGAGGGAGTTGGTTAACAAGTTCCAGACACAGTTTAAATTTTAACTTCATTGTTCAGCAAAAATACCTTTCAAATACATCTTGGAACATCATGAGAGGTTCTACGATGACATTTTTCAAAGTCTCAAATATTGTGAAAACTGAAACTTTGTTTCTATCAAAAATAGTAAAAAGTTTGAATCGTTTTTTAAATTATTTTGCGTTGCATATTGAGTCCAAAGTTTGAATTTAATTACTGCTGCTTTGTGTGCAGTGTGGTAACACAACGCAAACTAGCAGACTGTTTGTTATAAAAAAATCAGCAAGATAAACAAATTAGTTCAAAGACGTTGTGACTGAGAAGTATGTAAGTAGTGTGATTTTAATCAGCAAAATCAATAGCATTTTTTTTGGTCTCATTTGGCATTTTAATACTAGCATTTATCTTCAAGACGGGCAACAAACTTTAGTTTTTGAAACTTTAGAATTTATGAGAACGTAAATTCTGGAACTCGCCACCAGTAGAATTAACAGAGCTCTGAAAATTCTGCACCTTCAACACGTGTATGACATTATGTATTGACTATTGTTAATCTTACCTCCTGAATTTCACCTGAATCGTTTTATTGTTCTTCATCCTCGTGGGCATCTCTTGTTTCTATGTTTCTCTTGCTTCTGCCGTGGCTGTTGCAATAGTTCCCAGTGAGTCTTCAAGCTGTAGTCATAGTACTGTCAAAACACGGGTATGACCAGGATGCATCTTGCTTAAATCCTTTCGAAGCTTTCCATTGGTCTCAAGATAATAATTAAAATCCTTAATGTGCACCACCACGCACTGTGTAGTCTGGCTTCTTCCTGACTCATTAGCCTCCTGCTGCCCACCTCAGCCCAGGCTGACGGCTCTGAGCCCCTCACACTGGACTTGTCTCGGTTCTTCAAACTCACCATTCTCCCTTCCATCACAGGGCCTTTGTACAAGCTATTCCCTCTTTCTGGAAAGTTCTCCGCTCCTGTTTCTCACTCGAGCTTCATTGGGCCCGGGTAAATCCCATGAATTTCCTCAAAGAGCCTTCTCTGGGCCTCTTAGGTCTTTCTGCTATGTAGTCTTATACTACTTACTATTATTGTATATATACAGCTATATTTGTGTGATAATTTGATTATCTGTCTCAGCTACACGAGGACAAAGGCTGTGTCTGCTTTTGCTCATCTTTATATCCCTAAAACCTAAAATAGTGCCTGACACCTAACATGTACACAATCATATTTGCTAAACAAATGAATACATAAACAGGAATCTGGCATTTCAATTAGCTAGTTTTATCATTTCAGCATGCAAAGACCACTGAACGAATTTTTTAAGTAGCTTGCATAGGAACCACCACTCTTACTTTTTTCAAATTTTCTTTTTTTTTTCTTTTTGTGAGGAAGATCAGCCCTGAGCTAACATCCATGCTAATCCTCCTCTTTTTGCTGAGGAAGACCGGCTCTGAGCTCTGAGCTAACATCTATTGCCAATCCTCCTCCATTTTTTCCCCAAAGCCCCAGTAGATAGTTGTATGTCATAGCTGCACATCCTTCTACTTGCTGTATGTGGGACGCGGCCTCAGCATGGCCGGAGAAGCGGTGCGTTGGTGCGCACCCGGGATCCGAAACGAGGCCACCAGTAGCGGATCGAGAGCACTTAACCGCTAAGCCATGGGGCCGGCCCCAAATGTTTCTAATATTAAAATGGCAAGTGAGATCAAAAAATGCTATTAATGCTAATTAGAAAAAAATTCCTTAAGACATCTCAGCCACAACTTTATTGAACTAATTTGTCTATCTTGCTGATATTTTTTATAACCAGCTCAATTTGCTTTTTGAAATGGTTTTGACAGTCAACAGACCTCACTGAATTATTTTCAGCTTATTTCATATTGTGTTAAAGACTGCTCTAATCTCCTAAAATGTCTCCTCCTCTTATACATTATATATTTTCATAAAGAATCTTCTTCATATATATCTACAATAATAAGATAAAAAAACAAAAAAATAGGGTTCTACATATCTATACTCTCATTCTGTTGAATTGTAAATAATTCAAACTATCTCCATCTCCAAACTTCTTTATCAAATATATCGTAAGTACAGTTTTAGATTCTTCTCTGGACTATATTACTAAATTTTATATCAATTGTATTTTCATGGTAGGTCATTGTCAGCTAATAGCAGAATAGGGTTTAATAATTTTTCTGCAGGAATGAGTTGCCATCTCCAGAGCAAGACAGCAACTTTCTTTGAATGATGTTATTTGTTTTCATTGGCATATTTAAATTTTGTTTGCATACATTTTTTCCTATGGTGTTAAGCTAATCAATTTACACAGAAAGAATCTGCATCTCACTGTGCTTTGTTTCAAGATAAAATTGAAACTTGGTGGGGAGTACAGGATATATTCACTACATGGAGACATCGAGGATTTAAAAAAATTTTAATCACTCTAATGAGACCTCATAACATAAAATTATTGTTATACTTTCTCTATTTTACCTGATTTTGCATTTTCAATACAGTTGTTCCATCCTGTATTGTTTGTTTCAGGATGGACTATAATAATTGAAAAGTTAGGTGGTTCTAAAAGAATATGACTGGTTTCACATTTAATCCAATTAATCTCAAACATCCCTTGAAAAAATCTATTTAAAATTTCCCATTGCCAATCAAGATTCTGTTCCTAGTCTTAGAAACAATAGATACAGCTGACTAGGACAAAACTATTTCATTTTAATGTATAAATAATCACTATGATTTGGAATTAAAAAGTATTTTAAAATATTAGCTAACGCTGTAAGTGCTTTACAAGTATTAACTCAGTTTATCTTTATAACAAACCCGTGGGAAGATTTCATCTTAAAGATGAAGTAATCAAGGCATAGACAGATTGTGTCTTGCTCAAGGTTACACAGGCACAGCTGTTAAGTGGCTGAGCTGGACTCATTCACAGGCAGTTCGGTTTCAGAACGTGCACTTTCAGCGACTTACAAACTTGAGTTGGCCAAGTAGCACCAAAAGGAGCAGTAGCCCTGAAGCTGCCAGTGCGGGGACAACATCGAGTGTCGGTGTCAGAGCGGAAGACTGAGGCCCGCCTGGCACTAATGTGTTACATATGTGCTATAGTCGGGCTCACACATCAACAGTTACGTGTGAAAAGATCCACACAGATTGAGTTCAAGACCAATGCAGAGCTCTAAACTTCTTGAATATCTGCAAGAAACTAAATTATACACTTTAAAAGATGAAACTCAAATCCAGCTTTCTAGAAACCCTGGAACACCTCCTCTAAATCTTGGGTTTTCAGGAGCCTTTTGAAGTTGCCTGTACTCAGAGCACTAAAGCATTTACTCCACTGCTCATTTTCTTTCCAGTACACAGCGGCTCGAACATGAATTCCATAGGATGTTTGAATCCTATTTTCTTGGTTAAAAGATGATTTTATTTTTTTCTTTCAGTAAAGGAATACTGATCTGTGGGCATAGATTACCACATACCAGAGTTGAATTACTTTCCCTTGCTCAAGAAACCGTTTCCAATTTCAGGATGCCTCATTATTCTCCCCCTACCCCTTGATATTTTGTAGAAAGCTCCCTTCATTTGGGTTCATCTATAGCGTTATTTGCTGTGCATAGCGGCGCTGTTGCCAAACAGCATTTTTAGATACACAGCAGTCAGTCTGAAGGAGTATGAAAGCTTGAAAATGAAAATAATGAGGACATATGTATAGTATCCGATATCAGGTACCCACTGTGTGTAAAGACCAGATGAATTAATGTGAGAGATAAGACAAATATGAATGATGCTATTATATATACATAATGATATACACACAGTATACAAATAACATATATGACACAGGTATATAGAAAGAGAGCTTAGGATAGATGTGTGTTGCTGACATCGTTATGGTGAAAAAAGTACTATGAAGTAACCTCATCTTCCCCACAAATTTTGATCTAAGAGCCTCTTACTGTGTCCTATCTAGTGCCTAGCACAATGTCTAGAAGAAAGAAGGCACGCAGTAAAATCTGTTGAATAAATAACTGAATGAAGAAAGAGAGGAAGAAAGGAAGGGAAGGAGGGAGGGAGGGAGAAAAGAAATGGCTTAGTCAACCAATTGAAACATCCAGCCCAATCTTCAAAGTCATCCATTTCCTTACTCTTTTCCATGTCTTATGTGCCTCCTTGACTTTCCAGATTTTTGCCAAATGGATCCCCAACCTTGGGTTAGCTTCACCTTTTATTTTCTCAGCTGGTGGCTCATGCAGAGTCTCTTGGGCAAGTCATGAAACTCTCCCAGTGAAGTCCAAGATGAACCCATGCTATTCAATCTCACTGCATTCCTACTTGAACTTTTGTGTTAATTTATTTTTAACACTTAGTCATATTGCCCAAGCAGCCTTTCCAGTCCTTTTTCACATTTCACAATTTTTCAAGTCATCGCCTCCACCTGAGTGCACCTTAACAGATGACTTCTTCCTTCTTGACTCAGATAAAACGACAGCTCTCCTCCCTGACAGCCAACTCCCCACCTACCCTTGATCCTACTCACCCTCATGCACATGCATCCACCTCTACCCCACCTCGCCCTCCTCTGCCACCCGCTGCCTTTCCCTTGTCACTGGTCTTTACTTCCGTTTTATTAGCATGCTCAGGATGATTCATCATTAAGCAACCAAAGCAAATTACTACCAAGAGAACAGTTCCCTCAACTCTACCACACTTTTTTTCTCTTCTCACCATGATCTAGCATTCCTCCTCCTGTTAGCTGTCTTTTGTACCCTCTCTCTGACCAAAATATGTCTCAGAAGGCACAAATGTTTTCCAAAATCAAATCCTGTGACCTTCAGACAGTTCTCATCCTTTCAAACCTATCTGTAGCATTTAACACTGTTGACTAATTATTTCTTCTCAAAACACTCTCTCCATGGCCTCCAAAGTGACTCCTTGACCTTGATTCCCTTCCTTTTCCCCCAATACTCCTGTCTCTTCTTCATCCCCCAACACCCTGCATGTAGGTATTTCAAGTGTAGACCAGGTTCTCCCCATCTCTTGAAGAGTGACATCCACTCCATGACTCCAAACCCTATAACTCCCAACTAACATTTCAGTTAATATATTAACCAGACATTGATCTGGCCCTTCAATAAAATTAAAAAATAAACACACTAGTTTTCTGAAAATCAAGTTCTTTCCCTTCACTTCTCTTTTTCCGATAATTATATCAATTCTCTCTTAGTCAACAAGGTTTAAACCTAAAAGTAATCTCTGATTTATCTTTGCCTATCTTACATCTTCTATGTTTTTTTGTTTGTTTGTTTATTTTCACTTTTGTGTTTTCTTTCTTAGTGCAGGGTGAGAAAGAGGGAAAGAAAAGGAACAGAGAGATTTAGACTCATTGTTTGACACTTGGAAACTACTCCAAAGGACTATAATGCTAAAATGAGAAATTCAAGGAATGAATTCTTTTTAGCTGTGATTGCTGGTTAAAGTGACTGAATCAAATGCAAAAACAACTCATGCATTTTTTTCCTTCAACAGAATCAGAAACAAATATTTATAAATTCACACTGTAGTAAACATAATCCTGAGCTCTGGGAATACAAAGTGACATAAAATATCTCCTACCTTTAATCTAATTATTGAAATGTGTAATCAGAATTAGTAACCAGGGCAGAGATGGGAGAGGCTTTAAAGATCTTTAAAGAAGGGGGCAGGTCTCAGATAAATTCACATACATTTCACTCTTCATAAAGATAAATAAGTGATGTAAATTTCTTGCTTTTACTACTAGAAAAAAATGCAGTAAGACTCTACATGGACACTTGAAATACAGTTTAGCTTAACACACTGCTAGAATAGCCACAAACTCTTTTTATGATTATTGATATTTTTTTCTGTTTAATTGTTATAAATCAGCCGTAATCCCTTGTTGTAGTGCATCTCAATTTTTAAAGAGTTTCAGAACTGAAACTCATATAAAACATCCGATCAAGTTTTCTTCCAGCTTATGTATTTCATTTATTTTATTCTAGAATTCCTGCTTTTCTAAGACAAAGTGATTTAGAATTTCTGTGCAAGCAAGAGAACTAAAGACCTGTTTAAAGAAGAGAAGGTAAGTCCCGTGGACTAAAATGTCTCCAGATCGACCAGATGGGAGAAAAAGTCTTCTTAAAGTATACAACTTGTTTGTCTTGGCAAAATAAGACACCTTCGCTAAGCGGCAGTGTACTTTATAGCCCATTACTTATGCAATTGACATCCATGAACTAGCTATAGGTAAATGATTCCAAAAAGTGTGATTAATCTGATTTTCATACTCTTTTGGATAATATGAAAGCAAAGGCATTTCTACAGACTTTTGTTTTTTCTGGAAAATTCCATGAATGAGGACATTGTAAAATACAGGATCTCTTTTTTTTTTGTGAGGAGATCAGCCCTGTGCTAACATCCACCAATCCTCCTCTTTTTTTGCTGAGGAAGACGGCCCTGGGCTAACATCTGTGCCCATCTTCCTCCACTTTATATGGGACGCCGCCACAGCATGGCCTGCCAAGCAGTGCGTTGGTGCGCGCCCGGGATCCGAACCAGCGAACCCCGGGCCGCCGCAGCGGAGCGCACGCACCTAACCGCTTGCGCCACCGGGCCGGCCCCTAGGATCTCTTTTTTTAACCAGAGAGAATTTTCTACCAGGATAGAGTGACCAAACACAGTGGGTTATAGAGCATGAGTGTTTTTCCCCACCTTGGAAGCGATTTGTTTGGGAGCTCTCTTGTTCTCGGGAAGTGTGAATCCTTTCTGCTCAGCAGTTACATAGCAACCTTAGAGAATTAAGCTTGTACCTGGTTATTTTTTTCTCTCCTTGATATAGCTCAGTGCATTTTCTCAATGGTACCCATCGTCTAGTAATTTAAGCTTTTGAGCCTTGTGAACAGATTCGTTTAAAACCATATTCTGAGGGGTTTCCACAAAATGAAAAGTGTCTTCTCCCAGAAAGCTCTAAAAGAATTTACAACAGAAAATCTGATAAGTGTCCTGCTCAGGATGTGTGTACCGTAGTGAGACAAGAGCCAGTCTCCTGGAGTAAATCATTTAAAAGGTGCCCAACTCATTTGGCTTAATGAGTTGAGTTCTTTGAGTTTCTTTGCCTTCTGATTGATGATTTGTTTCTTCTTGTAATACAACATTTCCCATGGAGAAAAAGGTTTTTCCAGATTATGAAATAATTATGAAATACAAATATGTGAGAATTATAACATTTTTATATCAGAAAAATTGAGTTACTTGAACATATTTCTTTTTACGCTCCTCATTCAAAGACAGTGGATTGTTCTTTTCTGTGTGTATGTGAAGAAGATTGGCCCTGAGCTAACACCTGCTACCAATCTTCCTCTTTTTGCTTGAGGAAGAATGGCCCTGAGCTAACATCTGTGCCCATCTTCCTCTATTTTGTATACAGCATGGCTTGATGAGTAGTATAGGTCCACACCCAGGATCCGAAACCACGAACCCTGGGCTGCTGGAGTGGAGTGTGCCAAACTTAACAACTGTGCCCCCAGGCCAGCCTCTGGATTGTTCTTTTTTAAGAGGAGAAAAAATCATTGTAGAAGTTTAGAGGTTAAGGGCCTACATCTTAAGAGTCTATGACAATAGCTATGGTTGTGTTGCTAACATAATTTTATATTCAGGTTACTAGACTTGAATTAATTTTATATCTATCCAAAACAAGTAATTTTTTTCCCACCTTGAAGGTGACACAAATTCAGTACTTGCACAAGAGTTGTTTGCTTTTCAGCTTATAGAAGGGCAAAGATAAGATAGAAGAATTTTTTTTAATAATAAAATTGTGGTTTAATTGTTACATAAAATAGTAGCAACCACGGTTGTTTTCTTCTGATATTCCTCTCAGGGCTTATTTTTTACTTTTTCCCTAAGGGTGTCTCAGAGAAAAGTGATATGAGAGTCCTGTAACAAAAGTTCTTGCATGAACACACACACTTTCTTACATACTCAGTGAGTAATTAATCAAAACTAAAATAAAGGTCTGGAAAGAATGGCTCTGTTATGTATTATCTCCTGCATGCAGGGTATCTCTCTCTCTTGATCTCAATTTAGGTAATGGTGAGATTTTTCTGTTAAGGTAAAACAGTTGATACAAAATAGACTTATAAGTTGCCATCGTGTATTTCCTCAGTAATTGGTCTTTTAAGATCCTCTCTAAGAATTTTAGCGTTATATTTCACACGCAGTCTATGGAAACAAGACTCTGGAAATGTATGTGCAATCTATAACACCTAGGTAAGAAGTGATTTATCTAAGTTGCTTTGCTGATATTCTCCTGAAATCCTCCTCCTGATTTTTCTTTTCATTCAAATGTGAATCATGACAAAGGTACACACTGTGGAAAACCTATCTGTATAGTTTTATAGACTTCAAATAAATTAAATTGTTAGGATAAATTATCATTGAAGTATTCCGGGGAATACTTATTACTAATGGGAGCCACACACCTAATCTCAGGCACTCTAGGCTGAAATGTAATCACCTATGTGTTTTCTCCTATAAAAATATAACTCAATATTCAATGCAAATGCAATACAGTTCTCTGAAATCTGCTGTTAATGGGATTCCTTCAGATCTCCAGCCTTTCGTGTTAGAAAACCTTCTTTCTATGAAAACCTCTATAATAAAACATGTCAACCTCCCCTTGTCTTTTAAGTACCCTCTTCAAACCCTTCTCTTGTCAATTCATGAACAGCACTCTTCCTATACCAGGAGGTTCTCTAAGACAACCATTCAGTTTTTAATAGCTAATATATAAACTTGAATGTTTTAGTGCTCCTCTGAGATACACAGTGAATGAGAACTTTTCATGTAGACAGTTGCTGCTACATGGGTAGGCTGCTGCCTTTCAAATATATAAGCATATATCTTGATGAAGAAACAAAAGTTATCATCCATATACCTCCAAAGTCTTCCTAAATCAGGCAAAAGAGTACACATTTTCTAACCTAGGAAAAACACCCAAACAAAAAGAAAAATAACACAACTCTAAAAAAGTCTGTCCAAACTGTGTTATCTAGGAAGATTTCTAAAGTTTACCTGTTCTGATTTAGACTAGCTATAGTGAGTATGCTTTTAGGGCATATGCTTTAGCTAATATTTTTCAATGTCATTGTAAATGTACTTTATATTTCCTAAGGTTATCCAGATATTTTAACTAAGCCTAACAAATACTAAGAAACATTTCCTAAATTTAAAAAATTACAGGGCTGGCCCCATGGCGTAGTGGCTCAGTTCAGTGTGCTCCGCTTCGGCAGGCCGGGCTCCTGAGTTCGGGTCCTGGGCGTGGACCTACACCACTCGTCAGCCATGCTGTGGCAGCGACCCACGTGCAAAATAGAGGAAGATTGGCACAGATGTTAGCTCAGGGCTAACCTTCCTCAAGCAAAAAAAAAAAAATTACAAAATGATGTGTTGCAAAAGATGGCACCTAGAGCTAAATATCACAAAATTCCATGGCACAGAATCCTGCTATTATTTAAAAGAGATGGCAGGAAAAATGGAAAACAAGTAAAAAGTTATGTGGTCTATTTTAGAAGTAGAGAGAAGGAATGTCATAAATAATTGAAATCCACAGATAAGCCAAGGCTATCATGTTCAGTCAGGAAGCTCCACACTTTTCCAGGCCTTTATAAACTTGACCTCAAAATGGCAAAGCCTTTGACGTGTATACATTTTTTGTTTCCTGCTGGATCAACATTGACGAAAAGAGAAAGGGAAAAGCAGAGAATTCACATAATACTCAAACTGAATAGCCTCTCCCTGCCTCAACTGAGACTGAAAGCTGATTATATCACTATTTGGTGAATAATCAAAGAACTGGATGAGATGAAAGAAACGGCATAAATTAACAATGTCAAAAAACATCGTAAGCCGCTCTGATGACTCTAAGTGGCTCTGTGTTTGTTGTCTTGTGGAGCAAAAATCAGAATGGCTGACTACACATTTTACTTTTCATCTGGACGTTTTGCTATTTTGCAGATGCAGCATTTGTTGCCAGAGAAAAGTTAGGGTTTTAAATTCGTGAGATGCTGTGGTAACTTTTCACTATGCTTCCTAGTCCCTTCCTTCTGAAGAAGCAAGATTACCTCTGAGCCTGGACATAAGCCGTGTGGTTCAATGTCTCCTGTCGGCCAGAAGCACAGAGAAGAATGATTGAGCTTTCTGAAGCTGCCTGTCTGATTTCAGAATTTGAGGAAGTCTGTCCCCAAAGGCCTGTTCAGACTGATTGGGTGCTTTGACTTCATATTTGCAAGTGACTTTATAGGAAGTGATCTCTAAATATGATGTCCCTGTCTGCCTTCTGTCATATAGCCAAGGTGACACTTTGCCTCAATTAAAAAAAAAAATTCTAAGAGGCCTAAACAGATTTTCTTACTAAAGTATATAACCTATGGGAAAATAGTAGCAAGGACAAGAGGTTTAGGAAATTTTTCCTTTTCTTAGGTCACTGCTTTTTTTAAATTGTGTATTAAAGTTGAATCGCAATCTACGGTATATTAGGAAGTTAGAGAGTGAGCAAAATGGATTTGTTGGGTTGTCCCAAGGATAGTGAAGAAATAACAGAAAAAGCTATCTAATGCAGAGAGCTCATTGGCAAGTTCACTTTAAAGTATGTTTTAAAACATCATTCTGAAATTTATTGTTTTGGTTTAATCTGACATCAGATGTAAAGTATTGTTCTCACGGAGTTAAAGTCTCTAGATATTTCAAGGCCCTTAAAAAACCACATTGTAATTATTCTTGGACCTAGATAGGGACCATACTGTAAAATGATATGACAAATAGCTTTCTACACGGGTGCATGGCCTGGGCCTTGGTCCTGGGTCTCCATGTAGCCTGATTTGCACAGATGGAAAGCAGGATCCTTGTAGAACACCGTGGAGGAGCTGTGCCTGTGCTGAGACACGTCCTGCAGCCCCCAGGGGTGTATTCTTAGTTCAACATCCTCTGCCCCGAAAGCCCTGGCTCCACGAGACTATGAGCGTCCTCTGTATTATGGCAAGAGCCAAAGCTGCAGAAATGCACTGCCTAAAATGAAGGGCTATCCCTCAAAAACTTCTCGTTGTCTGTCTGAGACCAAACCAGGCATTTCACAGCAGGTGGCCCAACTCACTGGTGATCATTTAAGATACTAGCCTTTAAAATACCATCAACAGAGAACAACGAGGAGAGGGACAAAGCAAGATGACTAAAAGCAGAGGAACAAATCTTCTGTTTATTAACTCAGGAATCAGAAAATATTTCCTCAGGGATTATATGGACAGTTTTTTTTTCCTAATAGGTGGTACCTTTTTGCCTTCAGTGTTCCAATCAGTAAAAAAAAAGAAATAAATAAATACAGGGCTACATAGGATGCAGTTTAATATAATGAAGATAACATGGGCCTTGGAAATGATTAACCTAGGTTTAAATTCTTATTCTATCACTTCCTAACTTTGAAAACTCAGCACTATGAATTCATTTCTCACTTCTCAGTTTCTTAATCTGTAAAATGGGAATAATAAACTTCTGTACTATTATTTTATGAAGACAAAATTTGATCAATATGCTAAGGTACCTGTATATGTAATACTCCATAAATTGTGCCTATTATTCTTATTTGGGGTACTTGTTCCATAAGAGCACCAAGCTCTATAACAAGTTTCTAGTTTGAACTTCCTTCCCTAAGACCCATGGTTAATGAATAGGGTGCAGATGCTTCCAATGTTCTTATATTTTATCATATTTATTGACAGAGAAGGGATGAAATCCTAAACTTGTTGAGTGGAAGGAAGAATAGAAATAGGCAATGCTGAGAATTTTTTTTTTAATGGAGCAGCCACAATTCAAGCAAGCCACATTCCACCTCTCTGATCACACTGCAATGAGATTTAGGGAGGCGCAATGAATGTTGAAAGTTTTACCTCCAGGAAATGTAGCCAATTGCCAGAGTTCTCTCGAAGTCATCTTTCTTGTTAGTTTCTCAATAGAAAACTGTGCTTTGTGGAAAATTATCATAAGTAAATAAGCCTGATAAATAGGAGGGTTAGAATGGATAATCTTCTGTGTCTAGCTTCAGAGAACTCCACAACTAAAAGGGCAGTAATTATTCTGTTTGCTGCTCTGTCCCTGGCACTGGCAGAGTGCTTTGTGTCAAGGTCATAGTGAGAATGCCATAAGCATGTGATGAATGGATGAATAAATGAAGCATTTTCCTGGGAAATAATATACTAGGTGATCTCTATTCTAGGAGCTCAGAGATGGCTCCTAATAACTGAGACTGATATTCTTAACCTTGTGGGGAGGCAGCCAGTCGGAATTCTTTGACCCTGACTATTTTGGATTTCAACATTGCTTTAGTGCATCTTCCTCTCATCCTTCTGCTGTGTATATCTCCAGACTGAGCCTGATTAGAAGAAAGGTGCTTTGAGATCTTTTGATGGACATCTTGTAAAATTAAGAAGTAATTTATAAGGCATAGTTTTCCATAGCTAACTTATTGTTTGCTCTGTGAGCCTGACCATATAAGAAATGTCACACCAAATGAGCCCAGTGATCAGTGTAGCCAGCAGTTGCCCCAAGGAATATTCTATGTGAGATCGTGGTGCCGTCCAGATGTTGCCTAAGTAAACTTCTTCAACGTCCCCTGCTAATTCACCAATTGTTGCTCATATGAATATTCATTTAATCATTTTGAATGTTACAGGCTAAAAATATCTTTTCATAAATCCTCCCCCCAATTTTAGCAAAGTTCCTTATTGTACAAATTTAGATATTCCAGAGTTCAAATGATGATAGATACTAAACTATGATAAAATGATTGTCCAGAAAGGGATTGTTACCTAACAACAAAGTATTTTTAATTAGTAAGCATTACAAGTAAAGGTGAATATCAAAGTAAAATGTTTATTTCATGGATTTCTACCTACTTCTGTCCCTTTTTCTCTCTTTGTTTATTCCTCTGAGAATGGTATTTCCTTAGTTCACAGATTTTGTGATGTTTGCTTTATCTAAATACATAGATATCACCAGATAATTCCCCCCCACCTTGGTCATTTGTAACATCTAGATGAGATTAATAGTGATGAATTGTTCCGGTACAGAAAATTTTTAGAAGAGTCAGATGTCAAAAAAAAAAATTTAACTTGTGCACACAATAAAACTCAGTTGAATTAACAAAGGTGACTTCAATTGAATAGCATGTTCAGGGTAAAAGATATTTTTTGTACCTCTACAAAGGAAACTTTTTTCTTTTTACACATATATCATTCAAGTGGCAAAAAAAAAAAATCCCACTCAGACACTGTTTATTGAAAAAAATTTCATAAGAGCCAATCTCACTTTTCCAGCAGAGCAGCAACCTACCTTTCTAAGAGGGGAGCAGGTGATGCTTTTGAAAATACTGCCTACATGTTGCAGCATATTTATTTAAAAATACTGTTTCTATTATTCTTGAACACTTAGAGTAAAACCTCATTGTAAATGATGTTATCACCAGGAATGGTTAAGTTGTTTTCATGCAAGAAGTTCAAATTCTCCTCTGGTGTGGTCAATTAGGGGAGCTTTATATAACTCCTTAGGACCAACTGAGGGTAGATTTTACTATAATTTTTTTTATAGTTGGGTTCTCATATCCTTCTGACCTACATAGCATGGGGGAGTCAGTCATCAGCTGGTATTTCTCAGAGTTGCTCAAGGAGAGTTTCTGCGATGGGGACTGTCAATTTGTGAGCTGGTTTCTGTGTGTGTCTATTTATATGTCCAGCTACAGATCTACCTATCATCTTTTCTCTCTGTTCAGTTACTTACCATTGTCACACTTCATGAACAAAAGTTCTTTGGTGCGAGCAAGACCTTAGAGTAGATTTATACAAAGTGCAATAGGCCTTTATCTGAAGAAAGAGGTGTGCAAAGAAAACCCAAGATCAGTACTCCCTCTTCTATATCAGATTTTGACCTCAAGACCTATCTTAGTATAGTTTGTAGCCAGTTTGAAGAGTTCCTCTCCTCTATCTTGGAAAGGGACACTGGGAGGTGGGCGGAGAAAGCTCTTTAGCTATTCTTCTCTTCAGAGTGGTCAGCAACCGAGTGTCTCTTGGAATCTCCTCCTATGTCCTCCACTCCATTCAAACACCACCCATTTGATTCACCTGGGAAGTTCAGTGTGCAAAGCACTTGCGTATAATGTCTCTCACTTATGTGAGCCATATTCCTGCTCTTGATCGATTTTTAAGATCACAATTATATTAAATGCCAAATCTCAAAATCAAGGTAAAGTAGCACTCAAAGAGAGATCTGATTACTCCTTGAGATGAAAAAGGGAAATCTAAGAAGGATTTGAGCGTCAGTAACAGATGACCACATCTTAGTTTAAGTGGTGTTTATTTGTCTTTAATATGTGTGTGAGATCTGTGATTATACATAAATATCTCTTAGGGAGTATTGTGTATAGATCAAGGAACAATGACGAACTTGGTATTGGTCCTTTCAGAATAAAAATGCTAAAAGTCAGACATTGGAAAGTACAGGCTTTGTCTGGCCTGTGTTTGAGAAAATTGGCTTAGAGGAGAAATTGAGTCCTTAAAGACAAAGGTGCATCCTTAAAAATGTGTCTATTTATTTTTATGCCGCATTGTGCTGGGCCCTTGGAGGCTCCTTGGAAGATGGGCCCTCAAAGAGCTCTCAGTCTGTTGACAGAAATAAGCCATAAGCAAAACACATCAAATAAAGTGATTCATGATACAGCAGAGGGCCGCATAACGTGCTGTGGGAATTAAGAGGAGGAAGGAGATTAGGGCAGGATTTCTTTATGAAAATTCTGTTGTTTAAAGCATTTGTCACAGGGATGTTCAAATGGCCGCCAGAGATCACCTTCAGCCACTGGAGATTACATTGGCTGGTAGAGGGATATAAAACGCCCACATTCTGTTGTGTCTTTAGTTCATATCTGCTCCTCGTATGTCAATTAATATAGTAGAGAAAAGTATTTTTGAAGACTCAATGGACCAGAGTTAAAAGCAAATGAGGCATTTTCCTGTTCTTATAAAGCATCATTTATTCATTTAACAAATATTTTCTGTGTGCCTACTTCTGAGGAAGGAATGTGGTATAGTCTGGGCAAATAATTTACAGTTATAGTAAAGGTCGCCCTGTATAAAACAATTAGATAGTTCAAGATTTTAAAGTTTAAATACTTTGAGTACTTGAGTATTATCGCTGGAATAATTTAGTTACCTCGTCAAAACGTCATGTCAGAGATAAAGCACTAAGAGTCCCCCTAAAGTGTTGTTCCCATTTATTTGCTCAGGTCAATGTTCTCAACTGGGGACAGCTGTGCCCCTCAAGAGACATTTGGCATTATCAGGAGAGATTTTTGCTCGTCACATCTTGGGAAGGGGGTGCTACTGGCATCCAGTGGGTAGAGGCCTGGGATGCTGCTAAATATCCCACAATGCACAGGACAATCCCCCACAACAAAGGATTATCCAACCTAAAATGTCAATACTACCAAGGTTGAAAAATCTTGGCTTAGGTTTGTATTTCTCCTTAAGTCACTAATTGCAAACCCCGGAAACAATGAAGGTTCTGCGTGGAGAGGCTTGATATTTATACACCCCTTACGAAGAATAGGCACCTCAGCTAGACAATCAGAGAACCCAGCTAGATTTCAATCATGTCACCAGAAGCAAAGAAAATTGTCAAAGAGATGGAGGAAAGTAGGAGAAGATAAGCACAGAATGTGGACTCTCCTGGACTGGAGACGTGGGCAAGCTGAAGTCCCAGTCAACAGGCTGAACACGGGCTTCCAGACAACAGTGGCCTGCATTAAAGCTGACTCTAGAGACACCATTTCTCAAGGGCCAGCTGTGATGTTGATGGCTCGCCACCCATTGATGCCTGTTTATTGGCAGAGAGGATTTACCTTTTCTTCTTCTTTTCATAGCTCCAATTGTGCTTCTTTCCCCATCAGTGCTTTCCTTCAGATCTTCACCTCAGAGCTCCTGCATTTACCCTTACACTGAGACCCCATGGCACCATACTTCCCCCCTGCTCAGCCTCCCCTCTGCTGGGTTCTCTACTCTGGGCCACTGAGTTACCTTGTAGTCAGGACAGATGGGAAATGGGGACAGAGGGACCCGCTTTTATCGCCAGGAGTGCATTAGGAGAAATATGCTTCCATAAACCAAGGACGGGAATATGAACTCATTTTCCCAAACAAATATTTTTATACATGGTAGTCAGACTGGTTCCATTAGAACATTATAATACAAATAGATTTTATGAATCGTCCTGAAAATCTAACGAACTTCTGTGTTTGTATATGTCGTTGTATTTTAGGTCTCAAAGATCTGATTTAAAGATGGCATTTTAGCAGGATTTTCTATGACTAGATGATACATAGCACTCCCAGGCTGCTTCAGGCAGTTTTGTAGGCTCTCCTACCAATCTAAAATGATTCAGGCTACATAGGCATTGTGGTTGGAGAACACATTTCCCATCCATTATCTCGTTTGTTTCTCAGATGAGCCCAGGAAAGCTGGGACTCTTTGAGCACAGTGCTTGGCACTTAGTGGATGTATAATGAATAGTTGATCAATTAACAAATGCCCAATTTTTTAAAAGGATAAAACATTCTGATCATTAAAAAGACTTGCTCAGTGAAACATGGTTTCTTAGTGACAGATCAAGAGCCCTAAGCAGCTGACTCCTCATCTACGACTCTTTCATGCTGCCTCTCGTGGTTTGTCTGGACCAGGACAGACACACAGCCATAGGGGTCTATGGTGGGACGAATCTATTTCCTGGACCCCAGAGTGGCCAAGTGACTTCATAGAGAGCACTCCTTAGGAAGAGGTCCCGTGTACCTGAGCTTTGCCTCATTCCCTCGCACACCTTCAAGTGGGGAGGTCACTTAGAGCAATTCCATTAGAGACAGCTCTCTCCTGCTCTTTAAGGCAGGGGAACCCTGCTTTTGATTTATTTTGTATTTCACCACAGGGCCGAGCACACCCTAGAGGCATTTAATCTGTTGACTTGAAATGATCTGAGATGCTGGGCCTGGCCTGATGTGAACTTTCACACTGTAGGACTCAGCAGGTCATCAGAACTCATTTCAGTTTAAATCCAAGGCCCCTGACAGCTCCAACCTCCTCTTTCTGAGGTCCATGGGTCTGGTCAAAAGATCATAGCTTTGACACTAGTTGCAGTTAAAGCAAAGATGTACTCTTCCTTCAAAGTCTGTAGACAGTTGAAGACATAAGATGATGTAGGGGCAATAATATCAGTCTCCTACTCAAAAACTGTCAGTTACCTAAAAAGTAAAGTGCAAAGTCTATAGCCCAACATTCTGATCCTAATTTATCTTTTCTTTTTTTTTTTTTGTGAGGGGGATCGGCCCTTGAGCTAACGTCTGCCAATCCTCCTCTTTTTGCTGAGAAAGACTGGCCCTGGGCTAACATCCATGCCCATCTTCCTCCACTTTATATGGGACGCTGCCACAGCATGGCTTGCCAAGCAGTGTGTCGGTGCGCGCCGGGGATCTGAACTGGTGAACCCCGGGCCGCCACCGCAGCGGAGCGCGCGCACTTAACCGCTTGCGCCACTGGGCTGGCCCCAAGTTGTTTTTTTTTTTTTTTTTTGTGAGGAAGATTGGCCCTGAGCTAACAACTGCCAATCCTCCTCCTTTTGCTGAGGGAGACTGGCCCTGGGCTAACATCCGTGCCCATCTTCCTCCACTTTATATGGGACGCCGGCACTTGACAAGCGGTTCCCGGGATCCAAACTGGCGAACCCCCGGCCACTGCAGCAGAACTCAAGCACCTAACCGCTTGCGCCACCGGGCCGGCCCCTACTAATTTATCTTTTCAAACTTTTTTCTCATTACTCATTTTCATCTTCCATGTGCTTCGGCCAAGCTGAACCATTTTCTTGACTCTTTGTGAGACACTCTTACCATTTTCTCTGTCAGGAAAAGCCTCTCCCTCTCTCCTCCTGCCCCCACCTCTGTATGTCCCAGTCCATCTGATTCATTCAGACTCCTGTTCCGCAAGTATTTATTATGTGCCTACTAAGTGTCAGGCAATATGCTCAGTGCTGGGAATTCACAGGTCACCAAGAAAGCCAAGGTCATTAGTAGAGTTTAAATTCTTCAGCCACAGCTTATATAAAACAAGTTAATTAAATACTTACAAAGTGTGATGTATTGTTAAGAGGGACATTCACAGGATCCTATGACAGAGAATAACAGGAGAATCTTACTTAGAAGGAGGAGTCATGGGCAAATCTTTGGGGAGATGCCATTCAAGCTGAGAACTAAAACGATGTAAGAGTTGGAGGAAGAGCGGTCCAGGGCAAAGGGCAGCACACATGACTCTGAAACAGGAAAACTCCACCTTCAAGTCTGTTTCCATGATGCTTTTGCTCACCGCCAACCTACCCACTCTGGCCCCCTGTTGGAAACAGCTCTTTCTTCCTTGAATTCCCATGGACCCTCTCTGTTACTCTCTTGTGATGTGTCTCACCTTCTGCCTCAGACTAAAGTCATTTATCTCACCACCCTTGATGCAGCATGCATGTCAGATTCCCTTGTGGAGTCCCCCATAGTAGAGCAGTGATGACCCTCGCCTCTTTCCGTCTGCTATTCCTCACCCGTCAACATTCTACAAGGTGCTCTAGGAGAGTGGACTCAACACCCAGCAGAGGCAGGGGAGCTTTCCTTATGGAAAAGGAATGGTAGGTAATGTGCTCCTTGCCCCATCCCTTCCACAGTCAACAGTGCTACTTGCCTGATTGTTATTCAACTGTCTCTGCCAACCATAGAAGCGGCATGACACTGGGACATCTTGTAGGATTGGAAATTATGAGCTGTTTCCCACTCTGTTAATCACAAGGGGATAGTTCTAAGGGTACATGGCCAGGAGCTATGAACCCCTATGACTTAAGTTGGGATGCTGAATTAGGATGTGTGTCACACTTAAAATTTAAAATATGTATATTATTTATGTGTCTATATAATATATATATGATTAATGGTAGCAGAAAGTGTTGGAGGAAGGAAAATAGAATAGTTATGTAAGAAAACTCAAGCACAGGATAAGAATGCAGGCTTTGGGAAGCAAATCGAAGTCACAGGTAAATAAAAGAGTTAAAAGTCATAGCACGAAAATTGGTTTCATAAAAGAACAGTGTTCTGCAATTGCCTTGTTATGATATTGAATTCTACTTGAGTAAATTAGGAGTGGTGTTCTCTTGTTTAGCTGTCATTAAAGAACTCAGTGGTAAATGTCAGTATCCCCACCAAGACCCAACCGAGTTTTGTGAAATTCTCCAAAAACCTCTCCAACGGGAGAATTTATAAGCTCTGCATGTTCGACCGTCTTAATGTGTGAGACTGACTGAGAGATCTAAGACTAACTGTATGCAGCTCAATTCCAATTTGTTTGTTTTTTAACAATGTCTTTGACACGTTACATTATGTCACGTTCCAATTTGATGGAAAATGACTTCCTGGGTCCAGCAAGAAATACCTTTTAAGAAGCATGCCAACTACACTGTTATTTTCCTTGCTGTTTTCAATGGCAGGCACTTTGCCACATCTTCTGTTCAGAAGATCACTTATCAGTGACAGAGTTAGCTCCTGGTAAAACAGGCTGGCTTAGGTTGGTGTCCCTCTCACCTGCCCAACTCTGATAGCAAGCTGAAGTGTTTTACATTTTGCACTTTATTAGCAACCTTTAAAAAGGCTCCACGACATGAGCTCCAAGAATGATACGGAAAGTTTGCAAATATTCTTTTTAAGAAATTATCCTTTTCTGAGCTAAATGCAGATAGCTGCATGACACATCCTGTAAAAACAGCAAATATCCTTTAGTTTCGTTTATCTGTGTTATCCACAGTTAATTCTTAACAGCAGAGAACAAACCTTAGAGGAGCAAAAATCTTTATTCAACCCAATCAGTGAACTGACAGCGAGGGGGTAGGCGGAGGAAGGGCTGCGAAGGAAGAAAAGGAATTCTTACAAAAGCTTGGTTGATATCTAAAACTGAGTTTGGGGTCCTAGTGGGATTCCTCCCCCTTTTAACAACAAAGTGCAGAGTGAAAGAATATGCTCAGCTTACTTTGTCTTCTTACTTTGTTTGACCTGAAAGAACAATCAGATACGGCTGATTTCTGAAGACTGCTCAGAATAGAGAGATCTCGGATGCCCCCAGCGATAGCCGTCATTGTCAACAGGAGGCATTCCAGGTACTGCCACCAGCACCTGGAAACACTCAGATGCTCTGCACTTTATCTTTCATTTGAAAATCTACTGCTGGGAATTCACTTTATACAATGCATCGGGTGATAAGTGTTTGGACGAGGCATGGATCCTCAAGGAGAATAAAACATGCACCTCAGAGGCTGGGAATGGACACTAGAGGAATCAAATATTTTAAGGTCAAAGGAGAGAAATTTCTCTGTGGTGGGCCGGGGGTGGGGGAGAGTGGATTGAGAGAAGCTGCAGAAAGAAAGAAAATAAAGAGGTTCTATCTACCTGGACGCACATCTCTCATTTGACCTCCGGTTGGTCCTGTGGTTCTGTCTTTACTTGCACTCCAACTAGCCTCATTAGGTAATCAGACAGTTTGGAATAAAGTGCAACATAATGAGAAGGACTCTTTACCTCAAAGGAGTCGAAGACAAGCTGGAAATCCCCTTGGAAGATTTCTGCCAAGAAATTTAGCACCTTTGTATCCCAGACGAGGTCCTCGAGTTTTAAGGGATAGAGCAGATTAATTGTTTTTTAAAAAATCCATTTTTAGAGATATGTATGCCACTGACTATGTTAAATATTTAAAAGAGGCATCTTAACTAAAGCGCAGGATTGGATTGCATGCATAGGAAAGTCATAGAACAGGTGATAAGGCCTTCAGGCTTGGCTAATTCTTAATTTAGTGGGAAAGTAATGCCTCTCAAAAATAACCTCCATGGATCTTTTTAATCATATAATAAGATGGATGTTTTATGTTTGCTTTTTTTTTAAGCAAGAACACAATTCCACTGGAATACATTTGATTTTGTCTCAGAATAGGCAAGTTCTAGGTTTATAGATAGCTGTATGGCTACCGATTTATTGCACGTGAGAATCAAGAGATACGATGTGTCTCCATCCTGGAAACTGTCTCTGGTTGCATAAAAATCACATTTTTTGAAATGCAAGATTTAGTTTGAAAAGGGTTAAAAAGCCAATACAATTTTAGGTCCTATAATGACCCTACTGTATTTTACTAGATTTAGCAATGTACTAAATATATTTGATAAAATTCAGGTTTGGTTTTGGGATTCTTGCTGGAATACAGTAAAACTGACCCCAGATATAGAAAAAAGGTCCTTTACCTTGAAGATCAAGCTAAATTGATCACCAACAAATGTACTCTTGCACCTTTTTTTATAAAGAAGAGAAAACTATAGTAAAAATGATCAATATATCCTATTTCTATTACCCTTGTATATCTGTGATTCAACTCTTCAATTCTATCTAAACCTCTAAGAAATAAATCAATCTTTTTACCAAACTAAGTTTTAGTTTTTCATTCCCAAGAAACTATTTAAAATTCTGAATCTGTGATTATTAAAATTTTCCTTTCCATTTACAAAGGACAACATTTTAATCTTTGAAGAAGTAAAACGATTGTTAAGATGCTCTGGAGTATAATAAAAGCAGATGATAGACATTTGACATAGGTTTTTTTCTATTTTTGAAGGAGGCTGAGTGTCTGGGGCAGGATTAAGGCAAAAAGAGTGTGAAGAGACAGGAGTGCATGCTGGGATGTGTACATAGCTTCAGCGGCAGTGGCAAAGGATGAAAACTTGGTCCATTTTATAAGCAACTAAATGCAGTCTTCATGCTACAGATATAATTTTAAGCTGTATGTCTTCCATTTATGATCCTCTTGATTTTCAAGAACAATAAGCTTTAGTACACTTATTATCATATCGATTTCTTTAAGCTTTGCCTTGCCCTTACCAAAAAGATTTGAATCATTTCAGTACTTGAAAAGAACCCTATTACCTAAAAAAATCACCGTCAAAATTCCTAACCAGTTTTACCAAAATGCACAAGGAGAATCACAAATTCTTTTTGCTGAAGTTGCTTTTTGATTCAATAACATTTCTGCAACAAATTTAAGGTACTTTTACATAAAATGAGAACAAATGTTTTGGTACCCTATCGGAAGGGAGTATAAGGTATTGCATGCAAATGCACCCATGCGTTTCAAGGAAAATATTCCCAATACAATTACTATGGTATTTTCTTAGGAATAGTCTATGAGTTACCTAGAACCATCACCTAAACACATTTTCTATAGCAAATTCCAAGTTTTAAATGTTCAACTTGCTACACACATACACACACACACGCATACACAAACTGAAGGTGAATTTTAAGATATCATAAAGTTAAGAGTGATAATTATGTAATTGCTGATGTAAGCCAGATGAATGTTTCTGATGCTCACTTGCTAGGGAATTAAAATCTCCAAACAATGACTCGAAATATTATAAGTCACATATGCCTAGAAATTAAGGAGCGTATGTTACCCAGACAAGTATATGCATTACCTCAGACATGTGACACTTCAATATAGGCCCTTGGAATACATTTGTTAGCTCACTATTTGAGGGTCAAATAAATTTGTTATGTATCTCAGTACGTCACCTGTCTCTGCAAGTTCAGGATGTAGTATGAATTTTGTCTGTCAAATTCATCACCAGATCAGGCCACACTTGCATAATTCAATAAAATTGTCATTTTCTATGAAATGCCTACATCTGGGTTGCTCTGAGTTGCTGACCAGGACTCTTTCAAGGAAAGAGCAGGGAAGAGTTTGAGATGGTGCTGAAGCTGATTTTCGTCCTTTGACTTATCTGGGCCATCTCTAGTTCCTGGTACAGCTTTCAGATTGCCACTGATGGGGCAGTGGGCTCCCAGTGGAAAACAATGACTGAGAGCTGGAAGGCAGTCGCTTCAGCTGATGGGTGAGCCTCCGGCTGGCACAGACAGTCTCTGGTTGGGGGGCATTCGCTTCATCTAGCTGCTCACTTTGCCATCTTGATTTATTTCTGCCTTCAATCTTTAAAAAAAACTGCAAAGTTATTTAAAAGACTTCTAAGTTGTTTTTTTTTTTTTTCCTGGGCTGTCAGTTTAGACCTTGTGTGAATTTCACACATCAGTTTTGATTACCCTCAATACTGTACAATTAAGTCCTATTGCAATCCATGATGAGAGGCTAATGTGATTACAGCCTCCTCCGAAGACTTATGAACTGCTCCCCAAAGTACCCACATTTGTATTTACTTAGTAATTGGCATAGGGTTATGCAAAATCAGCGGCAACTGTCTCGCCTCTTCCTTATATTCATGGATTCTTTCAAAGTAAAAAATAAAATTAAATATTTGATTGTACCTATGGTAACAATACTCTATTGTACACTTAAAAATTTGTTAAGAAGGTAGATCTCATGTTAAGAGTTCCTACCACATTAAAATAAAATTTAAAAAAAATACGTTTGTTGTGGGAGCTTTTGATTTTTTAGAAAATTTCTAAAAACTATACATATTTTTGTGTACATATTTCAGTGTACACATTTGGGTACATTTTTTTTTTTGGTGAGGAAGATTGGCTCTGAGCTAACACCTGTTGCCAATCTTCCTCTTTTTTTTTTTTGCTTGAGGAAGAGTGGACCCGACCTAACATCTGTGCCCATCTTGCTCTATTTTGTATGTGGGATGCCGCCACAGCATGGCTTGATGAATGGTGTGTAGGTCTGAGCCCGGGATCTGAACCCACGAACCCGGGTCGTAGAAGCAGAGTGTGAGAACTTAACCAGTACATCACCGGACCAGCCCCTTGCGTACTCTTTTCAATCCACTTCACTGGTCTATCAGCACGTATTTGATTGCATATCCTAATATATGCCAGACTTTCAGGCTAACTTGCGTTTTTCGAAATACGTATCACATAATCAGGCACTTAAACTAATATAAGGATGTCTGAGCACCTATAAAGAGGACAAGCCCAGCTTTTGTAAATGAGACTCCTTCACAATTTGCTATTTGTATACACAGGTTAAAGATATAGCCCAAAGCATCCATGTCAAAATAGAGCAGTCAAATTTACATATATTGTCTATTTTCGCTATAAAATCAGTCAATACATGTCCAGGCTGATTCCTTGGGAATGACATTGATTTAAAGACTGTCTTGTTTATTTTTCACATGATGACTGAAATATCTATGCATAGTATTACTTTTATATGTAAAGTTATACCATGTTGATGGATTTTGTAGTCTTTTCATGACAAGGCAGTATTAAAAAACCTTTCTTCCCATGACTACCAATGAAAGCATTGGGGTTAAATGACACAGCTCCCCTAACTATTTGTCTGTCACAGAGAACGGTAAATTGCAGGCTGTCTCAAGGTTGGTGTTTAGACACATTCTGAGATTAATGGTTTTGCATAGACACTTTGGACTCCAAGTGATTTTGAGATGAGCTCTATCAGGAATATCCTCTGGTCCAAACTAAGCAGAAGGGCTTTTTGAAATTTAGTATTATTAGCTCTATGTAAATGAAATTTTACTGGTAAACAGACTACATGGAAGTTGAAAATTATATGGCTTCCTTTATATCTTAAAAAACGAAGAAAGATCTTGAGCAAAACCCATAGGAACTGGCCCCGTTAATGGCTTGCTTTTATAAATCCAGACCAGAGAGTTATTTTCAACATTTTCAACAAGCCTGTGCTTTTGTACTTAAAGAGGCAAGTGTCCAAAGAAACTTTTGATATGATAAATGAACAATCACAAAGAAAAAGTAAGTTAAGGAGTATAAGTCACATGAGAAAACGATTCAGCTAAGAATGTGCTGATTCCGGCCGGCCCCGTGGCTTAGCGGTTAAGTGCGTGCGCTCCGACGCAGGCGGCCCGGGTTCGGATCCCAGGCACACACCGACGCACCACTTCTCCGGCCATGCTGAGGCCGCGTCCCACATACAGCAACTAGAAGAATGTGCAACTATGACATACAACTAT
The DNA here is from genome assembly GCF_020826845.1 of Diceros bicornis minor. NCBI lineage: Eukaryota > Metazoa > Chordata > Mammalia > Perissodactyla > Rhinocerotidae > Diceros > Diceros bicornis. Next base: position 14,131,527 of record NC_080768.1, read on the forward strand.
CTCCTGGGGCTTTGAGGGAAAAATAAATAAATAAAAATTAAAAAAAAAAAAGATAGTGCTGATTCATTTCTTTTCAACAACATCCGTTTATTTTTAATGCTGCTCTATAATCTAATAGGTATTCCTACAGCTGGTGAATTTGAACACCTTAAAGGTGATGATCTGAATATTGAAATATGCAGAAGTCACACAAAGGAAAAAGTGCGTGGTAGTTTATGCTTGCATTTTTTAGCGGTTATGCTGACTACTTCTGTAAATTAATTTCTCTATATGGACCTATGATGAAACTCATGAGAATAAGAGGTTTAAAGTAACAGATTTACAAAGAGTAATTTCTTTTCCCTTTAGTCTCAATGTTGGTTCAAGGAAGCACTTGGATAAAAACAAGTTTTAGCACTTAATATTTTAAACGCTTTAGTCGTATGTTAAAAGTAGGAATATTTCACTCCCCTTCACCCTATTTATTTAAGGCTTCTAAAATATTAAAAAACTGCAGTTAGTAAAAGATTGAAGAGATAAAATCCAATTTTATAAGAACTTTTAACAAACAACTCTATATAAAAAAATATTTCCCTGGCAGATATTCTGTAAGAATTTTTAAATTGTAGACAAGGTATTGTTCTAGACAATGTCAGAGATGCAAGTGGTAGACATGGTCCCTGCCCTCCTGAGCACTATCATCCAATTGGTAATGTAATGATTAGAACTAGGAAAAAATAAATGCCAGCAACAGATGGAAAACACTTGCTTTCCAGTGTGGGTTCAAATGAAGAGAAGACCCTTCCAGCCCTGAGGGTCAGGAATATGAGTTGGAGAAAAGCAGAAGAGAGTGCAGGAAGCCATTCTTGGAGTTGGCGTTCAGAATAGAATGCAGGAGCAGAAGTTTCAAAAACAGGAAAGTAAATGGCAAAATCAAGACAAGGACCTAAAACCATTTGGACATCACACAGACCTGGATTCAAATCCTGCCTCTGACCTTCTCTAGTTATGTAATTTACTCTATCTAGTCTCAGTTTCCTCACTTGGACAATACCTGGCTTGTTGGGCATTATAAAATTTAAATAAGATAGTGTATGTAAAGTGCTTAGCATTGGGCCTGGCATAAGCTTTCAATAAATGTTAGCTATTAGATAATATTTAAAAAAAAGAAATGTAGAGAGGCCAACGCCATGGCGTAGTGGTTAAGTTCGGAGCACTTCGCTTCAGCGACCTGGGTTCTCGGGTTCAGATCCTGGGCGTGGACCTACATCACTCATCGGCCATGCTGTGGCAGTGACCCACATACAAAGTAGAGGAAGATTGGCACAGATGATAGCTCAGGGCTAATCTTCCTCAGTGAAAAAAAAAAAAAGGAGCAAAGATCCAATTTGGCTTCAGTCTTGGGAAATGAGTCTAAAAAACAGTGGACAACCCTGAAAGCTAGAGGAAGAAATTTGACTTCATTGAGTAACCACTGGGGACCCATTCAGAATTTTTGAATAGAGGCGAGATGTCACGAAAGCAGTGCTTAGAAAATCTCGTGACTGTGGCAGGGTACAGTTGCTTGCCTCGGTGGGGAGTCTGGAAAAACAGAGGCTCTTATGGCTGACAGGACATAAAGTGAAGCGGGCCTCCCTTAGGGCATAAAAGTGGGGACAGAACAGGAGGATTTGGAAAAGAAAATAGTGCTCTGCTATTTTGGTTGGAGCTAAGTCCCTACAAAAAACCTGCTACCCACTAAAATCTTTCTCTTATTATTTATGTGACAGGCACTGCAGAAAAACAGAAACAGACCGTTGATGGTGTGTTTTTTTCGAGATACATGTTTACAGAAGAGAGTAGGTGAGGAGAGCTAAGCCAGAGCTGAGCTCCTCTCACCTGCTGGTGCAGAAATTTCCCTCCAACTTCCTTTCCTGGGTTTCTCCCTCCGTCACACACATCCAACATCCCTCTGAAACTAAATACTGACGGGAAGATTCTGTAGCTCAGGGGAGGACAAAGCAGGACACGTCTTCGCCTTTTTTCCCCACTCTGTTACCAAACCATTTTTCTTCCTGGCTAATTCACTGCAGACTAAGAGGGAAGGTGGTCTTCAGCTCTGTTGGCTATGACTATGATTCCAACCGACATGCTAATGGGACTTGGCAGCGAGAGCTAACTAAAACTGACCAGCACGTAGTCATCATTTTATGCCTTCCTCGAAAGGTATATTCCTATATTTTCCATCATTTATAAAGTCCCATCCTGAATATAATGCGACATTTCCTCTGCTAAAAATAATACGTAACTCAGTGGAAAGAATACTTGAAGAATCTGAAAAGTGGGGGATATCGTGCCCACATCACAGGTTTATCTCAAGGATTAAATGATGTCAAATGCTTTTTAATCAAGGCAAAATTCACAGTAACATAAAATTAACCATTTCAAAGTGAACAATTCAATGTCATTTAGGACATTCATAATGTTGTACAACCACCACTTCTATATAGTTCTGAAATATTTTCATCACCCCAGAAGAAAACTCAATACCCATTAAGCAGTAATTCCCCTCTCCCCAGCCCCATATTTCTGGAAATATCTAGAATATATGAATTCTCGATGTTTCATATAAACTAAATCATACGTTACGTGGCCTTTGTTTCTTTTACTGAACATAATGTTTTGGAAGGTCATCCACATTATAGCATGTATAGGTATTTCCTTTTTAGGCTAAATAATATTCCATTGAATGTATATACCACATTTTGTTTACCCATTCACCTGTTAATGAACATTCAGGTTGCTTCTCCTTTTTAGCTATTATGAATAATGCTTCGATGGACATTTGTGTGCCAGTATTTGTTTGAGTATCTGTTTTCCATTTGGGGAGTATATAGGTAGGAGTGGAATTGCTGATCATATCGTAATTCTATGTTTAACTTTTTGAGAACAAACTGTTTCCCACAGCAGCTTATGCCATTCTATATTCCCACCAGCAATGCACAGGGTTCTAGTTTCTCCACATCCACACTAACACATTTTCCCCCATTTTTTGTATTATAGCCATTATAGTGGGTGTAAGTGATTTCTCATTGTGGTTTTCATTTGCATTTCCCTAATAACTAATAAGGTTGAGCATCTTTTCATGTGCTTGTTGGCCATTTGTATATCTTCTTGGGAGAAATGCCTATTTAAGTCAACTCAAATGTCTTTATGTATATAAAGTACTTAGCATCCTGCAAAGAAAACAATAAGCAATCTATAAATAGTAACTAGCAATAGCTAGTCATAAATAGTGACCAGTAACAGCAACAATGAAAATAATGAGATTTAGATTCTGCTCTGGATTCCACCACAGCCAAGATTTGTGACATTAGCCAAGCCTATTAGGAAATAAATTTAGGAATAGAGACAGAGAAAGTCCTGACTCCCTGTCTAGGGCCCTTTTAAATTTTATTTGTTTATTTTTTGCACATGTTAAAATAAAGATTATAATAAAAATATAAGCTCTAATAAAGAAAACAGCAGAACCAGCCACATTTTTCAGTGGCATTTTGACATCCCCTTTCATTGACCGAGGCTTTGCTGGAAACTACTGTGGGTATATCTCTTCTGGGAGCTTCCTTATCTCTGATCCATCCAAGTGTCCTTTCTGTCTTTCTTCCTCTGTCCTCCATCCTCCCTTCACATTTGCAGCCCTTCAGACCTGAAAAGAAGGAGACTAAGACGTCAGTGACGAGAGCCTGGCAACATTCCAGGCAGGAACTTTTAAAGATATTACCTTATCTGTTTGTTGTCGAGTGATGCTGAAATACAACTGCAGAAGCTAGATATAATGTCTGTTGCAGGGACCATCTTAGATGAATGGAGTGTTCATTAAAGGACCTGACAGTGCTGGGCTGCATCGGACAACAGCAGCTTATTCGTGGCTGTAAACGAGTCCTCCCCCAACCCTTAAGGGGTTGAGTGTATCTCAGTGAAGGCTACAGAGACATTATTGCATGTATTCACTGTGAGTTTGAGGCCAACCTAAAAAGCCACTGTAGCATTATCATCAACTTATAACGTGTCTGACCAAAGCTTTGGAAGATATGACCCAAAGCAATAATTAAAAAAGAATCTTCCTGTCTATATTAAATCCCAGGAGTTGCAAAGGATAGAGGAAGCCCCTAGTGGGCTTTTAAGAGCTCTAAGTTACCGAGAGGAACCTAATGCTACCTGCTGAGATGGAGCCGACTCTCCGTTACTGGAGTATTGGGGATTTCTCCAAGGCCTTTCTGATGTGGTGAGACTGCCTCTCTCTGCTTAGGGACCAACCATCCTGGTCTCTGCAGTGTAGGATAATTTTAATCTACTTACTTTTAAACATGTTTTAATTATGTTTAAAAAGTTTGTGCTTCCGTTAACTGACAGTCTGATTTCTCTATCTAGGACTGATTTTTGGGGTCATGTTTTTTCTGTTCAGTTACATTACCATGATTTTAGCTAAAACTATTTACCTTGTATTAGTGGACTGTGCCATCTGCCAGCAAAGGGAGCTAGCAATTTCTAGAGCACCTTCTGCATCAAGCGTCACGCTTGGTATATCACTCCTGGGACAATTCCTTGAGATTGGCAGTGATGATACCCCTAATTTACACAGAAGCGGAGGTTCAGAGAGTTCCAGTAGTTCTATGGTTGGTGGGTAGCAGAGTGGTGATTTAAATGTATCTCTGTCTAACACCAAAGTCTATTGCATTCCACCAAAGTATCCGCCAGTAGAATAAAGACACCTTTCTAAGGGACCTTCTGCTAGGACAGCAAGGTGGGCAAAGACATCCAGATTTATTTTCGTCCAAAGGCCCCGTTTGTGCAATGGCTGCAAAATTAAGAGTTTGAGGATGGCAGTGGGACTTTGTAAGAAGTTTCTCATTCTTGAGAATAGAGAATCTTTATCTTTTAAAGTTAAAAAACAACGACTACTTCCATGTGGAGTTTCATTATGATGCACATTTTTTCAGAACCTAGATTGCTTCTACTAAGCAATAAACATCTTCTGGTCCCTAGGATGAGAATTAAGGAAAGTTTTCATTATAGCAATTAAACTGTCTAAATGAAACTGATAAATGGAAAAAAAAATCAAGAAATGTAATATTTTTCCTTACTTGATGAAAACAGCTTCCAGTGTTATATTCTCAAAAGAATATTTAATTAACTTTTGAATAAGAGTATGAACCTTACTTTCCTTTTATTCTAAGTTTTCCTAAAATATTTTGGTAGCAGGTCTTTCTTACCCACACATAAGCACAACGATGTTATAAATAAAAACACATTCCTAGTGATGCATTTTAATGAATCCTACAAAATATTTGAGTAATTATCTATAAACATGAAAACATTTGGTAGTTAAAGATGAATAAATGTATTAATGATTTAGATTAAAACTTGATGATATGCATTATCTATGAGTATAAATATTAAAAATGAACATATTACAGTGTACTGAAATAAACGTTATAAATCAATATAAATTAATAGGTGTTAGATTTTATACAAGCCTCCACATGGAAAGTGGATTTAAAAATTAGAAGAATATGATAGAAAAAAAGCATCACAAAATGAAATAAAACACAGAATCAGAAAAACTTCTCAACTTATAATTCAGTACAAGAGGAAGAAAAAAAAGCTTCATGAATGGAGTTAAAGGTGATGAAGCAACATAACTAGTTCCATTGCAAAACATAATAGTACTGGGCCTGGCCCGGTGGTGTAGTGGTTAAGTTCACACGCTCTGCTTTGGCGGCCTGCAGTTCCCAGGTTCCAATCCCAGGTGCGGACTTAACGCACAGCTCATCAAACCATGTGTGGCAGCATCCCACATACAAAGCAGAGGAAGATGGGCACAGCTGTTAGCTCAGGGCTAATCTTCCTCAGCAAAAACATAATAATAGTTCCAGTAGTTGGCAAAGTAAAAAATGGATTTAAAGAATTTGCAGCAGTAACTTTGAAAAAAGAGAATAATAAATAAGGGAGCAAAAGTATAATTTGTTTCATAGGGAGCTGAATATTCCAGTTTCGTTTACGGCATTAAAAGATCAGCATTCCGTTGGACAGCATTTTGATGTTATATTACATTATTTTGTATCAAAACATCATAAAATGAATTCAACCACTTTCAGGGCACTCTTTCTCAGGCCTTTATCTTGCTTCCTGTAATTGGAAGAGAATAGTGGGAGGGACATGAATAGAACCAAGTTTCCAGAAATTGTTCCCAGCCCCCTTCTGCCATCTATCACCGATGCCTCCTTTAGAGGCCCTCAACTTGAATGTGTACCCCATGTTTGTTTACTTGTCTCTTGACCAGACTCAGCCTCATGTGCAAACCCTTTATAGTCAAGGTTTGCCACGTGTGTTACACACCAGGTAAATGTTAGTTATTTCTTCCTATTTCCAAAACCTGGGACATCCCTCAGGAAAATACATACAGTGCGTGTATTCATACACCCAACACACACACACACACTTGCACACATAAGAGATCAAAGAATCAGGTCATGACAGCCCTCCCTCTGCTCAGAAATCTTGAAAGGCCTCCTAACTCCCTACCTACGAGACACTAGGACTACAGATAAAGGAGGAGTTTCTGCCCCTTCCGCTTTATGTTAAAGACAGCCAAACAGACCATTGTAATGCAAGGCATTATAATAACGCAGCATGATATTTAGGATCATTGACATCAAACTGGGATGTCAGAGAAGGCTTCCCAGAGGTCATATTTGAGGTGAGTGTTACATAAGAGTTTATTAAGGCAAGAAGGAAGCTAAGAATGTTTCTAGGCAGAGGCTGCAGACTGGGTGGAGATACAGAGGCAAGACATGGTCCGATATATCGTGGGACTGCAAGGAATTTGCTATGACTGAATTGCAGCGTGCAAACGATAGTGGAAGGCAGGCCACAGCTGTGGGCAGGGACAATATACTGTTATCACTTATGCTCATATCCATTCCCCCTTGACTCAATGCTTTATGCATAGAGAAAGCATCTTAGGTGTTTTTCCACAGCTCCACAGTCTCAGGTAATGCCCTATGAATAGAAGGTATTGAATTGAAGATTAAGAATGCATGCATACTGTGGCTGGCCCCATGGCATACTGGTTAAGTCTGATGTGCTCCACTTCAGCAGCCTGAATTCACGAGTCTGGATCCTGGGCACAGACCTATATCACTCGTCAGCCACGCTGAGGCAGCGACCCACACACAAAGTAGAGGAAGATTGGCACAGATGTTACCTCAAGGCTACTCTTTCTCAAGCAAAAAGAGAGGGAGATTGGCAAAAGATGTTAGCTCAGGGTGACTCTTCCTCACCAAAAAAAAAAGAATACATGTATATACAGGACAAAAACATGGAATGAGAAAAGTACTTTAAAGCAGTGAAAGATGTCAGTCATACAAAAATCTAAGACCCAAAGATGGAGATGAATTCAGGTTAATAAAATGTAGTTGATATTCAATTACTTTCTGAGAAATGACACTTATTTCTTTTGATTCCAAAAATTGTGGAATATACTATCGAAAAGATCAACTCTGGTCACAGACTCAAGTACAAATACCTCATAATATACTCCCATTCTATGACTTGGGGGTACCTTTCCACTATTTCTATTCACCACCTCCTGAATCCACTCTGGGTTCCTTTGAGACAATTCCCCATCCATTGTTTTTGTCGAAATGGTTTACCCTCTGCTTCTTCCAAGGACTTGAACCTCACATCTCCATTCCTTTTCATTCCAGCCGGTGGTCTAGGTTCCATCTGGTGAAGTGAACCCAGAAACCTCAGGACCCTCTTTCAAAAATAGCTACTGAAATTTCAATTGGGCAAAGCATTGGTCCCTTTATCCCAAGAGGGAAAAAAAAATCTGTACAAATATTAATTCAGGAAGAGCATACTATTTAAGAATATTGATATATTAATGTATGTGGCTGTTTTACTTTCAAAACATGCTCTCATTTTACCCAGTGCCTGACACATTGCTTAGTACTGATAAATCTACACAGAGGATCAGAGTTTCTGAGTTATTCAGGAAAGGCTCAAGGCATCTCCATATGTAAACAATTGCAATTATTCTAACACCTGCCCAGCTACCTCCCGGATCCTGCCTAATCATGCATATTTATGGCAGAGTCCAAGTGTGCCTGGATCTTCTCTCTGCCCATTCCCATTATTCTAGACTTAAAGAGTGAACACCCTTGATATTTCCTTTTCATAATTTACCTTTTTTTGGCGAATTGTTATGCTTCAAGGCTTTTTTAATGTGGTTGTATGGCAGCAGAAACTTAAAATCATATTCAAAAGATTTTTAAAAATTATTTAGAAGCCAAAATAATATTAATGTTTGAGCTAGTGTCAACATACTGCAGAAAAATTTTCTTATTCATTAGGAGCTCGTTTCAGCAAAAATGATAGAAAATGCTATCAATGCCTGATGATCCATCACAGCTTGAAGACATTTCTGGCTACCCCATTGTCTTGCCTTGATGCCTTTTTTTTAATGAAGATATTCCTTACTGTTTAACTCCCATCAGGTTAGTTTTCAACTATCAAGTCCATCTAGGATCTCTCTTCCTCTGTCTTTCTCTGGCTCTGTCTGTCTTTCTGTCTGTCTCTCTTTATATAGATATAATCTAGATATATACTGATAGGCCGTCATATATGATGATGTGTGTATACATATACACACATATACTGGGTTTCTATTATTTCTCTTATGAACAATAGACATTTTTCATAAAACCAAGTAGCAGGCCTCAGATGAGCCGATGATCTGGCTAGACTTTCCAGTGGTGTGGACAACAGTCAGTTGGTGTCTGATTATAGAGTACTAGGTGTAGAAGCAGGTGATTTTTACTAGGAAGGGGCAGGCACACAGCAGCATCTGTCTCCCCAATCAATTTTGCTTGACCTAGAAAGCTGAATGAAGTCTAGAAAATAAATAAATTTCTCATTATTGATAATAAACAAAGAAATTATTTGAAACAATATTTAAAGAAATATACACTCTGCTGTAGACACAAAATAGTAAACTACAAATTTATCAATTGCTGCTTAATCATTTTCTTGAATTAAGTGTACAAGGCGGTCAGAACCCTGTCTTAAGGGAGTACATTCTTCGGGTTATAAATGTGGTTCTGAACAGGGCTCTGTGGTGAGTCAGGACCTTTGTCAGGTGTTTTGCATATGTCATCATGTTTTACTCTGTCTCATCTTCACAATGACCCTATATGAGAGATGTTATGGAGAGAATTGTGTCCCCCCAAAATTTATATGTTGAAGCCTTAACTCCCCACTGTGAATGCACTTGGAGACAGGGCCTTTGGGGAGGTAATTAAGGTTAAATGAGGTCGTAAGGTGGGGCTCTGATCCCAAAGGACCGGTGTCCTTACAAGAAGAGGAAGGGGGGGTGCCCCGTGGCTTAGTGGTTAAGTGTGCGCGCTATGCTACTGGCGGCCCGGGTTCGGATCCTGGATGCGCACTGACGCTCTGCTTGTCCGGCCCTGCTGAGGCGGCGTCCCACATACAGCAACTAGAAGGATGTGCAACTATGATATACAACTATCTACTGGGGCTTTGGGGAGAGAAAAGGGGGAAAAAAGGAGGAGGATTGGCAATAGATTTTAGCTCAGGGCCAGTCTTCCTCAGCAAAAAGAGGAGGATTGGCATGGATGTTAGCTCAGGGCTGATCTTCCTCACAAAAAAAATAGATAAATAATAAGAAGAGGAAGAGACACCGGAGACCTTTCTCTCTGGCACATAAACAGAGGAAAGGCCACTTGAGAACACAGTGGCCATCTACAAGCCTGGAAGGAAGGCCTTACCAGAAACCAACCCTGATGGTGCCTTGATCTTGGACTTCTAGTCTCCAGAACTGTGAGAAACTACATTTCTGTTGTTTAAGCCTCCAGTCTATGGTATTTTGTTTTGGCAGCCCAAGCCGACTAATATAATAGGTATTAGCCTCTTTTGCAGAAGAGGACACAAAGGCAGAGACATTGAGTAAACAACCACGAGACTGAAGAACTCGTATGAGGACTTTAGTCTGTCTGAAGTCAAAGTCCACACTTTCTCCACTGCATCACACGGGCTTTCTGTATAAGCACTCAGTCTTGCCCCATCTCAATCCTTACCCCAGGGAGAAATTGGGGCTTTCAGCAGCTTCTTGGTCCATGCAATTTGGCTCAGGCATCATGAAAACCTAGATTCCCTATGGAGAGGCACAGCTCCGCCATCCATCTCTTAACTCACAGACTTGGCACAAAAACACCTTAGGATGATGTATTTTAACCCCTTCGCTTTGCAGACCAAGCAGGGGAAAGTTAAGGTCACAGAATTAGGTTTGCGGTTAGCCTTTTTCAACTAGGATAAGACCTTGCCCTAAGCTTTTGGTACTCAATAGTATAACATGCATTTTTTATAAAATACTAAAAATTAGTTATTAAATCTTTTGGCAGCATCCCAGCTCTGTTATAGCCTGTTTTTGACACAGAATTCTGGCCTGAACTTCTTTTCAATGGCCAAATCATTTTTCTCAAAACATAAAACACATGTAACCAGATCACAACCAGGCTTTACACATGGATGTGTATTTATAATGCTTGCTCAGCAGAATCCAGCATGGGGTCCGCTCCCTACTTATGGGGCAGTGTATCAACAGTAAGTTCAGTGTCCCAGGGAGGGGTAATGGGGAAGTACCCCAGCTCAGCAGGAGTGCAAACAGATTAACTGCCATTTATAGCATTTCCCTCCCTTGGAATCGCATGTCGTCAAGAGTTATATTAAAATGCATTGTAGCCTATTTTTAACAGCCAGGCAAAGGAAGAAAAACACTGTATGAAAGATTTTAAAGAACCCTCTTGGGAATGTAACACAAGCTACCCTCTTAAAAAACTTTCTTGGACGAAACAGTTTTTGTTTGCGGAAGAATTAAAAATAAAACTCTACTGAAAACCATAAACAAAAGCTGTTGTGTTTTTTTAACCAAGAAGGAATAGATGGAAACTACAATTTTAGGAAATGAGGGAAGGGGGTCAGAATGTTTGCTTTGCAGGTAAGCTGTGGTCTGTGAGAAATTAATGAGAAAGATATGCCACAATGGAATTAAATCAGAGGTCTTAACCTCAAGGCAGATGTTCACCTACAAGATCTATCATACTCCAATTAAGAGTCTAAAACACACAAAAAAATCCCCAGTGTTTAAAAATGAAGGAGGTGGATCTTCAGAAAGAACAGTCAGTAGATAAGAGTCCAGGGCAGGAAAAGAAAGGTGAACGTGTTGGCTCCATTCCATTTAAAGACTTTTTCAAACTTTATGTCCAGATCATGGCATGATAGGCCATAAATTCCAATGTCCGCAGGGGTGATGTTACATGATTAAATGGAGTCTGCTTTGGCCAACTCGACACAACATGCTCAACTCAAATCCACTGCTGCCAGGCAAGAATGCAGGTCCACTGTTGCCAAATACCCTGGTATTTTAAGAAGCTGTAGAAATCTAGATTTTTATGCAAAATATTGTTTCATAAATATGGACAGATAATTTTTTTAAATGCTCCAACACCATGCAAAGGAAGACCTGTCTGTGTGTTTAAATTTGCTCTCAGATCTCCATTTTCTTCTATCCTCTTCCATAGACTGCCTCCGTGGTCTCCCAGATTCTCTCCCATTCCAGGTCATCAGACTCAGAGTCTGAAAATCTATTCTCTTTTTTCAAATCATTGCCTTGGACAAGAGCCTTCAAAGTCTCCCCATTGCCTTTATGATGAATTTCGAATGTTTCGGCCTTACACTCAAGGCTCTTCGTTTAGCTCCTCTAGCCTCATGCAATGAAGTTTCACCCGCTACTTCGGAATGGGAACCTGTGGTCCAAATTGAAGTTCTGTACGTTTCCCCTCAAATAAGATTTGCTCATTCCTGCATTCTCCCGTTAGTTCTTGGTGTTTCCTCTTGTTCCTTCTTATTTCTTTATAATCAAATTCCTACTGATCATCTGATCCTTCAAGACCTCACTCACACGTCTGGGCTGACTAATTAAGCACTTCTTCAACTACTCTTCCGTGAAGCCTCTGACATGTCTCCTCTGAGCCCATATCTCATACAATCTTTGGTGTTTTATGGCTATCTCTCTGACTCAACCCTGAGAGTTTAACTCAGCAGTTAGCAAACCTTTTCTGTAAAGGGCCAAATAGTCAATATTTTTCACTTTGCAAGCCATATGATCTCTGTTGTAACTACGCCGCTCTGCAGTTGTAATGCAAAAGCAGCCAAAGAAAAGATGTAAATAAATGGGTGTGATTATGTTCCCATGAAGCTTTATTTACAAAAACAGATGGCCAGCTTTGGCCCAAGGGCCATAGTTTGCCAACCCTTAATCTACGTGGGCAAGGACTGTGTCTCAGACCTGTTGTTATATAATAGATACTTAACAAATAATTTTTAGAGAATGAATCTTTAGAAACTCAATGCAAGTTTCCTTCTTCCATCATCTTTCATTGACATCCAAGGACATAGCAGTATTTTTCACCTCTGAACTTCTACACGTCCTTGTCATGTATCCCCTGTGCCTGTCACCATCATTGTGTGATGCTTAATGCCGCTTTGATGAGTTAGAGTTGATCTATATAATTTCCAAGGTCATTTGTTCTAAAATTCTGAGTCAATCCATCATCTCGTATTGCCACCTACTTGTATATTTTTGTCTTTTCTCTCCCTCTGAAAAATTATAAGCTTCTACAGAATGAGACCATATCTAATTTTCCTTAGGATTGCTAAAATGCCTAATATGGTGCTATTGTCATAGTGTTCATTCATTTGTTCATTCAACACATATTTTTAGATCAATATGGTATGTGATGCAGACACAAAAATAAGCCAAATGGAAAGGATCCTTGCTTCCATCGAAGTCAAAGTCTAGTGAGCTAATGATCGTATGATCATAAGCTGTGATGAATGCTCTGAAAGAATGTGCATGGTTTTATAACAACATTTCATAAAGAAATCGAACAAATCTCGGGGAAGAGGAGGGAAGGAAGGGCAGGGAAGTCGTCCCTGAAGAAGTAATGCTTGAGTGAAGATTCACTTATTCAGCCAATATTTATTCAGTGCCTATTATGTGACAGGCAGTATTCTAAGCGCTTGGAATACAGTCGTGATCTAAACAGTTCCTGCCTCCGTAGAGCCTGTTTTCTAGTGGGATCTGAAGAATGAGGAGATGCTAGATAGAAGGGAAAGAGGATTTGAAAAACATTCCAGAAAGAGGGCACAGCATGAACAAAGATGCTGGGTGGAAGGGAATATGGCACATTCCAGGAATGGCAAGGGCGGTGTAGCTGTAACTACAGAGGTAGACCGAGTCCAGGTGAGGGAAGGTAATGCGACCAAATAATTTAATCTCTAAAGCAGAGCACTCTTGAGAGTGAAAGACGAGTTATTAATCATTTGTTGTTGTTGTTAGTGCTGTCGAGTGGATTCCGACTCCTAGTGACCCTGTGTTCAGCAGAGCAGAACCCTGCCCGACATTTTTGCGCCGTCCTCTCCCCTTCCAGCACTAAATCAGACAATGCTCCGCTGCTATTCACAGGATTTTCATGGCCTTTTTTTTTTTTGGAAGTGGATGGCCAGGTCCTTCTTCCTAGCCTGTCTAGTTTGGAAGCTCCACTGAAACCTATCCACCATGGGTGACCCTGCTGCTATTTGAAATCCCGGTGGCACAGCTTTCAGCAATACTCAGCCAACACAGTATGACAACCGAAATATGGGTGGTGTGGTTCCCTGACCGGGAAACGACCCCGGGCTGTGGCAATGAGAGCGCCGAATCTTAACCACTAGACCACCAGGGCTGACATTATTAATCATTACAGTAAGCAAAAACTGGTACAGTTCCAGCAAACCGAGATGCATGGATATTCTATTCATAGGTCACATAAAGATTTTTAACATGACCACATTTACATTTTTTAAAAAGATCCCTCTGATTACTGTGGATAACTGATTTGAGGGGGAAATGCATCAATGTGTGGAGACCAGTCGCTGTGCTGTTGCAGAATCCAAGTAAGAGATGAGTGTGGCCAGAGCTAGGTGGTGAATAGCAGTAGAAATGGAGAGAGAGGAACCGATTTTGTAGGCATTTAGGAGGCAACTTTAACAGGACTTGGTTGATATTAATTATCTGTTGTAGAAATGAAGGGAAGAGGGGGTAGGGGTAGGGAGGAGTGGGAGGGTCGTGCTGGAGGCAGGGTAGTTTAAAAAGAGATTCAGACGCCAAGACCTACTCTTGGCACCAGCAGCTAAGTCCCCAGGGAGTATTTTCAACGCTGGTCTTGATGAATCTGAAGATTGCAGCTAGCACCACAACTTCCATTAGTGATTATTAGTGAGAGAATAACTGAGGCTTTGATACTGCAGAAAGGTTGATAGAGCTAGGTGTTCCCCATTGGACGATGAGGACCGATTTGAGCTTTCACCACCATTGCAGACAGAGTTCATGTACTTTGAAGAAAATTGGAGATCTCGGCAGCATTCGTGGCTCAAGCAAGGAGGTGGAGGGTGGTTTAATATTGAAGGTTCAATAATGGGTGCCAGAACACCAGAGTCAAGAGTAAAACATTAATAGGATATGACAACCCGACCGGCAAACAGAGAGCAAGAGTTGTGATTTGCAGACATTGATGTTTTGGAGACATTTAGCTGAAATACTCAACCAAGGCTATATTTGGAAGCTGAGTTTAATACATAATTCAAAGACCACCTTAACTCACTGCAGTTTTAAATGAGATGTTGGAGTGGTTGTCCTGTAATAGTGCAGAGTGACTCTCTATTGGTCATTTCTCTGGTCAGTGTGTGCTGCTGCGGTGGGAGAATTGTGTTTAGCTCTCTGAGAGCTTTCAGTCAATCTGATTGCATTTGACCAAGGAGGCCTCCGTAAAGATGTCACTTCCACCCTTCACCCTCAGGCACAGTCAGGGCGGAAAGCAAAAGAAACTTGAGTGACCAGAGCTTTCAATTAAAGGTCAAGCGTCCTTTACCCCTTGCTCCCAAGGCTTCGCATCACTTCCTTGTTAGCCAATTATTTTACCCCTTTACCTAGGAGTACCCTTTCACAAAACTGTTACATGCAAAATATTCGCTTGTCTATACCACGCAGAGGTACCGAAGAAGAAAAATGTAAGCTTGAATAGTGTGTCTCCGTGTGTGTGCCCACGCTGCATTTTTCTTGAAATATCCTGATCACCTCTCATTCCTGCACAACCCCACTTTAAAATTCTCTAGAAATAAAGATGTGGCAATAGTTCAACCTGAGACCACATGTGAAATTCAATTTGAGAGTGGGTGCTGTAAAATGTTATACCTTGATTTCTCTCAAAATCAAAATATTCAAGTACACAGCCATTTAAAAAGATATTATCAAAATATATTTCAAAAGATTGGATGATATTCATGATAAATTATTAAATCAAATATTCGATTATAGAGGAACATGCTCGGTATCATTAAATTTTTATTCTTCAAACAGGTATAGAAAGGGCCTTGAGGAATACAATAAAGTACAATCTTAAGAGTAGTAATCTCTAGGTAGTGAAATTAGTAACAATTTTCATTTTCTTCTTTTGGATTGTCTAAATCATCTAAATTTTCTTACAATAATGCACTACTTATGTTACAAGGAAACATATATCTTCAGATGTAGTGTTCAATATTCATAAATATGCACGGAGCCTTACTATATTGCCATCCAGTAGGTGAAACACGGCTATAACAAGGCCAATTCAGTGTAATGGCTAAGAACATTGACTTCAAAATTGGGCCTTCTTTGTCACTTTTGGTAATTTAATAAATATTACCGTGCCTCGGGTGTCCCATTTATAAAACAGGACCCTAATAGTAGCTAACTCTAGGGTTGTTGTACAAAATAGATGAAAAACATGCTTATAAACCGCTTCTCATATAGGAAGCTCCCAATAAACGTTAGTTAAGCTTACTATTACTTAAAGTTATGTTCATCTTGCATAGGTGCCAGGAAGGTTCTACAGTGGAGTGTTACATTTTGTGGACAAAAAGTGCTTTAAAAAAGGCTGTCTCTCATGAAGACTGACGCCAAACACATTGTATAAGCAGTGGTTTATTTGAAACTGTTAGCCAGAGGGCCTGACGTCCCCACCCCTCGCATGCAATTGTCTCGCAGCCTTCTGGATACTTTTAAGTAGGTCTGGCTGCCCACGGACTCTTGATCCACACAGTGTGGAAATTCCAGCAATGAACCTGGAAAACATACCTGTTACCATTTCTGAATGTTTTAGGTCCCTCCAGACACCGAACTGAAGCTTCCATTTTTGGAATGTCTAGATAACTTCAAGGGCAGTAACCAGTGGTAACAAAGCCTTATTGACTGAGTCATTTTGTTGGCCCTACAGAGAGTTTGGGGTAAATATATATTTGCGGAAACATAATTTCACTCTTTTTAAGGCTGTGTTCAAAAATACACATATTCGTTGAAAATTTCCAAAGCACAATTATGTAATTTGCCACTTTACTTACCTGAGCCGAGAAAGTGTGGGAGATGCATCTTAGTTTTAACCCACTCGGCCAAGTTCTGTCTCTGACCTCAACTGAAGTATAACAGCAGCTACTGTCCTATCTTACTACAGAAGGTTCCAGAATGCTGACAAATTCAACAACTAGACATTGAGTGCCACCGAATACACAACAATTAGATGGGAACATGATATCATGTGTGTTTTCAATACCAAGGACACACAGGAGCCTATCTTTTCAAGAAATTCTAAAGTACAAACATGTCATCCTCAATCCACTTCATTCTAACTAATCTTAATGTCTTTTATTAAGGTGTGTTTTATATGGGTTTTGTGCGATAGAGGAAAAATTTCCACTTCGTGACAGCCTAATATACTAGACCAGTTCTCTTTTTTGAGATGTCAAATACCTACTTTATTATAGTGAGAAAGTGACAGTCAATTTAAATCAAAATTTATGGAGAACATTAGGAGCTGGAAGGACTTTGGCTAATCACTGTAATGTCCCCAACAAATGGCAAATGAAAGCATAAGGAAATTGAGTTAACACAAGTTAAAAGTTCACATACTTACGGAATTATATTAGAAGACCTACAACTTAATTAAATTATCCGAAACTGCTCATTTAGCTTCTATTGTACTAGTGAACACTTATGCCATTTTACTGTTAGATATATATTAAGTAATAGGTTTGGATTGGGTCAAATTGGGAGGAGAACCCTAATGAGGCAGAACAAGGGAAAGTTTAATCCATCATGAAGCATCAATCTGAATCTTTATATTGAATATTATTAGGCAGAGATTTCCCTAGTTAGTTGGTTACTCTCTCATATCTATCATTCTGACATTTTGAATAACTGAAAAATCAAACAGGAATTTTGTACATGGAAAAAAATAATCTGATGGAGAAGAAATGTGTTATTGATCATCTAATCTTTGATTTTTTTTTAGTCCTGTATTTGCTTTATCAACTGTAGAAGCTCAAGAGGTGGTAAATGTGTGGGATTTTAAAGATTAAAGGCGTTGTTAACAGATTTGATACAAAGGACAATTTTGTGAGACAGAAAAGACAGCAATTTACATATAAAATCACATAATTAATATTTGTTTCTCTACTATGAATTCACTTAAGGTCAATAAGTTCTTAAATCCAAGGCACTACACTGTAGAATTATTACTTTCAAAAGACTTGTAATACGCAGTGCAGGGTATTAGATAATTGAATATATGTGGCATTTCTTTCTTGTATGGCTTCTAACTTTGTCGAGAAGAGTGGAGTCTTCATTACTGAGGTTTGCCACGAATTACATGTGTATGGCTCTTTCTGGGGATGCTTGCAGTGCACTCAGAATGGAGCTGTGTTCCTTGCGGAGAACACCACAGCAGCTGGAAAGCTTGTGGGCAATTGAAGAAATGTGACCTGTAATTCAATCCTTCATAAACAATTTAGATGTAGGTCTGTAATTTTGTTTTGTCTTAAAACCTTTGGAAAAATTCTGCCATTTTTTTCTTTTCTGATGGAACTATATGTAAAGAATAAATTAGTTGCTATAATACTTGGTAACGTATACATGCACACACTAAGAAATGAATAAGAAAAAATATGGCTTCCCGAAGACTCGTTTCTAGCTGCTTGCCTGGGGGGGTGGGGGGTGCCTCCTCTCCACTGCATTTAGAGAATTAATTCTCATATGAAATGAAAGGTCCTGTCCAATCCTATTTCACGGTCGCTTTGAGTTCTTGACTGTACCAAAGCAAAGGACATTACTTGATTCTTCGCTGTTGACAACACTTTACACCAGAAGGTGGCAATTGTTTTAACAATCACACTAACAAATCTGTTTTGCCTTCAGATTAGATTTTTAGAGATAGTGTTCATTTGGTTCTTGTCAAGTAGATGCCTTTTAAAATCAGTAGCATTCACTCATAGATTTATTTCTCAAGATGGTTTTTCCCCTCCCATTAACCGGCTAAAATATTATACCTCTTTTGGGCTACAAATTTGCTATATATCTCCTTATTAAACCTTGTTTTTTCACCTGAAACAATTAAAAGATGCCATTTATGGTGAGAACTGTAGTGAAGTGATATCATGATAAAGTGTTAAGTATAGAGTATCGCTAATAACATGAAGAAGTCACCTTATTTCTCCCTTCCAAGGAACACTGGTGACGAATTTCTTCAGTTGACCAAGCCATCTGAGAAATGCAGCGTACTAATAAGATTTATGTCGATACACAGTGGAAAATCATTCGCATGTAAATCACAAGGCATTTATGTCTAACTTACCTCACAAGGTGGCAAAATCCCATAAATTCTTCAATTAAAACTGAGCGGGACATAAAGCCTTCTTGAAGCTCAGCGGTTCACAAAGAGCCTATCAGCCTCCTTCACTGTATGACAAGATGCACAGAAACATCCGAAATACCAATACACTGTAACTGCCTGAGGATTCATCTCCTATGACAATGTTCCGGAATCTGTCGTCTGAACACTGTTTGCCATCCATAAGGAGAGGAGAGGGGTAGAGAATAATGTTGGCTCTGTGAAACCGCAGCGTGCTTTCCAGATGGTCTCTTTTTCCACAGCTTAGGTTACCTACATGACAAAAGGAGAAGAGGCCAGGGGTGAACACTCTTTTTTTTGTAAAACCGGGAACTCCCAACATTTGTCATCCAGAAAAAATGCCTGCCTCTCAGCAGGATAGATTTTTAAAAATTTTTCTCAGAGCCTTTCTCTAATTGGGCTTCCTCAACTTTTCACACATCCTTACCCCTACAAGTCCACAAACGCCAAAGTTGCCCCACACCCAGTCACTGGTGGCAGGCCCATAAATCACGAGAAATTGCAAAGAATTTTTTCATGTTATGCAATTAACTCCTGTAATGTAGAAAAACATTTTATGATATGTAGCATAGGAAAGCAATAGGAAATAGCATGTCAGATTTCTCATTAGTCGATTCTAATAACGGCTAACATAAAATGTAACTATCTATGAATATTTTTTCTTCAATTCATATTTAAAAGAAAAATATTACAATGTCTTTTAGTATCTGTGCACTACTCATGTAGGAATTTATTATAGCAAAATGATCTGGCAGGCCTAGCATGAGCAATATGAAAATTTAAAGACAGCTGAATGCCCATTCTTTAATTTTACTAAAATAATGAAAAACATATATTACTTGAGCTTACGAAACATGTAAATACTAGCTCAAAACAAGCATATGTTTTGTACATATATATATCTACCCAGTATTAAAAACCATTTCTCTTTTTATGCTTTTCTTGCCTGTATCCCCTAAAAGTAAAAAGATATATGAATCTTGAAAATCATCCACCAGCCCTTTCTAACCTCTATCACATTTAGCAAACTTTTTAACTTGGAGGAATTGCTCTGAGTTGAAATGCATTATCTAAATAAGAGCCTGTAATTTTTAATAGCATAAGTAGAATATAAACAGTTGTTCTTACTTTGAAACGGGCTGGCATTAAAAGTTAGGGTGGTTGGGAAGTTTTGTTTATTTTTCAGGAAACATTTAGATGTAATTTTAGACTATTAAAATGAGACTTAGAGCAAGACTTGTCTTTTGCCTCTCAGCTACTGGCCTGACCCTGGCTCAGGCCTCCCAGAGCAGCCCCTCTGGAGTCACATGCTGACTGTGACACACCCAGAGAGGGCATCGCCCAGACACCACACAAATTAACACACTGCTCTCACAGCCCGAACCCTGCAGGAAGCTCCTGAAGACACAATTACCCAATGATGAACATTTGCAAGTTCTAAAAATCTCTTAATATTAAAAATAAAAGAAAAATCTGCACCTTCCCTGTTTCTTGTTGCATATGTCTACCTGCCATCATGCAAAGGCCTTTTAATACTGCATGAGAAAAGGGGAAAGAAAGCAAGCTGGGGCTGAGGGAAGAGAAGTGGAGAGAGATCTGAAATATATTCATTAGTTTCCTTTCAAATTCTTTTTACAGGAAGATGTTTTCTGTTAGTTTTTTGTTTTATTTCTGGCATCAACTATGTTTGAGTTCGCTGTTGAGTAAGGAAGATTGAGCGGTAGATTGAAGGTAACATACACCAGGACACTGCAGTAGAATTAGGTTATAGAAGCAAAAACTTTCTTACTCTTTTGTTTTGTTTTTGGTTTGAGCACTCTCAGAGATAAAATAGGTCTCTAAATCACAGATTATGGCTCCGGGGAATTTACAAAACATCTTCTGAATATAAAGAATACTACACTGAGAAGCAGAAGGCCTTGGAAGTTACCAACTTTGCCAGCTACTCACTGAGTATTTTTGAACAGGTCATATAACCTCTGTGGGCCCTGATCCTTTATTTCTAAGATTATTCTAACATTGTAAGTGAATATTTTGAGTTCTACCAAAGTGTATTTGGTGCAAGGAAGAAACATAACACATTTTTTTCTTTAACTTGTATTTCACAAAGGAATTCAGGAAGAATTGCTAACCCATCATAGATATAGTCACAAACCCTCAGCTGGTCACTCAAACACATTCTGAATTTCCTCCTTTCCATGGGCTGTCTGGTATTCTCGTAGGCTATAGGATTATGGTTCCCATGGTTGAATTCAAAGTACACAAGTGAAAATGTACTGATTAAAAGAAATGCTTATTTTATGCTGATTTACAAAATAAGTTAATTCCTACAAGCTAAGTCTGTTTTCATTCAGGGTTATTGTGGGTCAATAGATGGGAAAACTGTTTAAAAACTAAAATAATACACTTTTGGGGGAAACACACAAAATGATGACTGTGACCACCTCATAGTGAAGGGAAATTCCTCTTCATTGGATAAAAATGAAGGCATATATGTAATATGAGACCATTTGGTGCTTGATGTCAATGAATATATGATAAGGAAGCATCAGAACTATTTTTCTTGTATTAAGCTTTTAGGCTGCATTGTGCCAACGTTCACTGGTTGAAGACAGCATTAATATTAATGAAGGATGGAAGTCTGAGATTTAGTGACTCTCACTTCCCGACCCTCACCTTACTTCCTTTCATGCTAAATCCATTAGTATAGATGGATCGACATTAATAAACAGGAAGGACAAAATAGCTCTCCATTCAGGGACAGTTTTACTTGATGCTTGTACATATTACCCATACATGGTCACAAGACGTTTGACCTATTCAGTGACATTTATTTATTGATTTATGAGCCAATTTTTCCCTAGGTACTTTGCACTTCTTATACTTAAAATATATTAAAAAGTTAAAATCTCTGACAGGGAATGCTTCAAAAATAAATTGAGGAAAGAGCCTGTCATTCATCTTTGTAACCCTTGGGGGCCTTCTATACAGTTTTGCACAGTGGCTTCCACACAGTAGGTACTCCATAAATGCTCATTGAATGGAACCAAATTGAATTGCATTGTCAGATTCTGAACCATTTTATATGATCTTATTATCACCTTCCTCTCCCCCTGTGGTTACAGACACATACCTGAAGATATATGTGTATACACACATTTTTAAAAACAATTTTACTCCAGTGAATCGAGACAAAACATATAGTGAATTTTTCTATAATGGGTTGATATTGAATACTTTAAAACTTATGTTTACAAGTGACTGTTGTTATGAATGTGAAAATAACCATAGAGTTTTCTGGAGCATAAAAAAATTCAGGTTAAAACTGTGTCTTATAGTTGGAAGAAAGCTTATAGATCATTTGACCTTATGGTCTTCAGAGGATATCCCTTGTCACCTAGGGGTTTGTTCAAAGTACCCCAAGGGCTACCAAGAGGCAGAAGGCAGATAAAGGGACACAGGCAGTGTTTAGGCTACTCAGGCTCCCTCCACCCCTTCAACAGAGAAAGTCCACTTCAACGTGTTTGATTTAACAATACATTGGGCTTCTCTGTAAGAACGCATTTGAATGACGGTATTCGCTGCTTTAAAAACAATTAAAGCCACCAATCTTTAATATAAAGAGAGAGAGAGAGAAAGAACCCTTTTTAAACAGGTAAGCTTAGGCACAGAGATATTAGATAACTGTGTCAAGGTTACATCAGACAGCTATGGACTATTTGAGTCATGACAAGAAATCAGGTCTCCTGACTCTTGGTCTTGTCACAACTTAGCTAGGTAACAGAAAAAATGGTGAGAGAAAAATAGACTTTCATAGATTGGGCTGGGTTACCCCATCGTGCATCTCTGTAGCTACAACTACAGCAACTCAAAGGGAACTGAAATCAACTCACAATCAACTAAGACACTAACATTGACCTACACTCCCTGCTAGTCACTGTAATTTGCAAGAAGCTAATGCCTGTTGAGCCTTTATTGACTTTTTAAAAACTATCAGACTCTGTCTTTAATACTGCAGAAGACAAAATTTATCTGCTTCTTACTCCCCTGGCTATGAAAAATATACATAATCACTCTGTTACTTCAGGAGGCTAGGATCCTGGTTTTAGTTCATTCCATGATATCCAAAATAAACATAATATTTGCTTAATTTATAATTGTACACTTCAATAGTATATTACTTGTAGATGAGGTTTTACTTTCATAAATCAGTATTGCATTCATCTATTTATCTAGTGTCACGCATTATGAAGAGTTTTTAGCCAATGCTACCAAATATAAATCAACACTATATAGTATTAGCTACAAGTATCTTTGAGAAAAAGACATAGCTTATTAATTCATGGTAAAATTTAATGCTTTTAATGTGCTATCTAATGTGCCTATGTTCATAAAGGCAATATTGACTCGTCCGTTTGATTCTGTGCTACAAAAAAAAAAAAAATCATTTTCATTATTAACCAACTGAAATCTCATTAGACTTGCAGATTTTCAGTATGCAGAGAATTATTTATTTGATGATGAGGCTCATGCTTTTAAACTCTTAGAACTGCTCAATGACAACAAACTTGAAATTCTTTATATAGTATCTAAGGTTAATTTACCTTTCCCTAATGATTGCTCAAGGTGACATTATTTTAGAGGCCGCATTTTAAATAAAACACCACTCCAGTCTCTGAGAGTGTGTAAGGGTGTGCTTTTGCAACAGACAAGCAAAAGCAATAATGTTGAGCAACAGACCACCCCATAGTGGGAACTGCTTTTCAGCCTGGTTTTTGTCAGACCAACAGCTGTTCCATCAGTCAATTAGTGACCAGGGACAAAATGCGTTTTTTTTAAATCAATTAGCAGCCCCTCCAACTGAATCAAGATCCCTGGGTATGCTTTTCACCAGCAAAACAAGAGCTAGGAGTGGATAAAGCTAAGGAGATCATAAATTCTTGGAAGTACAGTCAGTCCTAAAACCTGAGAAAGCCATACAGAGGTTAGCGGGTCATTCCATGCCCTTGGCAGGACTCCAGTAACTCATCCCAGGCAGACAAGAAATATATATATATATTTAGTATATATATTTTTTCAGTATATATACATACATATGTGTATGTATATATGTTTAGTGTGTATGTATGTATACAGAGAATGAGATCTCCATTATTTCTTATTAGTTGATTTTACTCACAACCTTCACTACAAGGAATCCATTGTTATTCAGCCTCTTATTCCCCATTCAGTGGTGGAAATGCAGTCATGTGCCAACCTAAGATAGATCCATAGAATAGCTATCTATTATCTTTCATAAAATCATTCATAATTTTAGTATTCAACGTCCTTTCTGTCTTATTTAGAGAAATAATAATAGTTTATTTCATCTTTCTTCTTAGTTTCTTTCCTTCTAATCCTTTGGTCCTACCTCTGAAATAGCATTGTTTTCCTAAATCTAATTTTCTGGGCATAATGGCTTAACTATATTAGATGCTTTGAGAATATTGAGTTATAAAATTATAATTTCCCCTTGTAATAACAAATTTAGTATTCAGATATATGTATTTAAAAGCTCTCATTAAGCATATATCTCTTAACCAAGTTTCAGAATAGGGAAAAGTGAAAAACATAATTCCCATTCAATAAAGAGAAAGCCATGAGCCCTCCCTTACAGCCAACATACCGACATGTATTCACTGGCAAGTATAGCAGACCCATTTGAGAAAAGCAGCTGAAAAACCAGTAGATCTTGCAAAACAAGTTCAAATAACCAGTCAGGGAAACAAAAACTATACAAGGTATTTAGAACTGAAGAAATTTCCTACCAGGAATTAGTTGGAAGAGTGAAAGCGCACAGAAGGGATGCTGAGGTAACCTAAATATCAGTAATCACTAGAAACAACCACAACCCTAGGGCTGAGGTTGTCCAGGTAACAGTAACTGCAGTAAGTAGCTTGCAACCCTAGGCCAGAGGACCTAAAGGAACGGGCTGAGATTTCTATAAGGTGGAAGCTGGAAGGAAGGACCCTGCATATCCGGTGCTCAAACCTCTGAGGGGAATAAGTGCAGTGGTGGTTTGACCAGCAAAGGGCAGGATGGCTGGTGATGGTACCTCCCAGGGGCATGGCGTAGCTGGTGCTGATAGTACCACAGGAAGCTGGAGGCTGGAGCCCTAGCTTTCTTCTTCTATTGGGGTGGTGCTAATGGGATCTGGGAACAGAAAAGAAGGGTTTTTTTCCTTCTCCTTGCCTTCCAAATATCTACCATTTGCAGAAACTTACAGGACGCCAAGTGCAAGGGAGTGTGGGAAATGGAGCTTGCAGACTCTCAGTCCTAGCATCACAAAACAGAGTATAGAAGAATGGACTTGAGGCCTAGAGACAATAGGTGAATAACCAGCCCATATTTGTGCCTGAAATAACTTGCCCAGATGGGATTTTGTTCTTTGAAAGACAGATTATAGCAGGTTTACAGTTCCACATCAATCATTTCGCCTGGCAGTTGGTAGAGTTAAATAGATTTACTGCATTTTTGAGGAGGCACAAAACATCAAGAATAAGCTGGCATCTGCACATTGTGAGACTTTTTCTGCCTGCTGTGTGTTTTAGGCAACCACGATTCCAACTCCCAGGAGTGGAAATGCAATCTTCAGTCAGTCCAAAATATTTATTAATATAATTCACTACAAGTCAAGGTTAAAGTGGAAACCCTCTGGTCTACTTAAAGACTTTTCAAGTATGTAGGACACGCTGAGGTTTGGCTGATGATGGGCAAAATTCAAACAGTGTGTCTGCTTCATCCAAGCCTACCTAAGAATCCCCACTCCCTGTCCACTGTGTGCCCAGAAGCTGGGTCTCTGCCAAAATAACCTAACTTCAAAATTATCTCTCATCTCTACCGCACCTCATCTCTTCATGCTACTCTATGGCTTAGGAAAGCCAAATTCTCTTAAAAAAAAAATCACTCCACTGTATGAATGACTGCTTACTCTCCCATAACCATTTCAAAGATACTTGTATCTTAAAGTATGCTAGTTACCTCCAAATCAATCCTTTATTGTCAGAATTTTAGAGAGGAGGGCATATTGGGGAGCAGTAGGATCTTACTTTGGACTTATGGGGCAAGCAATGAGATTCCCCTGAATTATTAAGGTTGGAAATTTATTAAATGCTCTTAGAAAGGAAGATGGTAACAGCAGCAGTACAATACAGTCAAAAGGTACAAACTTCCAGTTATAAAATAAGTAAGTCATGGAGATGTAAGATACAGCATGGTGACTAAGTTAATAACACTGTTTCGCATATTTGAAAGTTGCTAAGAGAGTAGATCTTATAAGTTCTCATGACAAGAAAAAAAAATTCTTTAACTATGTATAGTGATGGATCTTAACTAGACTTATTGTGGTGATCATTTCGCAGTATACACAAATATCAAATCATCATATTGTACACCTAAAACTAATACAATGTTGTATGTCCATTATACCAAAAAAAAAAAGCTCTTAGAAAGGAAGATGGTAGCAGCAGAACAGTTTTTCTTTCTCTGTAAATCCACACATAAAAGCGGATAGAACAACTACGTTACAAAACCAAAAATCCCCAGACAACATTTACAACAAAGCTGGATGGTAAGGTATCCCACACACACCAACATACATGCAGGTGGAGGCAGACCAGTAACAGCCGAAGAACCGCACAGTAGCAATGTCTATGTAGGAGGATGCAGAGTGAGGTGACAGGGTGGCATCTAAGGAAACTGAGAACGTGAGTCTCCCATTATAACCAACATGCCAGCTTGTATTCACTGGAAAGTACGGTGGACCAATTCAAGAAGAGCACCTGCACTGGGAAAGTTTTGCACAATCCAATGCCAAGTGAGTACAACAGACTCACAAAGGCTGGAAGGGGTTGAGGCAGTGTAGCCACTAGCAATGCTCAAAAATGACCAGGAGGCACTCTTCCAGAACAGGGCCCCTCTAGACCAAACTATCCATCAGGCGTAGTATGCACAATGCCTGGGGCCCAATGTCCTTTTTGAGACCCATGAGATGTTTAAATTTCTTTTAAAATGAAAAGATTAAAAAATGCACTTTTAGGTCAAAGAAAATGCATTACTATATTCATCTTTATTATCAATGCAGTTGTAAAATATAATTTTTAACATTTTTGATGGAAGAAGGAACCCACAAATGCCTAGGACTCACAGATGTCATAATGCAGCGCTGGGCCTGCTACAGAGCAGAAAGAGCTGGGAGCAGCATCGACAGTGAGCAGGACAGGGACAGCAGAGAGGAAGTCCAGGCAAATTTCAGACCAAAGGTAGGAGAGGAAGAGAGCCAGGACATCTCAGGAAGCCAAACACCACACTTTTATAGAAAAGCAACAGAAGAGGGAGCTCTGTGAAATTAGAAACGCTTCCCCGAATCCAGCCTCATTCTTAAAGTTCAAGAAAACTAATTTCATATAGAACCGAACAACAGAAAAGTATGGAGGTCAAATCCCATACAATGTTATGATGAGAGAAAGAAGAAAACAATAACATGCCAACAGACAATGAAAGCACGCTAGAAAGATGTGTGCTCAAGAGATCAAAACAGTAACCTACTATTTCAAAATAAGCTAAAAGACATTAAGAAATGATACAATATGTGAAAGTGCAACATGATCAGAATTAGAAAAATCTCGCAGATGAGGTGCCAGACTTTAGGAAAGAATTACAAATTAAAGTAAAACTCATTTTAGAAATGAAGACTAAACCAGAAGGAACACCAGAGCTTAGAGACACAATAGATAGCCTCTCAAGAGAAATAGAAAGTGAAAAAAAGGAATTTTTAAACATCAAAGAGAATGAAGAAATAGACTAAAGGGATTCAAGAGAAAACGATCAATATCAAAGGAAAGAAAATGAAATTATACAAATGGTTAATAGGAGTTTCTGAAGAAGAAAACCAAAGCAAGAAAACAGAATAAATACTAAAAACAATAATTCAAGAAAAGTTCCCTGAAATAATGATTTAAAACTACATGTTAAAAGTACACACTTCACTCCCGAGAATCCAGAATGACCAGCATCAAAACATACTCTAGTAAAATTACTACACTGTAAATATAAAGAAAAAATCTTTTGGGCATCTTAGAAAAAAAATTCATGACTGATAAGGAAAAGAAAATTAGATTATCATCAGACCTTTCAACAGCAATGATTTATGCCAGAAGAAATAGAGTAACTCATTCAAAATATTCAAAGGAAGAAAGTGTGAGGCAAAGATTTGATATCTAGCAAAACTGACTTTGAAGAATAAAGGGCACAGTTAAACAGTTCTTACTGTTATCAACATGTGAGAACTCAAGGAATGTTGTTCCCATGAGCCCCTGTTGAAGAATCTAGCGGAGAGGATGAGCGTATGCCTAGACAGACATTAACCTAAGGGCTGGTGGTGAGCATTAAATATACAGTTACCAGTAAAAGTAAGAGGAAATGAGGGGTAAAAGGCAGAGAGCATATTATGCAATCGTTGTATGTTCTGACAATGTAGATATAAGATGACTATTAAAAAATGGGAGGGGCCGGCCCGGTGGCGCAAGCGGTTAAGTGCGCGCACTCCGCTGCGGCGGCCTGGGGTTCGCTGGTTCAGATCCCGGGCGCGCACCGACGCACTGCTTGGTAAGCCATGCTGTGGCGGCGTCCCATATAAAGTGGAGAAAGATAGGCACTGATGTTAGCCCAGGGCCGTCTTCCTCAGCAAAAAAGGAGGAGGATTGGCGGATGTTAGCTCAGGGCTGATCTCCTCACAAAAAAAAAAAAAAAAAAAAAAAATGGGAAAACAGATGAAAAAAACCTTGAAGTTTTTAGTAATCATAGTGGTGGTGATATTTGTATTGTTATTTTGAGACTGTTGTGTGTATGAAATGAGATAAAAACAGATGTATAATTATGAGATTTTCTAATTCTATCATTTTCTATGCTCTTAAGAATTAAAATTCAAGGTATTAAAAAAAGGAATACGTGTAATAGAGAGGCAGCGATGGAAGACAAGAAGAGATATTGATGAGTAAAAGCTCTACAATCTCAAATTTGAATTAAAGTCTAAATAGGAATTCATAAAATATTTTATTGTTAAATGTATACATATATACACACATATATATTTCTTAGCTCTGTGCACTTAAAAGGACTAGAAACAATGATCAACCTAGTAGCAATGAGCATCTCTTAGCAGCTTCTGGCCTTGAATATCTTTTCTCACTAAAAGAAACTAGGACTTCTGGTAGGAACGCCTAATTCCATGTTTGGAGGAAGAAATACACAAGATGAACATGGAACATCTTATATTAGAATAGGAGGTAGCAAAGAAGCTATCAAAGACTACTAAGATCATATCAAAAGGTTTCAAGAACCAGCGAAGAGACCTCTACTGGCCAAAGACTGGACAGATTGAACTTCAATAGTGATAATCATTGGTATGGATTTAAACCCATGCAATTTGTTTAAATTCATGAGTTCATATAATATTTTTTTTAAGAAAAAGCATTGGTTATTTTCAGAAGTTAAGGAATCAATTTATTATCTTAAAAAATGGTAAATAATGGGAAAGAATCTACTGAGGAGCCAAATAGTAGATGAAAGGAAGTGTCTATAAGTATTCCAACTAATAAATGAAAAGGAAATAATAGAATTAGAATATCACTATTTTTGCAGCTTTCATGAATGAGTATATATGGGCATTTAGTATCAATGGCTGCTAAGATCACAAAAAGTGAGAGAACCAGACATTTGTTCCTCATATAGTCTTGCCAAAAACCATTATGGAAATGATGACTAAACTAGAAGGAACACTGGAGTATATAAAGACACCTTTAGTCTTGCCAAAGGGATTGAACCTGGGTCTCTTCCAGTCTCTGGATTCAGCCGCCAACTTGCAGGAAATTCAGACAACAGAGGAACGTGTTGAACCGCACCAAGAGTATCAAATCAGCAAAATGCAGACTATGGGAGACTCTACAGATTAAACAGCCCAAGTTCTTCAATAAAATGTAAGAAAATGAAAGGGATCTGGGAGAAACCTGTAGATTAAAAGAAACTTAAAGACATATCAAATTTTTTTAATGGGCAAGACTACACTACAATTTCTAGGAATGCACATTAGGGGGAAAAAACTATAAAAAGAGAAACCCAAGGAAGAGAGTACTATAAAAGTCAGAATAACAATTACTTATGGTAGAAGGTAGGGAGTTATTTTGGGGATGGGTCACATAGAAGGGGCTTCTAGGTGGCTGACAGTGTTCTCTTTCTTGACCTGGGTGGTGTTTGCTGTATAACAATTTATTGAGCCATGCATTTGATTTGTGTGTTTTCTGTGTCTCTGTTTTACTTTACAATGAAAAGATTTTAAAACTTAAAAAGCCCTTAGAGCAGCTTTGTCTTGCACTGTTACTTCTCCTTTTCCTAAAACAACTTCCTTATCTCAACATCAACCACTCTACCCCTTCTATACCTCTCCAGGCTCCATCCTCTGGACTGTTTCTTCTTTCTTCCTTATTATATCAGGTGATCAATAAGTATTAGTCATGATTATAAATCAGAACACTATGGTTTGAGTACTTGCCAAGCCCTACCCTTCTGAGAGAGCAATAACCTGGAATTCCTTATATCTAGGTCACTATGCTTTATTGCATGGATCTCTTCCACTCTACACAGTTGATAGAACTAAGGATCTATAGATTCATTCAACATATGCTTATTAAGTACCTAATACCATGTGTTATAGCAGTGAACAAAATAGACCAAAACC
Organism: Diceros bicornis minor; assembly: GCF_020826845.1. Lineage (NCBI taxonomy): Eukaryota > Metazoa > Chordata > Mammalia > Perissodactyla > Rhinocerotidae > Diceros > Diceros bicornis. The sequence continues at coordinate 14,162,163 of NC_080768.1, forward strand.
TTTCTCTCCTGGGCCTACTTTACATATCATGGCCAATTTTGAGAGCTCTGAGGATCATTGCCATGGTTATGGCTAACACTTACTGAGTAAATGTTTACTATGTGCCAACTACTGGGCTATGTACTTTAACACCATCGTATCTTGTTTGATTCTGGTACCAACCCATGGAATTAGGTATTAACACTAACTTCATCTCACATAGGAAAAAAATGAAGTTCAGAAAATTTGAATAACTTGCTTTAGTTTATGCAGCTAATAAATGCTGGAATCTGGAATTCAGACTCAAGCAATTCAACATCAGATCCCAAGACCCTAAACATGATCACTGGTTAAGCCAATAAATATCCCCTCTGTTGGAAAATATGAATGTGAATTAGAGAAAGGTCTAGACCAAGGATAGACAAACTACAGCCCTCAGGCCATATCCAGCCACACCATCCATTTGTATATGGCCCATGAGCTAAGAACGCTTTTAACATTTTTAAATAGTTACAAAAATATAAAAGAAGGATAATATTTTGTGACATGTTAAACTTACATGACATTCAAATCAGTGTCCGTAAATAAAGTTATGCCCATTATTTACATGTTATCTATGGCTGCTTTTGTGATGCAATGGCAGAGTTGAATAGTTGCAACAGAGACTACATGGCCTGCAAAGCTTAAAATATGTACTATCTGGTCTTTTACAGAAAAAGTTTAGTGATTCCTAAGCTAGAGAATAGATGGGTGAACTTAAAGAGAGAAACGAGGAACAGGCAGTAATCAGAAGCCTTAAAGCAGTGGAATGCAGGAGCAAATAGAAGCTATGAGTTAAAGAGGAGAGCAGAGGCAGGATGGCATGGCAGCAGTAGGAGCAGCAGAAGAGAAAGCAAGAGTAGCTGAGTTACCATAATTTTAGAGGAGACGCAACACCTAACGCTTATCCCATGAGACCTGTTCTACAGTAGTTCTATCGTGGTTGACTGTGGCAGACAATGTTCTGCCTTATTTCTCTGTTTCCGTGTAATAAACTCCAAATCAACTGGGAATAAGTTAAGCACAACTCTGTTTCTGGTAACTTGAAAATGTTTAATACACAACTTGGCTTTAATTCTTTTCTCTGACACAGATTCCCCTGAATCTGCCACGATGACCACCAACAATAATAACTGATTTGAGCTCATGAGTGCAGAGCTTGGTGAATGCTTACAAATTCTCTAAAACGTACAGATCATAAGCCATCTTGTCCTTTCCATTCCAATGTTCCCACCTGAGATGAGATCTTACCTCTTCAGTTTCAGTTATATAAACTTCCACTTCTTCATGTATCTCCCCTACTCAGAATCTTCAGTGGCTACACCTGCTGCTCATAAAGTGAAGCCCAAACTCCGAGCTTTTTTCCATAGCATCTCGCCCTTCCACCATGTGACCTTAACCCAGCCCTCCAGACTTTCTTAAGAGAACCAGATATCAAAATAGTTAAGACCGTCAGGGTTGGAGTTCAGCAGTTGGGATTCAGTTCATAGATCTACCATTATAAACTGGCCAAAAGGGAAACTCAAAATAGGTACATCTTGGCTGGTGTCCAAGAGCTCAACTCTGGGGCTTAAGCTTTCCTGGGGGTGAGCTAGTCCTCACAGAGCCTGGGACTAAGGCTGAAAGTCTCTTGGGGTCCAGCCACCCTGGTATAGCGCCATGAAACCAAGAACGATATCTGACACTGAACACATAAATATGAACTAGGGTGACTACAGCTCTCAGTGGGGCATAGCTGAGGCCTGTACAGGACCCCAACCCTTTAAGAGAATATGAGGGAGTGGGCTGCAGAACTTCCACCTAGTAAGAGCATGGGAGGCTCCAGCCGTTTATTTAAAAAATAAGAGCACTGTAGCCTTTGGTGCCCTGGAGTGGCAAAACCAGTCATGATCATGGAACTCAAGCAACCTTGTATTGGGAGTTATCCTTCTGTGTGTCCTCATAAGACTGGAAACTCCATGAGAATGATGCAATTGATCTGCTCGACTTGTTCAATGGGTCCATCAATCAGTCAATTACTAGCAATGGAGGAGACAAAGCTTAATATTGAGTATTGGGATGTCCCAGCTAACCTCATGGCCAAGACTCAAGATGCTCTTTTTAGGAATTTAATCTTATTTTATCAAAACATACAGAAGAGCTCTTTCCTAGGAACTCCTCAAATTGTGCTAAAATTGTTTCAGAATCACATGTACCTGGTGAATCAATTCCGGGATCTTCTCTTGCTCTATACTGTCTGTAGTCTGAGACCTAATAGGAAAAGATTTAAGAGCACAGCCTTGGGTATCAGACCTTCTAGGGTGGCCTTGCCTCAGCATCTCAGAATCTGTTTGACCTTGGCCAGTTTCTTAGCCTCTTTAAACTACAGTGTGCTTATCTGTAAACTGCGATCAGGATTGTGCTTATCTCCTGGGTTAGTGGGAGGATTAAATGAGATAAGGTACATCAAGTACTTAGGAAAGCATCTGGCACTCAGTAAGTGCTCAATAAATGTTCCCTATCCTCTCAGCTGCATTATCTTTTACACCAGAAAAACCATACTAAGAATGGAAATCTAAGGAGACAGTATTAAAGTGAATTAGCTTTATGAGAAATTGTGACCAGTTTTGTTCTTGCAGTTAAAAATAAGGAATTTCCAAAATAAATTTCCTTTTTACAAGTCTAAATCTTGACCCACTTTAAAAAAAAGGTTTCATGAGAGACTAACATTGAATTATACTCAACTGATACCCACAAAATTTCTATAAATATATATATTAATCTGTACAGTTTGTAAGAAGTAGGTTCACCATCTAAAAAGTCCCCGGACATATAAATATGCCTCATGAGTTCATTCTAGAGAATTAAAATGTAAACCTAACTAAGACACTTTTAATATTGCCCAAGGGCATTGGATAAATATTTTAAATACTAAAATCCAGTAAGAATAAAGGTAGAAATCAATTTTTCATTCATTTCACCTATAAGATCTTAATAATTAAGTGCAGAAAAAAAGAATTTTACATTATTTGACAGCATTAGCTTTGAATTCAATCAATTGCCCAGATAATGAATTTTTTTGGTTTTTTTGTTAAGGGACATTGGCCCTGTGCTAACATCCGTTGCCAATCTTCCTCTTTTTTTGTTTGAGGAAGATCATCCCTGAGCTAACATCCGTGCCAATCTTCCTCTATTTTGTATGTGGGACACTGCCACAGCATGGCTTGATGAGCAGTGTATAGTTCCGTGCCTGGAATCTGAACCCGTGAACCCCAGGCCTCCGAAGCAGAGCGCGCAAACTTAACCACTACACCACCAGGCTGGCCCCCTTTTCTTAACTCAGATTTTTAAATTACAATGAAAGATAAAGTAGAATGGAATGCTGGTGAACCTAAGCTCACGGCTCACTTACATCTTCACCATGAAACAAAACCAACTTGCAAAGATCTGTCATCCAAAGCTACCCACCACTTATGCATCTCTATAGTAGTCCCTTTTTTCTGCTGACAACAAAGCCAAAATAAAGGAATTCCCTTCAATCAACTTCAGAAAAACTCCCCCTTTTGAAATCAAAGCCTGACTGTTAAGGCTCTCTTTAAACCATTATGGCTGTGCCGTTATAATAATGGTTATATGAATACTGAATGACAAATAATATTTGATATCCAAATGGCCCTTTCAAGTGTTCTGTAATGGCACTCATAAAATAAAGATGAACCCTATCTTTCAGGGATTGACATAGATATGAAAATGACCTTTATTTTATCTGGCGACCTTTTTGTTTGCAGTTACTACACTCTGCATTCTTCTGGACTCAGATCCATGTTTTTGAATGTAAATCACAGCTCTCTTGTTCAATGCAGCTAAAAGGATGAGAAAATGTCAGCGCCTCCCTTCGGCACCAGCCTGGGCTTGCACCAGGGAGATGCTGGTAAATATTTAACAACCAGTGGGGTTTGGGCCTGATTTGTACAGTTTGCCTATTTCTGTGGTGTAAATTCTCCCATCATGACCAATGTCAACCTACCATGTGATGTCACTGAACATGAGATTGGGAAGAGCTACACATAATCAGCTCCCAAATATGTTGTGAGCCAGGGTCAGCACATCATCGGCTTGCACCTGAATTCTTTCCTGAACCAGTGTATTCCAGTGGGAAACACGACTTCAGACTGGAAAAACAGAAATCCAAGTGACACCAGGTGCTTATAACTCAACAAGATCCCTTTCAAGTAGTCCCTTCTACTTTCCTTTGGTGAATCCCACCACCGCACTTTGTATGTCACCACTTTCCTGGGACCTGGAAAGTGATCATCACTCTTTTCTGTGAAAAGCCAGAGAACTGAGGAAGAGTTAAGTCTTCACTGGAGCCTTCCTAACAGATCATCCAGGGTCATCACTTTTGGCTCCTCTTTAACATGTTGGATTATTTTCCAAGCCCTGATATTCCCTGGAAAACTGAACAGATAAAGATGATGGAATTAATTCTTCTCTAGATTGTCTGGCATATATTTTGTAGTGGGTCAGGTTAATTTCTTCTAAGGTTGGGTCCTTATTCTCTAGGATAGTGGTACTTCAGAAAGCATAAGAATCACGTGGGAAACTTGCTAATAATGCAGTTTCCCAACATCCCCCACTTCTGATAAAGTAAATTTGAATGGCATTGGGAAGCTGCATTTTAAACAGTCACCCCAGGGAATTCTGATTCTGGAGGATGAATCTGGGCCCACTGTGAAGAGTTTTGGCCAAGTATGATGTTTAGAGGGAACAATTGACACAAGACCACCCTTACTTCTGGCACCAATTGCACATTCAGGGGGGCCCCCAAAACCACCACCAGGTTTAGTAATTTACTAGAAGAACACACAGAATTCACTGAATGCTGTTATACTCACAGTTATGGTTTATTACTGGGAAAGAATACAGATTAAAATCAGCCAAGGGAAGAAATGTATGGGGCAGAGGCTGGGGAAGTACCAACACAGACCCTCTCCATGTGGGGTCAGCACACATTACTTTCCCAGTATTGATGTCTGACAGTATGCATGGGGTATTGCTAACCAGGGAAGGTCACCCAGGCCTCGGTATTCAGAGTTTTTATTGGAGCTCCATTATGTACTTATGATTGATTGATTGATTGTCCACATCGTTGGTCTTAGTCTCTAGGTCTCTTGACCCAAAGCTCCCGCACTAAATCACATTGTTACTATCTGGCTAGCCCAAGGCAACCCAAGATTCCCTCCAAGGCAAAGGCCAAACTTCTTCTAGGGCAAGGTTACACTCTTTACTACATACCCACCCTTTGAGAAACGTTCCCGAAAGCTAACCGTCTTCCCTCAGGAGTCAGAATTTTGCCTGTGGAAAAGCCACCCTGGCCATCTAAAACAACTTTCCCGTAGCTGAGCCTTTCACTTGAGGCTGGTGAGAGGTTTGCTCAGATTTTGTTTCTTCAGTGTAGTGCCAATCCATGAGCCAAGACCTAAAATAGGTCTTTTAGACTTTTCAGGATGATTTAATAAAAATATCAAATATGAGATCCAAATCTGAGCACGTTTGAAGTTTGGCACATAATAAGTGCTATATAAGCTTAGTATTAGTGTTTAGTATTAGTATTAGTATCACTATTACTGTTAGTATCAGTATCACTATTAGTATTTGTTTAGTATCACTATTAGTATTACTATTACTATTAGTATTAGTATCACTATTAGTATTACTATTAGTATTAGTATTAGCTGTGGAAAACTGCAGGAGTTGGCCTACTATGTGCAGAAATAAAACCAGAACCATAATCCAGCTCACAGGACAGCAAAGGTGAGAAAATATTCCAGGATGAAAACTGGGAGTGAGGAAGAAGAGGCCCAAGTGGAGGACCCTGCTACAATACACCCTCAAGGATGAAGCTGAGATTTGCTCATGTAGAGTACGGATTCAGATGGCCCTTCTCAGCTCACCTCAAACTCTCCTCCCACTCCATCTAGTTTGTGGTTGTCTGAAATATATTCTACTGTATGGACCTTTCCTTACTGAACAAAAAACAGTGACATTGCTCCTTTGGAGGAACACAGCTTGTTATTCCAGTGAAAGATAAATCCATCCATGAAGTCAGCAAAGTCACAGCCTTTTAAAGAAGGGCAAACACTTAAACAGATTTTCCTTTTTTTCTGTTAATGACATTTTCTGAGTGAGCTGAAGAAAATTTGATAGGAAGTTTCTTGATTTACTGAGTAGGCTTAGATTTTTTTCCTTGTGATGCTTAACTTCAAGAGACAGGTTCAATTAGAGCCACCATATCACTAAAGGACTTATTTCCAAATAGTTTCACAGCCCTTGGAATATTTAAATTGTTACTTTACCCATTTTTTAGATAGGTAAGTGCAATACAATAAAATGCTTAGCATTTTCAAGGAGCGTAAATCAAGGTTCTTCAAGTCACTTTAAATTTGTTTTGACATTTTCTGTACTTTATCACAATCAGAGAAGCACCTCATACATAGTACCAGTAAAACAAGTGACATAACTTTTTATTCCCTACAATAGTTTGAATCTCTATTCAGACTTGCCAGCTCAGTGCCTTGTTTGCATCAGCAAATGCCCAGCCTGCATGGGTACCCCACCACCCACCCCAAGCCCTCAGCCGGTCACAACTTGTTCTTACCCACAGGCTCATGAGAAGTTACAGAAAACGTTTTATCTGCTTCTAAAACATCTAAGATTGTGGCAATTCACATTTAGATCTTCAAAACATCTATATTGTGAAGTTTTGATACTAAGGCTCTAATAAGAAAACTTCAAATATCTTCGATTTTCCTTGTTTCATGGAAGCTCTTAGGCCAAGGCAACCGAATTAAGATCACTGTTTCCACTATAAAAAGGTAGAATAGGGAAATACGAGATGGTCTTGTAATTTATCCAAATAAGTTGATTCACAAGATAATGCAATTCACTCATTCTACAAAAATGCATTGAGCGTTTACACTGCTCTAGGCATTTTGCTCAGTCCTGGGAGTACGAAATGAATAAGACATATTCCCTCCCTTCCAAGAGCTTGCAGGCTAATATGGGGGTGGGCGGTGGATCACAGAAGCAAAAAATTCCAAATATACTGGACAACTGCTATACAAAACAGGTTAAAGAGAGAAACCAAGAAAACACGCAGGGCAGAAATTATAACTACTCACAAGACTCGGAATATGATCTCTAAGGTCTGCCTGTTTATGTTCCCTTTATTAAGCAACTTAGAGACTTTCATTATTAATCATTTTAACTAAGGAATATCCTTACTTTGTTTTTATATTAGCATGATGAAATAGAAAATTTATCACCAAAAAAAGCATATTGATCATATTTAACTCAACTTCTTAAACCTTAATTTTTAAGGACTCTTAAAAATATTTTATTATCTACTAGTATTTCTAAATCATTAGCATGCAAATTATACTAACTTTAGAATCTAAAATTAATTTACATAGCCAGCATATTAGGCCTCAATTCTATGAAATACCTATTTAGAAAATAGAATGTTGGTTAATTACACCAACATTTTGATAAAGAAGTCTTTTGTATCTGATGCAGATGTTCTGATTATGCTATGTTTATTTATATAGAATCAGATTTAGACAAGGTCAACAAATAGTTTCAGATACCGCTTCATTCTCACCATGACAGAAAGAAAATATTACACTTAACCTCACACACCATGAAAGCAACTGAATTAATTAAAATGTTGAAAAAAAGAACCCGTAAGAAAAATCAATGCATTTCAGCATAAAGACAAGATGAGAAAGGATACGCTGTTGCTTCCCAGGTGTGTCCACGGTAATGGAGCGCAGAACAGGTCCACTTCTGCACCTCTCAGCTGCCTTGGTTATGTGACTGACGTTGGGACACCATCCTGAGGTCTGATTTTCACTTTCTCCCTTGTCCTCCAAAAAGTGCCCTATGAAATGTGTTGATGATTTACAAAGGAAAGTGGATCAAAATTAATAAACTCTCACCTAAAATAACATGGGTGGATGAGGCTTAGAAATCGTAATCACCTCTTCAAGAACAGGGCTTGGGCAACTATGGCCCGTGTGCCAAATCCTGCCTGCCGCCTGTTTTTTGTACAGCCCATGAGATAAGAATAGATTTCACATTTTTAAATGGTGGGGGAAAAAAACCCAGAAGACTATTTCATGACATGTAAAAATTATATTAAATTCAAACTTCGGTGTCCATGAACAAAATTTTGTTGTAACGTGGCTACATTTGCTCACTTATGTCTTATCTATAATGCTTTCATGCTACTGTGGCAGAGTTGAATAGTTGCTATAGAGATATTATGACCTGCAAAGCCAAAAATATTTACTGTCTAGCCCTTTAGAGAAAAAGTTTGCTGATCCCTGTTCAAGAATACATGTATCTGAGCAGCTCTTTTAGGATCTTGATAGGCTAATCCAGAATTAAGGAATGGGGTTTTCAATTTTGGCAGGGCAATTGATGGTAATAAGAAAAATCTTCCCATATGTGATGTTAGCATGATGCTTGATGTGCTTTCAAACTAAAATAGTGGAATTTTCTAAAGACGTGAAAAGACCAAATAGACACCTAGCAATTTGGCATAATTTAGACTTAGGCTTGCCTGAATAGATAGGGCTGAATCTGAGGACCAAATAAATGATCCCAACTAGAGCAACTCCAAGACCATTATAACTCACTTAGAGTAAACAACTTTTAGACTGTGATTTGTGAAAATGTACAATTCAGGGCTCTTTAACCAGCTAAGATGAGAAAGGGATATTGTTAGCATACTGAAAGTTTCCATGTAATTTTTTGTAGGCACTCTCAATCACTTATAATCTAAACTAAAACATGTCAACCAATAATGGGATACAAATGGTTATGTATGATTTTCCTCATAATTCCATATGAAAATTTTATAGACATCTATTAAAATTTTGGGAATAAAAGGACTCTAAATCTGTATTTACAAGTTTTCTTTGTTTTTAATTGGCATTCTTTCAGAGCCAATTTAGTCTGACAGGTAAATCAGCATTTAGAGACTTTTATTGCTTGGGCACCAATGCCAGCTTCTCTTCACACGCTGTAGTACTCGGCTCCCAGAAGCAATAAACCATAATGGTCTCACTCACCAAGGCCTTCTAATTCATAGACATGATCACAGACATGATAAATCATAGGAACTCCTCTGGCGCCTTTTGTCTAGAATGGCCAGATTCTTGAAAGCCAAATGCAGAACACCTTTTTAAGGGCCATCTACTCATTGAATAAGGATGTTTATATTCAAGAACAGAGAGAAAGTGTTTACGCATGCACATGTAATAGAAAAGATAACTTTGAGACAAATGTTGACCCCCAAATAGCTATGCTTCTATGGATAGATGACAAAGGAGCTTTTTCCTAACATTCCTTTGGGATTCTGCTACCATCTCCTAAGCCAGTTTCCCCATTTCAAGGAGCAGTTGCAGGAGATTCATTTTCTTCTCTTGAGGGAAGATGTCTTCTTCCAGTTTTATTGAGATACAATTGACATATAACATTGTGTCATTTTACAGTGTATAGAGTGATGATTTGATATATGTATATACTGCAAAATGATTACCACAATAAGGTTAGTTAACACATCCATCACCTCACGTAGTTATCTTTTGTGTTTCTGTGGTGAGAACTTTTAAGATCAACTCTTAGCAACTTTCAAGTACACAATACAGTGTTCTTAACTATAATCACTATGCTGTACATTATATCCCCCAAAACTTATTCACTTTATAACTAGAAGTTTGTATTCTGAGATCATTGTCACTCATTTTCCCCAACCCCCACCCCCACCTCCGGCAACCACCCATCTTCTCTCTGTTTCTGTTAGTTCAGTTTTTGTAGATTCCACATATAAGTGAGATCATATAGTATTTGTCTTTCTCTATCTGACTTATTTCACTTAGCATAATATCCTCAAGGTCCCCCATGTTTTTGCAAATGGCAAGATTTCCTTCTTTTTTATGGCTGAATAGTATTTCATTGTATATAGATGCCAGATTTTCTTTGCCCATTCATCCACTGATAGACACTTAGGCTGTTTCCATATCTTGGCTATCATAAATAATACTGCGATGAATATGGAGATGCAGATATGTTTTTGAGTTAGTATTTTCATTTCCTTCAGATAAATACCCAAAAGTGAAATTGCTGGATCATATGGTAGTTCTATTGTTAATTTTTCTGAGGAACTTGCATACTGTTTTCCACAGCGCCTGTACCACATACCCACCAACAGTGCACAGGGGCTCCCTATTCTCCACACCCTTGTCAACACTTGTTATTTCTTTTCTTTTTGATAGTAGCCATTCTAACAGGTGTGAGGTGGTATCTCACTGTGGTTTTGATTCACATTTCCCTGATGATTAGTGATGTTGAGCACCTTTTCGTATACCTGTTGGCCATTTGCACATCTTCGTTGGAAAACTATCTATTCAGGTCCTTTGCCCGTTTTTTAATCAGATAATTTGTTTTTTTGCTATTGAGTTGTATGAGTCCCTTACATATTTTGGATATTAACCCCTTATTAGATATAGGATTTGCAAATATTTTCTCCCATTCTGTAGTTTACCTTTTCATTTTGTTGATTGTTTCTTTTGCTGTGCTGAAGCTTTTTAGTTTGATGTAGTCCCATTTAATTATTTTTGCTTTTATTGCTTGTGCTTTTGGAATCATATCCAAAAAATCATTGCCAAGACCAATGTCGAGGAGCTTTTTCCTTATGTTTTCTTCTAGAATTTTGTAGTTTCGGGTCTTACATTTAAGTCTTAATCCATTTTGAGTTAATTTTTGTGACTGATGTAAGATGGGGGTCCAGTTTCATTCTTTTGCATGTGGATTTCTAGTTTTGCAACACCATTTATCGAGGATACTATCTTTTTCCCATTGAGTATTCTTGGCTCCCTTGTTAAATATTAGTTAACCATACACATGTGGGTTTATTTCCGGTCTCTCGATTCTGTTCCATTGGTCTATGTGTCTGTTTTGTACCAGTACCACACCACTTTGATTACTATAGCTTTAAAGTACAGTTTGAAACCAGGAAGTGTGATGTCTACAGCTTTGTTCTTCTTTTTCACGATTGTTTTGGCTATTCAGGGTCTTTTCTTGTTCCGTAAAAATTTCAAGAGTGTTTTTTGTATTTCGGTAAAAAATGCCATTGAAATTTTTACAGAGCTTGAATTCAATCTATAGATAACTTTAGATAGTATGACATTTTAAACAATATTAATTCTTCCAGTCCATGAACATAGGGTATCTTTCCATTTATTTGTATCTTCTTCAATTTTTTCATCAATGTCTTATAGTTTTCAGTATACAGAATTTCATCTCCTTGGTTAAATTTATTATTAAGTATTTTATTGTTTTGGATGCCATTGTGAATGGGATTATTTTTTATTTCTTTTCCAGATAGTTTGTTGTTAGTGTATAGAAACACAATTGATTTTTGTATGTTGATTTTGTATCCTACAACTTTACTGAATTGGTTTATTAGTTCTAACAATTTTTTGGTGGAATCTTTAGGGTTTTCTATATGCAATATCATGTCATTTGCAAATAGACAGTTTTGCTTCTTGCTTTCTGATCTGGATGCCTTTTATTTCTTTTCCTTGGCTGATTTCTCTGGTTACAAATTCTAGTACTGTGTTGAATAGGAGTGGTGAGAGTGGGCACACTTGTTTTGTTCCTGATCTTAGAGGAAAATCTTTCAACTTTTCAACAACCCCCGCCCCTGCCACAATTAGCTGGGGCTTGTCATATACGGCCTTTATTATGTTGAGGTATGTTCCTTCTATACCCAGTTTGTTGAGAGTTTTTATCATAAAAAGATGTTGAATTTTGTCAAGTGCTTTTTCTGCACCTGTTGAGATGATCATATAACTTTAATGTTTTATTCTATCAATGTGATGTATCACTTTTATTGATTTGTGTATGTTGAACCACTCTTGCATCCCAGCTATATGATGGTGTCTTATCCTTTTAACTTGCTGCTGAATTTGGTTTGCTAGTATTTTGTTGAGAATTTTTTGCATCTATATTCATCAGGGATATTGGCCTATAGTTTTCTTTTCTTATAGTGTCTTTTTCTGGCTTTGGTATCAGTATAACGTTGGACTTGTAAAATGAGTTTGGAAGTGTTCCCAATGGAAGATGTCTTGGCATAACTCAGGATAGGCCAGAAGATCCAAGTTCTATTTGCTGGAACAGACAGCCTCACGAAGGTGGAGTAATAGAGGAAGGACCGGTTAACAATCTGTTGTAAATAGAATTAACTCTTAAGTCACCTTATCTCCCAGAGGATATAGACGCCAGGCTGGGCCACAAATAACGTATTTTCTCAGTTCTAAAAGTTCTGTCTATAAAGCTAGAAAAATTCTATCCATGTGTTATAATGCCATACCTCTTTTTCTTTCTTCTATTCTTATATCAATAAAATTACTACATTTTTCTCCTTTCTTCCAAATATTTGACTATGTATTGACATGACCACAGATAGAGTTTGAACCCCCTCCCCACCTGAGCTGTCTTGTCCTCTCTTTGGAAGCAGTTTCTCAGAGCCACATTCACAGACTGGCCCCTCTTCCCTCCCTTCGTCAGGACCACAGAGTTTTGTACACAATACTCATCTGACTAGACTCTTCAGACGAATAAAAAATGGACAGTATCAGTAATAGTGTTTTAAAATACTCCGACCCTTTGTAACATCAAAGTTAATGCTAGTTAATAAGATTTCATTGGCTCTTCACGAAGAAAGTAATCAATGACTACTGACATCCTGTAGCACAATAGGTGTTAAGTTATAGTGTACTTTTCTGTGTATCTAAAAGGAGTTTGTTTTACTCTTTATTTAATCCAGCTTTTCTAGGGAGAAAAAAGCAATCTTCAAGTTCTGGTTCCCATTTTCCTCAGTAATCAGTAAATATCAAATATAAAAACTGTATACAGATTTGAACACATTTCTTTACATGATCTTTTCATTTTTGCATTTATGCTAATCACCATCCCAGAGTCTCCACTGAGTGATGTTCTTTAGGATTAGCTGTTAAGACCTTGGAGTTTCAGCTCAATATTGATTCCTCGTTGGATAAATGCTGTTCACACTTAGTAAAATGGTCAATATTATTGCTAGTTAAGGAGCGGCTAGGAAATCTATTCTGATGCTGACAGTCTAGTTGACATGTTTGTAAGACTTTGCTAACTCCGCTATTTAACAGTGTTATTAAATAAAGACTTACTTGTCCTCCTCATCTGCAGATCGTAAAGTGTGTAAAGATATCATTCACATTGTAAAATCTAACTGCTATTCTCAAGGTTAAGGCACGCTTATGCTTATCTTATAAGAAGCTGGCTTTCAAAATGATTAAATGGTTTGCAAAATAGATGGTGCAGTTTAATAAAGGGCAATCAACTGTTTTATCTGGAAGTGACCCACGCTTCCAGAGACGATATTTGAAAAATCATTCCAGTTTGTTTTCTTTGATAAGTCATTAAAGATTGCATTTGTTATCTTAATTTTAGGAAAGGATTTAAGATCATCCTGTGCTTTGCTTCTTTTTCTCTCTTGGGTTATTTTTCTTAAGGTCATTCCACAATTGAAATGAGTCTACAAAGAAGGGGAAAGGAAGTATTGCTATCTTGTAAAGAACTCATAGAGAGGAGATTGAAAGTTGTGTTTGGGGACTAGAAGTAGATTTCATCTGTTCATTCTGTCCTTACTCTCTATTACCAGAGAACATCAAGAGTTCACTGGACTTAAATACATAATGAATATACACCAATGCATCTTTTAATATATAAATGAAAATATTAGATTTCTTTCAAGGAAGTAAAACTTTATTATATCTGGATTTTCTTAAAATATAAGCCCACTATATTAGCAAAGTGAGTCTGAAACAAGCCAAACACCCAATAAGTATTATAAATAAAATCAAATGTCTGAGTGTGTGTGTGTGTGTGTGTGTGTGTGTGTGTGGAGGAGAGAGGAGGGAGGGAGAAAGGGGGGAGAAGTAGGAAGGAAGACGCAGAAGAAAAGGGAAGGAAGGAGAAGAGAATTAATGAAAGTTAAATTACTCTGGAAACATCAGAAGGTGGTTCACTCTTGCTACTTTTAACAATTTTGATGGGGCTTTATCCAAATTAACTGTTTCCAAATTTCTTAACCAGTATATTCTGATTTACACACATAATTAAACCTTTTCCTAATGATGTAAGGCCATCGTTATAAATATTGCACAATGGCTTTCTTGGAAGATACTGAAGAATATCCAGATATTTCCCCTGTATATTAACTGAAGTCAGACAACCCATGTTTTTTGAGTACCTCCATCTACTTTTAATATTTTTTCCGGTCAGTGTTCCTCTTTTCAATGCCTGTAGGTAGACTCTTTGATTTTCTATGTCTAAACCACTAAACATTTCAAAGCCATATAATCAAGTTTGTTAGAATTATATACGAAGTAAACGCAGTTGCTGAGAAAGAGATTTAGAAGTTTCTATGAGTGAAATGCAGAGAATTTAGCCTGAGAACATTTGAACATCTATTTAAACCACTCAGAATAATTCCTCCTCCTCCTTTTTCTCCTCCTCCTGTCTTTCTTTTTTCCTTGATCATAGTCCAAATTGCCATACCGTTGAATTCCATATATGCAAGTATAAATTTGGGATGGGATTGTGAAAGGGAAAAGTCTAATGAATTGACACTGAGATTGCTTGTATAATATATGCGTGTATAAAATCAGTTTTCCTTGAAAAGAAATCTATTTCTGTATATGCCTATACACATATATAGTATACAATTGATGTACAAATAATACACATTTTCTATTAAGTAAAATCTATGTGAGCATGTGTTTTAGTAGATTCAGAGCGAGATGGGCATTTATGGGGCTAAATCCTCATTTTACAGATAACTAGGTTGGTGAAAAATAAATTATACTTATATATAATAGATATTTACATGAAATAGACGCAACATATACACATGAAATTATGCTTAGTGTGTCTATATATACACTTTTTACTTTTATTTATTTATTTTTTCCCCCAAAGCCCAAGTAGATAGTTGTATGTCATAGTTACACATCCTTCTAGTTTCTGTATGTGGGACATGGCCTCAGCATGGCCGGAGAAGCGGTGCGTCGGTGCACGCCCGGGATCCGAACCCGGGCCACCAGCAGCAGAGCGCGCACACTTAACAGCTAAGCCACGGGGCCGGCCCCAGTTTTTACTTTTAAATAGGTAATACATGAACAGAATCCACAAGCCCCCCAGTTATCCCCTCAAAGGTGATCACTGTTGCTAGTTTCTTCTATATTTATATTCTGATCATTCAAGAAACAATTATTGGTGCCTGTCATTTTAAATGCTGTCCTTGGTGCTGGCAATAGAAAAATTATAAGTCTTGGGGGTCTCAGCCCTTGAAAAACTGACAAACTACTAGTAGAAAGTTAAATACATGAAGTAATTATAGTTCAGTCATTCATTCAATAATCATTCTTTGGGTATCATTTATGTAACAGGCTCAATACTGCAAGTATAATAGTTGAGATATTAGCCAAGTGCTGTAGGGGTACCTTGATCTTGGACTCAATGAGAAGTAGGCTTTACCAAGCAGGGGAATGAGAAAGGGAGAGAATTTTAGGCTAAGAACACACTTGACAGACTTTGATATCTCACTAGAATTACAGTCAATATCTAATTCAATGTTTTCCACGTAAAACTTTTCAGGTTAACAAGGCAATTTTTTATTTTCTCTTACTCACTCCTTGACCCATGCCACTCTTTGGTTGTAGCTTGGTTTCTTTCTCTTCCTATAACTTCCCTGCTCCATACTGTCATTTGGATTGAAACATATTTATCTAGTCCAACACTTACATTTTATCAATGAAGAGACTGAGGCCTGGAAAAATAAAAAGTTCGCCCAAAGTTACCCCTTAGTTTTTCTTTAATTCATAAACTTTATTTTTTAGAGCAGTTTTATATTCACAGCAAAATTAAGCAGAAAGTACAGAGAGTTCCCAATATCTTCTGTCCCCAGGCGGGTACAACCTCCCCCACTACCAACATCCTACACCAGAGTGATACGTTTGTTACAAACACTGAGCCTACCTTGACACATAATTAGCACCCAAAGTCCACAGTTTACATTAAGGTTCATTCTTGGTGGTGTATATTCTATGGGTTTTGACAAATATATAATGACATGTATCCATCATTGTAGTATTGTACAGTATAGTTTCACTGTCATAAAAATCTTCTGTGCTCGGCCTATCATCCTTCCCTCCCACCAACACATGGCAACCACTATCTTTTTACTATCTCCAAAGTTTTGCCTTTTCCAGAAATTCCTATAGTTGGAATGATACGGTATGTAGCCTTTTCAGATTGGCTTCTTTCACTTAGTAATAAAAACTTATGTTTCCTCCATGTCTTTTCATGGATTGATAGCTCATTTCTTGATGAGACAGCTCATTTTTTGATAGCGCTGATTAATACTCCCTTGTCTGGATGTACCACTGTTTATTTATCCACTCACCTACTGAGAGACATCTTGGTTGCTTCCAAGTTTTGGCAGTTATGAATAAAGCTGCTATGGACATTTGCATGCAGGTTTTTACGTGACATAACTTTTCAACTCCTTTGGATAAATACCAAAGGGTGTGATTTGCTGGATCACATGGTATGAATATGTTTAGTTTTGCAAGAAATCCCCAAACTGTCTTCCAATCTGGCTGTACCATTTTGTGTTCCCACCAGCAATGAATGAGAGTTCATGTTGTTTCACATCCTCATCAGCATTTGGTGTTGTCATTGTTCTGGATTTTGGCTATTCTGCTAGGTGTGTATCTCATCGTTTTAATTTGTAACTCCCTAATGACATACAATGTGAAACATCTTTTAATATGCTTACCTGCCATGTGTATATCTTCTTTGGTGAGATGTCCATTCAAGTTTTCATCCATTTTTTACTCTGGTTGCTCATTTTTTTATTGTTGAGTTTTTAGAGATCTTTGTATGTTTTGGATGATATTCTTTCATCAGTTTTGTCTTTTGCAAATATTTTCTCCAAGTCAGTGGCTTGACTTCTTGTTTTCTTGACCTTGTCTTTCTCAGAGCAGTTGTTAATTTTAATGAAGGCCAACTTATCAATTGTTTCTTTCATAGATCATCTTCTGGAAGAGATTGTGGAGAATTGATACCATTTCCTCCTTAAATGTTTGGTGGAATTCACCAGTGAACCCATCCAGGCCTGTTTTGGAAGTATTGACACCTTTATCCTTATATAATGCTCCTCTTTATTCCTGATAACTTTTCTTGCTCTGAAATCTACTCTGTCTAAAATTAATTTAGCTATTCCTGCTTTTTTTTTATTATTATTATTATTATAGTATATCTTTTACCATCCATTTACTTCTAATCTATATGTGTCTTTATATGTAAAGTGAGTTTCTTGTAGACAACATATAGTTGGGTCCTGTTTTTTGATCTATTCTGACAATCTCTGTCTTTTAATTGATTTATGTAGACCATTGATTGATGGCTAAGGTGATTATTGATATAGTTGGATTAATAGCTAACGTATTTGTTTCTGTTTTCTATTTGTTGCCCTTGTTCTTTGTTCCTATTTTTGTCTTCCATACTTTTCTGCTTTTTGTGGTTTTAATTGAGCCTTCTATATGATTCCATTTTCTCTCCTTCTTGGCATATCACTTATACTTCTTTTTTTACTGGTTTCCTTAGAGTTTGCAATATACATGTACAGCTCATCCAAGTACACTTTCAAATAATAGCATAGCACTTCACTGGTAGTGCAAGTACCTTATAACAAATAACAATAACAAAATATTCCTAATTCCTCTCCTGTCCTGTCCCTTATATCATTACTGTCATTCATTTCACTTATACATAAGCATATGTAAATATATATATTATAAATAAAAATATATATAATAATACATACAAATATATATAAGAATATTATATATTATATATGCATACATAATTGAATATATTATTGCTATTATTATTTTTAAGAACTGTTATCTGTTAGATCAATGAAGAAGAAGAAAAGTAAAATGTTTTATTTTACCTTCACTTATTCCTTCTTCAGTGTTCTTCCTTTCTTTATGTAGAGCTCAGTTTCTGACTTATATCATTTTCCTTCTCTGTGAAAAATTTCTTTTAACATTCCTAAATGGCAGATCTACCAGCAACAAATTCCTTCAATTTTTGATTGCCTGAGAAAATTTTTATTTCTCCTTCGCTTTTGAAGGATAATTTCACAGGATACAGAATTCTAGGTTGGTATTTTTTTCTCATGGTTTCTGAGGAGAAGTTGGATGTCATTCTTATCTTTGCTCCACTAGCAGTAAGATGTTTTTCCCTCTGGCTTCTTTCAAGATTTTTACTTTATCTTTGATTTTCTGAAGTTTGAATATGATATGCCTAGGTGTAGTTTTCTGGACAATTATGTTTTCTGTGTTTCCTGGGTCTGTGATTTGGCATTTGACGTTAATTTCAGGAAACTCTCGGTCATTATTGCTTTGAATATTGCTTCTGTTCCTTTCTGTCTTTCTTTTCCTTCTGTTATTCCCAATTATACGTATGTTACACCTTTTGTAGTCATTCCACAGTTCTTGGATATTTTGTTCTTTTTTCTTTTTTTTTTTCAGTCTTTTTCGTGTTTGATTTTCAGTTTTGAATGTTCCTATTGTCATATCCTCAAGCTCAGAGATTCTTTCCTCACTCATGTCCACTCTACTAATGAGCCTGTCAAAGGCTTTCTTCATTTCTGTTTCAGTGTTTTTGATCTCTAGCCTTTCTTTTTTCTTTCCTTTTTTTTTTTTTTTTACTGAGGAAGATTCCCTTTGAGCTAACATCTGTTGCCAGTCTTCCTCTATTTTGTACGTGGGTGGCCATCACAGCATGGCTACTGACAGACAAGTGGAGTAGGTCGGCGCTCGGGATCCGAACCCAGGCCGCCAAAGTGGAGTGAACCAAACTTAACCACTAGGCCACTGGGTTGGCCCTCTATCATTTCTTTTTGGTCTTTTCTTAGAATTTCCTTCTCTCTGCTTACACTATCCATCTGTTCCTGCATGTTGTCTATTTTTTCCATTAAAGCCCTTCACGTGTTGATCAGAGGTATTTTTTTAAATTCCTGGTCTGGTAACTCCAACCTTCCTGCCGTTCTGACTCTGGTTCTGATGCTCGTTAATATCTTCATTTTTGCCTTTTCACGTGCCTTGTAATTTTTTATTGAAAGGCGGACATCATGTACTGGGAAAATAGGCCTGTAGTAACGTAATTGTAAGGTGTGGGGGAAGGGGAAGTATTCTATAACCCTATTATTAGATCTCAGTGTTTTGGTGAGTCTGTGACCCTGGACTGTCAACTTCATCAGTGCTTCTCAGGCCCACCCTAACCCCTCACCTTACATGGGACAGGATGGCAAGAGGAGGCTGGAGTTGTGTATTTCCCTTCCCCCAGGTTGGTTAGGCTCTGATATAACTCCAACAGGTAAGACTCTAGTAAGATGGTTTCTCCTAAGGGCAAGTTTTATTAAGAAGAAGAGAATTCTCTGGTATATTTCAAGATGATTCCTTTTCTCCTCCCCTTGCCAGAGGCACAAAGGATTTTCTCTACAATATTCACTGTGAAGAACTAGTAGAACCCCTGGAGGTAAAAGTCACAAAAGTGTGCCCCCTCCATGACTGAGCCCCCTGGAGTTTTTAATTCTTGGACTTGTCCACACTGATCATGCAGCAATTCATCAATTACAGTTCAGGTTTTCCTACTCCAGCCTGGTTCCCACAGAGCTTTCTGCTGGTGGGTTTCTGCTCTGGTAAGTTTTGATTCTCTGTATTTGCCTGTCTCTCTCTCTAAATTTGGGGGCACAGTTTGCCCTATGACCTCACTTCTCTGACAGACCTAAGAAGAGTTGTTGATTTTTCAATTTGCTTACATTTTTACTTATTGTCAGGATGCAATGAAGACTTCTAAGCTCCTTACATGCCGGACTGGAAACCATAGGTCACCGCTTAGTTTTTAGATAAATGTAATCTACAATTTGTGAGTTCAGTGAGTTTACCTTACCACACAAATGCGTGCGTGTGTGCACGTGCGCGCACACACACCCCCCCCCCTTTCGCTTCTTTGCCTTAGTCCTGTCCCTTGAAGGGAGGTTCAGGCACTGAATGAGATGATAAGGAAGAGAGCAGGGGAGGCTGTAGAAGGCCTATCCACCTGGAGAGACTGGGATCCACTGAGGGGAGTTAAGGCTATGATTCTTTCAAACAAATTCTTCAATCTTAACTCGACACTGGCAAACACTGGCACGATTTTCAGTCTAGTCAGAATTAAAAATCAGCACGTTATTTTTGTGTATTACACTCTCGCCTCCCTTCCCCAACTCTCCTACTTTGTTGCCCCCTATATATTACCATCCTCTTTAGCTCCTACAATAATCATTGATTCATTCAACAAAAACGTATTGTGTCCCTGCTTTGTGCCAGCCTCCGTTCTGGATGTTTGGGATACATCAGCGAACATAACAAAGATCTCTATCCTTAAAGACCTTACATTCTTTTGGGGGTGACCTAAGATAAATAATTAAATAAACAAATGTGTGTGTATATGTGTGTGTGTGTGTGTATGCATCCATATAACAAATATGCAGATTATCTAGAATGTTATAAAGTAATGGTAGCTATGAGAAGAATATATACAATAGAGCAGGGTATGTGAAATCAGGAGCACCAGTGGTTAGGGGAAGAGTCATTTGCAATTTTAAACAGAGTGGTCAAATGAAGCCTCATTGGGATAAAGAAATTTGAACAACGACTTCAAGGAAGTGATAAAAAGAAGTGAGGGAACCAGTCAAAAGGGTTCTGAGCAAGTGAAGTGCCTGGTGCCAAGCATGCCTGGTGTGGTTATGGAACAGCAAGGAGATTAGGGTGCCTAGAGTGAAATAAAAAAGGAGGGTTCTAGAAGTTGCAGTCAAAGAGGTAACAGGGGTTCAGATCAGGCAGTGCCTGAGAAGTCACTATAGGGACTGTGGCTTTTGCACTGAGTGACAGGTAGAAGCATTGCAGGGTTTTGAGCAAAGGCATGACATTATCTGACTTATATGTTAAAAGGTTCACTCTGGCTGCTGGGTTGAGAATAGACAGTAAGGGGGCAAGTATCGATACAGAGAGAAGAGTTAGGAGGCTATTGCAATAATTTGGCAAAAGATGATTGTAGCTTAGCATAATAACAAGATTCTAGATATATTTCTAAGGTAAAGCGAGAAAGTATTTCCTGACAGAGAACGGGAGTGAGGGAAAGAGAGGAGTCAAATATGACCACCAAGGATTTTGGCTACAGTAGCTGAAAGTGTTGGAGCAGCCATTGCCTGAGAGGGGAAAGACTACAGAAGGAGTAGATTTCAGAGTTCACAAGTTGTGTTTTGCACATGTTTATTTGAAACTACCTATTTAGGCAACCAAGTAGAAATGTCAGTAGATAATTGCATGTTATGAATCTGAATTTAAGGAGAGAGAGATATCTGAATTAGAGATATCAGTATGGGAGATGTCAGCATATAAATGGCACTAAAGCCTTGAGACTGGAGAGTTCACCAAGGGAGTGAGTCTAGAAGGATAAAGAAAGAGGAACAAGGACTGAGCCCTGGGATACTCGCAAATTAAAAGGTTGGAAATAAAAATTGGTGAAAGATTCTAAAAGGGAGTAGCCAGGGAAGTAGGAGAAAATTCTGGAGACTGTGGTGTCCTGAAATCCAAGTGAAGGAAAGTGTATCAAGGAGAGCGAAGCAATAAATTTTGTCAAATGCTGCTGAAGTATTCAAGTCAAATGAAGACTGAGAATTGGCCTTAGGATTTGGCAACGTGGAGATCTTTGGCCACCATGACAAGAGTGGTTTCTGTCAAACGGCAGGGATGAAAGCTTGATTGGATTTAAGGAAGATGGGCTGGCATAGAGCATTGGGAAACATCTAACATAGGCAATCCTTTAATGACTTTTCCTATAGAGGAAGCAAAAATGAAAATCTTATTAATTCATTAAATTAAAAAGAGGCCACAGCTGGCAGGGAAATCAAGATAAGGCTTTTTGTTTTTTTAAACATGGAAGAAATAACTACATGTTTAGGTTAATGACCAAAAATAACTGATACAATAATACAGATGACAGGGTAAAATTGTTGATAGCAAAAATGATAACATTTTGTGGGGAATTTGAAAGAATGTCTAAAATACATATTTAAATTAACAAGTAACAAAGTAATTTCTAGTCTGCAAATTCACCCTTTTTCCTTGCATCCTATTCAAAATTCTGACCCACTTAAGAATCATACCACTTAAGTATTGATCTCTTATCTGATTAAAATAATTAGTATTAAAGTGTATGTCAGGTATAACATCCCATCTAAAGTCAATTATATTTTTAAAGATTTGCAATAAAATGAATGTCTAATTGAAAGATATTTTCGGGTGGCATTTTTCTGGCCACTTGAGACATCGCTCATTCCATATTTAGTTTTTCAGAGAGTAAAATAAGTTGAATTATCATTGTTATCCAGAGTTTAAATGCCCCCAACTCAACCCTAGATCCAGGAAATGGATAAAAAAGTTTAAAATGGAAACACGGTTCACAATTCTCCACCACATCCACAGCTAAGCCCATCCCCACCATAAGCGATGTAAAGCAAATTCTCTCCAGAATCCAACACCGCGAAAGCAGTCTGTTTGTAACACTGAGAAGTCAGGCTGGAAAAAGACGTTGGGTGCTTTAAAACGAAGAATGTATTAGCTTGGGAGCAGATTTAGATGAGTGCGGGAGGGATTCAGGAGGCTTCTGAATGAGTTCTCTTTCAGGGAAGCAAAACATCTTCAATCCAAAAATATGTTTGTTCTCAAATAAAGTTATCTTCTTGCTTTGCCCAGGAGAACCCGTGAGATTCTGAATTTGCCTGGGCCTGCACCTTTCGCGCATGGATAAAATGGTGGCTCTTTTGTCCTCTCATCTGAAATCACATTGTTTTAACGTCTGTTGACTAAATTAACCATGCCTGCCAACAGTGCTGAAACTGAAAAAAGAACTCGAAACAAAACTTGGCTGGCTGACCATGTCTATGACCTGTGGGTCTCATAGAGTCTGATCAAAAACTCTACCTATGGATTTGACACCCCTGAATGCCGGCAAGCCCGAGACTACCCATTCCCACCCTTTTCTCAGCATGGACACTTCGAAAGAGAGCTCTCCCGGGCAGAGTAGAAATCTCATAGCATATTACATTTCAGAGCCCCGAATCACCAATTCGTCTTTGCAAAGGGTGGCTTTCTTAAACAAGGTGTAACATACATACCTTTAAATGCGTATGTGGTATTGAACGTGTTAATGCGGTCAATTCGTAGGATACCATATACTCCAATGATGCATCAAGTCGTATGAACAATCAGGGACTTTCCATGTAAATGATTAAATAAAAATGATTTAAAAATATTTATCGACATAAACTGCCTTTCTGTTTCTTAAGAACGTGTGCCTAAAGGGTTAATATAATATATAAGGTAGACATTTAATGGATAGACTTAAAAGCAACTAAGAACATAGCATCCTCTATATAACTTTCATAATTGTGCGTTCCTCCCGAGATAATGGATATCATTATCAGCGGCGCCTGTCCTAGGAAACTTGGCAAGGTTATGATTGTTTGTTACAGCTTTGGTTATATTAACATACACATTAATATTTATAAATATTTGATGTCATGTTAATTTTTCATATAAGATGATTTATGTAATGTTGTTGTGCCCTGTTAGAGGGCATTTGCAATATGCTTCAAAAGAGAGCTGAATTGATGCATGTTCTTTAAGGAAACTTGTCTGTATATCACTGTTCACACAATGCATTATTCTGAACAAAAGTGTTTCAAAATAAATTATGTGAATTGTGGATTTACTCCATTAACATTTTAAATAAAACATAAAGGAAAAGATCATGCTGAAACTATTCACTGCATTTTTAAATGGAGCTCAGTTCTCTTGAAGGAAGACAAAGTTTACTGAAATACTCTTTTTCAAAAACCAAGTTATCAAGTAAGCAATGCTTTTGAAATTTTAAGTATTCTATGGTCTATAGAGCGTGCAAACTAGGATATTCAGAAAAGGATATTAACTTGGGGTGGAAAAATTGCAATATTCTTGTTTTTCTTTGTCAATTTTCTTTTGCTAAAGTATATTTTACTGTGACCAAATTTGAATATTAAGGAAATTGAATACAGGCAGGATATGTAGAATAAATAAATCAACTATAAGTTATTAAATGAATATTTGCTCTAGGTGAAAAAAATAATTTGTTTTTAGAAAGTTTAAGGAGCTTTAAGCAGCAAGTTAGTTTATATATATTATGGTGACTTGAAACTAATAATGTATCGTATGAAAAATTATAGGTTTATTTAGTATTATAGTAATGTTTTATAATATAGTTCATCAGTCCACGTTCCCAAATGGTATTATTAATAATGCTTTACTTGTTTTTTCATGTTGGTCAAAAGAGCCATTGAAAAAAATCTGTAGAAAACTCTCGAAAGCCGTATTTTATATAGTAATTCATTTTCCTGTTATAATGGATATTACATTTTTATTCTTTTTTTTATGTAGGCATTCTTCAGTATTGTCTGTAGTTATGCTATTAGGAGGAGAGCTAGTAATAAAATTTGTGTTTTGGTGTACTTTTTTCTTTTTCAGCAATTTTAAATATCCCTTTGATTGTTCCTTTTTCCCTATTGAGATTCAAGTTTTCTGTAAGGAGAAGAACTCAATATTAACTTATTTTTTTCTTCCTGTGTATCCAAAATAAGACATCATCCTGTGGTATAACTATAAGAATATTTTTAGTAAATTTGAGAATATTGGAAATCCTTATTTAAAGTATATATATGCTTTGAATTGAATATTTTATTCTTCTAAATTTATCATCAAATAATAATTGTTACTTTTCAATTCATCCCTTGCACTATATTAAACCCTTGAAAAACTCAAAAAATCCACTCAAGAAATTAGCTTTGATTTGACATTATAAAATTCAGTTTGCTCTTACTATCCTGTTTCATAAAATTAACAACCAATTTGAATTAAATGTAATGACTTTTTTCCCCTCATATTTTCATATTCAAATTAACTCTGTCATAACAATTATTCACATTACAAAAAAATTACAACAGGTCATGAGGGAGGAAAACACCTTAATTTAAGTTTATCCAGAAAGATCTGTGGCAACAAAGCATGAGGAAAAAATGAGAATAAGGGTTACATTTCCAGGTGACAGACAGCTAGCCTTCCACAGAGTACATAATTCTCAGGTTATTTTGAATTCACATAATAAATACCATGTGAAAAAAATGTTGCCAAGGCAAATAGTAAAAAAAAAAAAAAAAAAGCAGTAGGCAGTGGATAAACTATGTTAATCATAAATAATTTGAGCAAGCACCTAAGTCTATTAGCTTAGAATATTTATGTTACAGATGTGGAAATCTACTTATATTCCATAATGTATAATACAAAGAAGAGGAAAACATGGACAAAAGTATTTTGGGAGTACCACAAACCTGTGCTGTCAAATATTAATCAGGATTCACTCTTCAGAATTCTTACTTTCTGAATAAAGAAGAATCAAAAATTTAAAAAGTGTAATATTGTAGATGATCAAAAAGTTACAAAACGGAGTAACTGAAATTATCAAACACATCAGCAAAACCACCTTGTTTGAAAGAGTACAATACATTATGAATCAGGAAAATCCCAGAAATTAAAAGCTCTAAGTATAAAAGGACAGATAACTGAAAAAAGGTAATCAAACAGCAGATCCCACATAACGGTTAGTATTATACTTCATATTGCTAATAAAGCCTTTTGACAATCGAGAGCGATAAAGAAATCAGACTGAAAGTTTTCTATGTTGCACTAATTCTTTTATAGGTAGAAATATGTATTAGGAAAATAGTAAATTAAGAAAAGGAAGGTGGATTCTTAACTGTAGTTAAGAATTTTTTTGAGAGAAAACTGTGCATGCTGTATTTAAAATCATGTTTTACAAAAATAATTAATGACATGAAAAAGTTTAAGATACAATTTTCAGTGAAAATCAAGTTCAAAAAAATAGTATAGTGAATGATATGTGTATATACATATATGTATATATATATGAATAAGCCAGATATATATTTGTTCATATATGCTCATATTTATCTATATATATAGTCATTCATTATCTTTCTTTTCTTGTTTTTTGTTGAGGTCACATTGGTTTATAACATTATATAAATTTCAGGTGTATATCATTATATTTCGACTTCTGTATAGAATGCATCGTGTTCACCACCAAAAGCGTAGTATTTTTAAAGCATCTTCCTTAAGATTATATGCCACCAAGAGACTGTTTTAGCTTAGTTTTATTTTAAAACAAATGCAAACTATTCTAGGAGATATGTATATATATAAATATAGACACATATGTATCTATCTATTCGGACACACAAATAGATGCACACACATGGATATACGTGTATATGTGTGGGTATCTCCAAATATACAGGTGTATATTGAGTTATCTACTTTTGTTCCTATTGTAAAGTTTCTAATCTAGTCATAATACTGCAAAGAAATAAAACCATTATCAGACTACCTCACCACTCCACATTAGATTGTATTATTTTTCTATATTTAGGCAAAGCAAACTTTTTTCTTAAATACTCTTCGGAGAGAAAGAGTGGTCTGAGAAATCGTAATTATAAAAGTAATGTACAATTCGATTGAAATCTAGAATTTTATATTTGGGGACAATTTAGTTATAAAAATTAAAGAAATGATGGCACTTCCAGATAAAGGTTTAACTGAATTAAAATACTAAACTGCAAAGCAGTTTTTCTAGATAAATGTGAAAGTGTCCAAAAGTGGGATTCTTACCAAAATTTGATATCAAAAAAGATAATCCATAGCCGATCAACACTAGTAAGATTAAATAGATCAAACTCACACACATACAAATCACATTTCTTTTTATAACTGATCAATTCTCAGTTACAGTGTTAACAGTCACCAAAATGTTGTACTATGTGTTTGAGTAATAGTGTAATAAATTAAGGCTTCATATCAAACGCCTTGTAGGACATTTTTTGAGGAGTTTACTTCCTTAGTCCAAGACACTAAATTCAGTCAGCTTGCACAGTTTCATCACTAATTAAAAGAAGTAGTTGTTGAAGGAGCACGAATGGCTCAACATAGTATATCACCACAAGAAGAGATACTGGTTCTCAAGAAGAGAGAACCGGTTTATCAATCCTGTATGCTTTTTTTTTTTTTGCATCTTTAGATCTGTGCAGATGGTATTAAATAAATGTTTAAAATTAAGACAACGCTGAAAGATTGTAGCATCACTTCACACCAATTATTGCATTAAGCCTATCACTAAAATACTTTATATTTATTTTGGTTGTTACTACAAGAGCTGAACTGGAAGAACAATAATTGGTTAGATACATGAAAGATATTAGTAATAAACTCTATGTAATACTCTAAAATTTAAAAATGCTGTCCCATTTGATTCTCAGATCTTATGAACATAAGCAGATATAGAGAGGTCTTTCTATTACTTCTCGTGTGGTAGATTTAACCCCAAGATGAAAAGAAATTGTTATTTGACAAACAGTTCAGCTTGTTGATGAGGATAGTATCCTTGATGTATCAAGTGGATTTTTGTCTGTGGTCGTCTTCATAAACTAGCCTAATCCTTTCAATAGCTCTCTATTACATTAACTATGTTGACATAAATATAAAATCTAAAGGTGGTGTGGGTTGGGGGAGTGAAGAGCAAACAGAAGAATTGTTTTCTACAATTTAACCCTGAACATATGGCACGTCCATACATGTAAAATTAATGTGCCCAGCACAATCAATCACACAATAGTTTATCATGTTTATCCGTACTAATATGCATCCGTTATGAAGATAACCAAAATGAATCAAATGAGATCAGGCCATAGTTCACTTCTCTTCTGATTTATGAATATGAATCTGTTCTTTTACTAAATCTTTTATTAAAAAACTCCTCCATAATAATATATCATCTCCACAAAGAAGCAAAGATAATGGGTTTGTTTTCTACTCTGGTTTCAGTTATTTATATTAAATTCTGCTTTTAGGAAGAGTTACGGGTAATAATTTTAGGGTTAATCTGTCGCTGCAATGATTAAACATAAAAGGAAGGGGCCGGCCCCGTGGCACAGCAGTTAAGTGGGCGAGCTCCGCTGCTGGCCGCCCAGGTTCCCATCTCCGGCGTGCACAGTCGCACCGCTTGTCAGGCCATCCTGTGGCGGCATCCCATATAAAGTGGAGGAAGATGGGCACAGATGTTAGCCCAGGGCCAATCTTCCTCAGCAAAAAGAGGAGGATTGGCATGGATATTAGCTCAGGTCTGATCTTCCTCACAAAATAAATAAATAAATAAATAAATAAATAAATAAATAAATAAATAAATAAATAAATAAATAAAATAAGAGGAAACCGAAAGTCACAAGAATGGAAGGTAACAGAACTCACAAGGGGTCAATAAGTATGTGTATTTTTCCTTCCACTGTGATCTATTGCTATTCAGAACGATTGATTACACAGGTTCATAATTGTTTTGCAACCACACATAAACCATTATTATCCACACTTACTCCCTAAGGTGTTCCCATGGACAGTTTTTCAATAATTTGTAATTTCAAATAGCAGCAAGTTTACAATTCCCTCTGCTTAAGTTTGCTGGTCCTTTAAGGAGGATTACCAACTTCTTCAAGCTAAAGACCATTGGAGCAGTTACAGCCTTGATGGAAATTTTTATCAGAGTCTCAAATGTTTATCATCCCAAAACTATATCCAGTTCTTAAAACAGTGACTTAATTCTCTCCTGCATAGATTAGTCATTGAAGAGAGAACCACCATTCTGGAACTGAAATCTTCTGCAAGTTTAGCCTTAAACCGTCCTTTTAAAATATGTGCTGATGGTTGCACTAATTTCATTTAGAGAAATAGATGAAAGAATTTTAAAATATGTTATCATTGGGACAATTTATTGTAAATCTATACAACACAGAAAATACAGAAAGATGAATAATCTTGCTGTGGAACAGGACCTAAAGTCTTGTCAAGTTCAATTTTTTCACATTGTAAAATAACTAAATTTTCTCAAAAACAGACTCAAGCAAGAAAACATTTTCTTTGTGGAATTCTCCTTAGCTATGTATTTTTGTGGTTTTAAGAGGCATTTCTCTTTCATTAAGCTCAAGTTTGTATGTTTGTGTGCGCATGTTTTATACACATGTTTAAAATGTTAACTAATTTGTAATCAGAACTGGTTCTATTCCTCCCATTTCTGATAAGGAGGAAATACATGTCATTGTTAGGTGTTTGGGCTCTGGAATCGGACTTATTAATCCTGGCTCTTCCACTTACATTGGATAAATTGCTTACTTTTCAATTTACTCATTTTTGAAATGGAGGAAATAATAGTCACCATTTTTGAAGTTGTTATGAGGATTACCCCAGATAATGCACGTGATGTGCTGAGCACATTGTCTGCAAGAAAGAACATATGCAGGTGAGGTGAGCCAGGAGGATGAGGGATAGTCGAAGGAGGATTAGGTATACTAGTGGTAATTGTAACAGTTAAGACGACAGAAAAAGACTTACTTGAGTGTTTTCC
This sequence comes from Diceros bicornis minor, assembly GCF_020826845.1. Taxonomy (NCBI): domain Eukaryota; kingdom Metazoa; phylum Chordata; class Mammalia; order Perissodactyla; family Rhinocerotidae; genus Diceros; species Diceros bicornis. Next base: position 14,191,944 of record NC_080768.1, read on the forward strand.
CCACTATTCGTAGTAAGGACTTGAAATTTGTAACGTAAAGGAAAACAGGATCACATCCTTACATATAATAATAGTACTTTGTTAAAAGTCTCATCCTTTAGAGACAAGTAATTGCAAAAGAAGGCAATGATGATGGTAGGGTAGAGATAATGCTTTATGTTTAAAATTTAAGGGCTTTCAGCGTGAGCAATACTTCTGAAAGCCATCCTAGAAATAGCATGGAATGTTGACCTGTAAATGCTTAGCTTCCAATTAAAGCTCTTAATATTTTTTGATATATTTATTCTTGATTTCTGTTAGAAGCTATACATGTTGAGTCAGTTTCTACTGCACCTCACACAAAGAATTTTTTGATTTCTGATAATAAACAAAAGTAATACATATTTAAAAGTTCATTCAAAATCTATACAATTTTAGAATCATACATATATCATTGAACAATATAGTCAGAAAAAATTTGTACCCAGTAATCCAAGTATTAGGATACATAGAAAATGCTGTCTCAATTTATAACATTGATTTTACTACTCTTAGAAAGAATGATTCAAAATCTAATTTTGAAGTGTCACTGAATTTTCAGCTGAAATTTCTTCAGACAGGTAGTCTCACCCTCTTCATTTTGTGAATTTTGGTTTCTTCTTTAAATGGGAATGTGTCACTTTTGAAAATAATTCAACTAGATTTATTTACAACAACTTCTCTTTAATAGGCTAATGATAAAAACTGAAATGTCTATTTGCTTTATGCAAAATATTTAGCCCAGGGCAATACTTCTCAAACTTCCCTGTGTGTAGCACTGCTCTGGAAGGCTTGTTAAAAGTGCTAATTTATTGGTTCCATGCTTGGACGTTCTAACTCCATAGAGCTGAGGCAGGGCCTAGGAATGTGTATTTTATTAAGAACCCTCAGTGATTCTAATGCTAGTGGTCCTAAGGTCACAATGAGGAAAACATTGGTCTAGGGCTACCACAGATTTTGTCAGCCTGTGTATTATCAAGATAATCTTCAAATTTTAATATAGAACCTCTATATTATCAAAATCTTCTTCAAAATATAATAAAGATTGACTTCTAGTAAGTTTAAAAATAAACATTAATTATACCATGGTCTGATTTAAATCTAGTTTCTAAGTGACACTGTAAAGTCTTGATGCAAGATTCCAGCACTCACTTATCAGTGTAAATAGAGACTGAAGATGAGTGCAGAAATGCATTAAACCAGGAGCATTAAACCAGGACTCTAAGCTAAGAGTCTCACATGCGCTTTTTCTTCCTTCTGGCATCCTCTGAGTTTATCCTCAGTTTTAGCTTGGTCTCCCTTCTCTCCCCTCACTCAGATTCTCTTTCTGTCAATTTCCTCCCTCTTTATAAAACTCTTAGTTCATAATCTTCTCATGGCCTACTTTTTTTTTTTCCTCCTAGATATCTTATCCAAGGATAAAAGAGGGGAAGGTACATCCTGGTCTTTCACAGATTTTGTGGATTAAAAGTGCTGGATTTGGAGGCGAGGGCTAGGAAAGAAATGTTAGGTAAACAGAAAGAGAAATCTGGACGCTTCCTCTGCCCAGCCCAGACTCTTCTTTCTCCCAGTCTGCTTGAGAAATGCCTGGCGTCTTACATTTTTTCCCTAAACCAAACAAACCCCAGAGCTACAACTTCATCAGAGAGACTAAAAATCAGATCATATGGCTTGTCAGAACCTGCTTTATTCCAATCTGAGTCCTTTAGCCATTTCATGGCCTTAATCTACAACTCTCCTCTTAGAAATTGATCACACTACAGAGCAAACTAGGCTTTGCTGTGTTCCTTTTTTTTTTTTTTTTTGGTGAGGAAGATCAGCCCTGAGCTAACATCCATGCCAATCCTCCTCTTTTTGCTGAGGAAGAGTGGCCCTGAGCTAACATCTATTGCCAATTCTCCTCCCTTGTTCCACCCTTCGTCTCCCCAAAGCCCCAGTAGATAGTTGTATGTCATAGCTGCACATCCTCCTAGTTGCTGTGTGTGGGACGCGGCCTCAGCATGGCCAGGGAAGCGGTGCGTCGGTGCGCGCCCAGGATCTGAACCCGGGCCGCCAGCAGCGGAGTGCGCGCACTTAACCGCTAAGCCACGGGGCCGGCCCCTAGGCTTTGTTGTCTTAATGTCATGTAAGCAAAAGTGCACCGAAGCTTCAGTCACGAGAACACCTAAAATGTTGTTAGAAATATCTTTTCCTGCCCCATTTGGGAAGCTTTTACTCTGAGAGTAGCAGTGTTTCTGGTGTCATCTATAAACAATTCCTGTGAAGATGCTTACTTAGACTTCCAGACACAAACTGATGTGACTGTGATCTAATTTACTTCTGAAATCTGGATTTATGAATGATCCAGTTTCAATCTCTCAGAGAAAGCAATTCTGAGTTAAACACAGGCTTGGAGTCAGAGTAAAGAAGGAAATATGAAAATCCTGTGCTGTATTTAAATTTTCTAAAGTCTTAAGGAACTCATTTGCCTCACTCTCTCTATTGCAAAATGGGTACAATAGTCTGTGATATGCTTTGCTATTTTTTAGAAAATAGTGTCTGAACAGGAATCACATTGTAAATGTGTGTGTTGAGAGGAGCAGTAGGATTGATGACATAAACAGCTTTTCTTTCCCAGCACTTTCAGACAGAAATGTGACTTCTTCTGCAATCAGTCACACACACACATTTGTAGAATGTGAAAATGTGAAACTCACCTCTCTGCTTGTGCGTCTTTCATTGATATTTCGCAGACAAGAGATTTTGTGAGACGGAACCCTAAATGATCTGTTAAGGATTTGGGATTTTAAACAGTTCCCTCTGAAAGCTGGTTCTTGTAATCAAGTTTGACATGAAAATAGTACTGTCATTAAATTCAAGGAAATTCCATAGTTTAATGCTTAATCACATTAAATTTAAGGTAATTTGTATGTCATGAAGCCATATTTTGGAAACAGGAATTTGAACTTTACTACTGAGCAGCCTATAGCTCTACATAGACTTTGAGCCTCAGAGCACTTGAGCATTGAGTTGTAGTTTCAGGAAGTCGATATGGAAAAAATATCTATTTATTAATTACACTTAAAAGCTTTACAGAATACATACATGTAATTAAAATGTCTATGGTGACTAATAACAAATAGTGCTTTGCTTAATTTCTTGTAGAACCAGTGTCTTTCTCTCAAGGGAATAATTCTTGCCCCTTCACCTGTCTCATGAATTCCCAGGAGAACTCCTAGCCTCAGATTTGAATCATGTTAATGTTGTTCTTTTTTTAAACAGTTCTGATTGTTTGTCCTACACATTTTTGGGTGTAGATGTTGTCTGGGTGATGGGAGGGGTAGGGAGTAACCTGGATTTCTTACAGAGTCAGTTTACAGAGTAAATTCTGAAAGGACTGAGCAGATGATTTACATTTTCAAGCTAAATCATTAAAATGATGGTGAGTAATATGTATTATAAGGATATTAACAGACACCTAATAGGTCAGCCATACCCACGCGGAGTTTTAGTACTTCTTAGTAATTCCATTTACTTGACACGAATGGTTTTGTCTGATGGCTCTAACCTATCACCATACCTTGAGCAAAACAACTGAAGTCATTCAATAAGGAGTTAGAATCCATTAAAGCGAAGCCCGTTATAACATTTTATACAATCTACAACGCAAATGAGAACTCTGTTTAAGCATAAAATGGAAAAGAAAATCTGAAGGAGGCTAAAGTCTTTTCTAAACCAAGAAAAAAGCTAGTCTTTACTCCTAAGAATTCCTAAATATTCTTCAAAGTATCAACTCAAAATTGTGGAATAGTTCTTTGTCTTCCCAATCTAAGGATTCAAACTTCTCAGAATGCATAGAAACCTCTTCCAGTAAGAACACCCCCCCAATACCACGTTGTGGTAAATTTCACCCAATTGTTCAGCTAATTCTTATGCTTCTCCAATTTTCCTGGATATGATGTTTTTATTGGGGTTCAGGGAACCATGGCTAATGACATCAGCAAGCTTTGTAATTTCTCACTGCCAGTTTTCTACACAACTTACACTTTTGTCACTCAAACTGAACCAAATTGCTCCAACAATTAATCTTAAAACGCAGGAGTAGGGGGACTTTTAAATGGACCCTTTCTTGGGATTTTGTGTTAAAAACAGAAACGTTCCCATGAGTGAAGGGGGTAAGTTGGCTTCTCCAGCCTCTGCCTCTCCCCAAGTCTCCCTCTTCTCTACCACCCCCCAAAAGGAATGAATTACATTTCTCTTCTTGTCTTTTAAATGAATAGCATAGTTTGGGTGAAATTATCGGGCAATTGCATGCCTTTTATGCAGATAATGCTATTTGATGAAAGCGGTGTTTTGATCTGCTAAGGATAATACAGATCCAGGGTTGGATTCATTGGTGAAAGTAAAGCTGTCTTCTGTGATAACTTCATCTCAGCATGAGGTCAGACGGGGAAAACTGGGATGGGGGATTAAAAAATGACACAGTCGGAGCAGTATTCAGTTCCCTGCTGTGCTCCTGGCCGCACACTATAGCTTATGTTTCTGATCTGTTATGGTATTGTCTGCCTTTCTCTCTCAGAGCAGAAAGAGATTGCTTAAAACTTTTCTTTTTTCAGCTAGAGGGATTAGTTCTGTGCAGCTTTTTTAATTAAAGAAACTGTATCTTTTTCAAGGCAATTTAAAGCTACAAGGGAAGGACCATCAACATCCGTAACTTAGTACCATACCTGTAACAAAATGTGAGCTCTACATTTGATATTCAGAAATATGGAAGGGAGCTCGAGAATTCTGTTGTAGTGTTAACCTTCAGTGATTGCTCAGATCCCTAAATGAAGAATAGCAAATAAATTATTTTGTGTAAGTCCTGAACACGTTTCCGTAAGTAGAAACTTCCAGCCGCTTTGGTTTTCAGCTTAGCTCAGCTTGCGTAATTAAATCTTCATGATGGTGGCGAAGTGCACTTGAAAATAGTGTAAGAGGAAATAGATTTGACTCTATATCCTTTTCTTTACCCAGAGATCATTTTTAAACATTTCCATTCTACTGAATGTGATAACAGTAGAAAATGTCTGCTTAATATGGGCAATTTGCATTTAAACAGTGCAAAGTACAACATTGTGGTACTTTATCACAGCAAACCTTTGCATTTGTGATAAGCGGTCATCATCTTTATTAATCTGAGGGGAGTATGGATTGAATCCGTCCAAAGTGATGATGAATTTGTCAGGACGTATACGTTTGCGTTGAATTTATAGCTCAATTTAACCCAGGTTAATGTCGAAAATCCTCAAATGTTTCAAATAAGGCCCATATGGTTATCACTTTACAAAGCATACAGGCTCTGCGCTTTGGTTGCAACATACACATCTCCAACTAAATTCCATGCCAGATCAATTAGAAACAGTCCTCCTGAGCACACAGGAACAGAGATTGTTTCCCCAATACCGGCTGAACCCTTGTCTTGAAGAAATGAAAAGCAGTCATCTTAGGCTTTCCACTTCTTACCATTAAAAATCCAAAGGAAATTTGGAAAACTAAGGGTTTCGTAAATAATGTCATACCTAACAGAAAATACTCAGAGTGGCTGCATTTAATAGGTGCTTACTACAAATTTTCCCAGATTTCAGTAAATGCTACATCTTATTAAAAAAGATAGAAACAAAATTTGGTCTCTTTGCCTTTTCCCATTATTTTTGTCTTTACTTCAAATAATGTTTCTGAGAAAAGTCAACCAAGTTCAGAGGTGAATTGATGTGGCTCACTTTTATGACTAGAATTCTTAAACTATGTGCCATTAAAAAACTGATGTGCAGAAAAGTGGAAAAGCATACTTAATAAATATAATTTCAAAGTCAATTTTATGACATATCTTTTTTTAAAAAAATAAAGTCAGAATGACTGAATACAAAGAAAACATTTTATTTGTGTATTCACTCATTCATTCAACAACCATTTATTGAGCATCTTCTACAAGACAGCCTTTTGTGCTAGACTCCGTGGTTTTAAAGAGGAATAAGGCCATTCTCTGGTGCTCTAATGCTCTTAGCTATTGGGAAAAGCCCATACAAGAAACAGTGCCATCGTTTATTTCAAGCAGAAAATACAGTGGGAGCACTGTATCATGAATAGGTGCTTTAATAAGTAGGTGTTCCAGAGGCTGACAGTACAGAACATTCTAGACTAAGGAGTCAGCAAAGGGAAGAGAGAGTACGGCACTTCCGGGAAATGAGGAAAATTTGATGGGTATGATACTGAATTATAGTCACTTGATGACTATTTTTTAACCTATGTTTATAAGTTAGCTTATAGACAGGATCCTGAATATCTAAAGGACATTGTCTTTTTAACAAAAGTGTCCTGGGGGGGGGGGGGGGGCCGGCCCGGTGGCGCAAGCGGTTAAGTGCGCGCGCTCCGCTGCGGCGGCCCGGGGTTCGCTGGTTCGGATCCCGGGCGCGCACCGACGCACTGCTTGGTAAGCCATGCTGTGGCGGCGTCCCATATAAAGTGGAGGAAGATGGGCACGGATGTTAGCCCAGGGCCGTCTTCCTCAGCAAAAAAAGAGGAGGATTGGCGGATGTTAGCTCAGGGCTGATCTCCTCACAAAAAAAAAAAAAAAAGTGTCCTGGGTCCGGCAGGGTGGCATAGCAGTTAAGTTCCTGCATTCCGCTTCAGCGTCCCTGGGGGTTTCCAGGTCAGATCTTGGACGACGACCTACTCACTGCTCCTCAAGCCGTGCTGAGGCAGCGTCCCATATAGAAGAGCTACAACTCTACAACTATGATACACAACTGTGTACTGGGGCTTTGTGTAGAAAAAAAGAAAAAGAGGAAGATTGGCAACAGATGTTAGCTCAGGGCCAATCTTCCTCAAAAAAAAAAAGAAAGAAAGAAAGAAAATTGTCCCGTGTCACTAATTTATGATAAACCTTGTCAGCTAGTGCCTACCTTAAATAGACTATATATTATACCTTAAATACATTATGTACTGTATACCTTAAATATCGTATATATACTACATACTAAAAAGTTGTTCTTAGAAAATATGACAGATTTTAAAAGGCACACCATGATGACTATTAATTATAAAAGTTGCATCTTTTAGTGTGGAATAATGTAGCAGGTTTTAAACATATATGGAGTGAAACCAAAATTAAAAGCGTCACATGTGAAAAGGTGCTTCTGTGTTCAAAATCCTTCACGGAACTTGGTCTTTTATGCAGCTCAAGCAAAACCAAGTCAGCAGTTGGGTTGTGCTCCACAACTGCGTTTTCTCGAAAGGGTCAGAGCCCGGTGTAGGCTCGGTTTATGCAGTGGAACATCAGCTAATGTCCTGGAAAAGCATGGTCCCATTTAAAGGTTAGTGTGTCTGATCACCAGCTCACTCGGTGGCTCCAAAATGCCTGTGCATCGAAAGAGGCCTATCTTGCTTTAATTAGGGTAATGAAAGCATATTTTCCACTACAAACAGTCATTTAATTTTATGACTTTGTCAGTGATCAAATTAGAATATTTGTTGAGAGTTCCCCTCAATCCAACAGCCAAGGGAAATAAGGTACTTATTTTTTCTAGGGAAAAAAAACCCAAACGCCTGATAAGAACTTCAGAGCTACCAGAGAAACTTCTGTGTAAGTTAAGTTCTAGCAATGTAAAATGTTCCAAATTAATTGCTTGCTACATGCAAAGTGATTTGTTTAACCATCACACTCCAGGAGCCTAGAACTCGGTTTTCCCGCAGTGACTACTGAACTACAGGGTTCAGCCTCTGTTTTAAGCCGCCCATCACTAACTTACTGTTCTCAGTTGAGACATAACCTCCTTTTGGATGTATATGGATTATGGGCTTTCCTGATCTTTTCAGAGGATGAACCAGAAGGTCTAGGTGTCTAAGCTTTTCCCCCTTCCTCATCAGTGCCCAGAGCCTCTTCAGTGGGAGGGGTTGGAGCCCCTGCAGATCCTTGATTGGAGCCCCACAGTCTGACCACTCTCGCCTCAGTTTGCTAGAACAGATTAAGTCCGGAGAATACCTATGAGGAAGTCGAGCGGCGTCCACGAGCCTCGTGGGAGAGCCCCATAGCTGCCAGACCCGGTGCTCCCCTTCCGTAAGCCTGAAAGCCCCGCACGTCCACGGAGGAAGTGGCTGCGGTACCAGCTGCTCCCCAGGGGAGGGAGGCGGGAACAGCTGCCACCCAGCCCTTTCAGCTCCAGGCTGGATCTTTAGGACAGGAGGAGAAAACTGACGGCCCCCAAACAACAGCCTCCAGGGAAGGAGCACGTGATGCTGACCAAAATGGACTAGCATCACCTTCAGGTGGGGAGCGGGGAGCGACACTGGGCTGAGGTGGCGAGCTGATGGAGCAGCAGAGCAGGTGTTGGTGGCCCTGCCTCAGCAGCAGGGCGAGAGCCTGTCCATCTCCCACCCCACCCAGTCCTGACTGCGCCGTCAGGTCCTTCCCAAGCCCAAAGTGAATCTGGAGGTTCCAGCTTTATCTTCCTCCGGAGCACTTTTTAGAGGCTTGCAAAGGCCGCAGGCATGCATTTCCCGGGGTGGGGGTGGGGGCTGCGAGGGGAGCTCGGCAGCATTTTCTTTCGGAGAGCTGCGTATCAGTGTGACAAGGGGGCCCCACGGGAGGGCGATGCCGCCAGCTCGGTCCCATTATCCCGTGCTCGACCGGCTGCGTTAACACGGCAAAGTCACCAGCGGCGCCCGGCAGAGTTTGCAGTGAGCGGCCAGAGGTTTCCAAAACAGACAGCGACGTCTTGCATTTCTTCTCCCGCTAGAATTTCTATGGCAGCCCAGGGCATGGCGTGAGCTACCCCCATCCCCGCCCTCCCACGACAACAGCTTAGCGAGGCAAAAACCCTGATGGTCACGTAGCAAGCCGCCTCTCTGCTTTCCAGGGATGCACTTGGAGGAGAAAGTGTGTGGTATAGTTTGGCACTGCAAAACATCAGCTTTTCCTAACGGCCTCAAATGATGGAACTTCTTTGTTAGGGAGGGAAAAAAAGCCACGAAGCCCCAAATTTAACACACACAAACTGCCTGGCTGGCGGGCTTCGCCTTACACGTGCACACAGTCGTTGAGAGGGACACCTGCGCGCCTTGTCCACCAGCGACGCCTGGCACAAAGCGCACGGGGCCATATCAATGAGTTCTAGAGTATTTTGTCTATACTGCATCCAATTAGTATGAATGTTCAGCATAACATTCCGAAAAACTTTGACTATCACGTAACAGAGAGCTGGGCTAGAGACAGGCTCCAAGATTTATTACCATTTCTAAATTTTATGAGTTCCATTGTTTCCTACGCTTATTACCAGCGTTAGCTATAATGAGGGGTCTAGAAAAAAGAGCTGAAAAGAAAAAATATGCCACCCCCCCCACCCCAACTCCCACCTGTTCTCCAGCTATTTAGCTCTTCTGTTCTGGCCTTTTTAGGATGGAGCAGAGTGTCTCTTCTCTTTTTTGTGTATTCTTAGACAGCAAAGTACAAAAGAGCAAGGGCGAGTGTTACCTGCACCCTTAGAAAAGGTTTAAATGTTTTTGTGGAAACTGGGCCACAAACGTGATTAATGAAATACCCTTCTCGTTTCCTTATGATCATGTCAGGGATGCAAATTTTAAGTAAGTAGTAATTTAAGTAGTTTGTGTGGTTGTCATGTAATGTCTGGGGCATACCTTCATGATTGACAAGTTTTCTTTAAAAAATGAGAGTGGCTAGAAGGAGAGGGAGATAATTAATCTGCCCTCGCCACCTTCTTTTTTTCAAGTGTGAAATACACGTGGCAAGAAGAAGACGGATCCACCCCAGGACGACTCTAGATTCCTCCCGCAATGACGTGCGCGCGGTTCTCTGTGTCACAGGCGCCCCGGGAGCGGGTCGTGTTGCTCTCGTGTTACCGTTACTTCTTAACGCGTGGCAACGCGCTTGGTCACTTAGCAACTTTGGGAACTCACATTGTGGGAGTGGACACACTAATTCAAGTTCAGGGATTCTCCTTGTCAGTTTTACCCCAAACTTTGGAGAAACTCAATCGTAAAGGCTGAGGCTCTCCTGGGAGGCATTACTCTGATGTTTCCAGTGCTTGGTCTATTCCTTGATCTGCACGTAGTTACAAAATGCAAGTGTATTTCCTCCTGCCCCGGGTCAGGTTAGGTGCAGGTCGGTGGAATCCTCTACTCTGAAGTTGAGAGTGGGAGGTGGAAGGAGAAGGCTCAGAGCGCACTAGTCTCTCTGCCACGCTTCCAAAGCCAGGTCTGCGGGGCCCGGGACACTAATTCTCAGCTACCCCCTGAGGGGGTACGCTCGGGCGCCCCAAGAGGAGCCACGCGCGTTTGTCTGCCCCGAGCGCGCACGCCCCAGCCCGGCCGCCACAGGGTCCTGGAAGCGAAAGGCGCCTGCAGGTTCGAGGGGGCTGAAGAGCCAGAGCGCGGCTCCGCGAAGGTCGCGGGTTGGATGCTCCAGCCCGCCGCAGCCTCCGGAACTTCACGCTACCCCGGCGGGCCTTCTGCACGCCCGGGGGGCTGGGGCAGGGGAGTCGGGAGCGCGAGTTTCGGAGGGAACTCAAGTGGAAAGTGACAGCGCCTTGTGGAAAGCAGTAAACTTTTATTTTTCTCCTAAACAAACCAAGTCAAGGCAAGGGTAGCGTTCAGCTGCTAATCTGAGGGGAGAATGGAGACAGAGGAGAGTAACTGTGGGGTGTGGAGCCCTTGGGGGCCTCCAGGGTCCGTCCCTGGCCGGTGTGCGCTTGTTGGAGGTCCTGGTGCTTGAACTCGAGGGCGGACACTTGTTCTAGGACAGTGCCAAGGTGGGGCTTGTAAGGAAGTCTGGGTGTTCAGAGCCCCCTCCCCTGTCCGAAGGTCATTTGCGCTTTTCAGTCTCGGACGTGAGGACACTCTGGAGGGGAAGGCGAAGGTCATTTTCAGAGGCTCTGTAAAGGACGAGCCTCCCACCGGGGGTGGAAATCCTTAATTACACCCTTCTGCCTCGGAATCCGTCTTCCCGGCAGTGTCTTGCACTCCTACCTCCTCGGGTGACTCAGCTGACCTGAAATGCCCACCCCACGGAAGATCAAGAAAAGTAGTTTTCTAAGAAGGTTAGAGGTTTTGATTACACAGAGAAGTGTTTCCACTTAGGTCCAAAGCAATTACCCGCCCCCTCCCCCTGCTCCTCCTCCCGGCCACCAGGAGAAGAAAGGGACAGACCCCCACGCACGTACCCCCCGCACTTTGTTGGTGCGTGTGAATTTCAATTGGCGCTGTAAGTTCATTAGTGTTTGCAATCAGCGGCGCGCAGACTCCTCATCAGAGCCGAAAGCCGGCAAGAGCCATTCATCAGCGTGAAGTGTTATTCATGGATGACCCCTAAATCACTGCAAGAGTAGTAGATGCCCTGATTGGTCACAGCATGGGAGCCTCGGTGCTTTCCCGTCCCCGATGCGGCCGGGAGGAGGGAGGGAAGGAGGGGCGGCGGACGTGGTTCAGTCCGGCAAATCCCATTTGACAGAAAAAGGCAGTAAACGGGGAATCTCTTTTTTTTTTTTTTTTTTTTGAATAAAGAAGAAAAAGAAATAAAGTACCTGTCATCTTGACAAGTGGCGGAGCGGAGGAGTCAAGGATTATAAATGCTCACAATCGAGTCCAGCGCGCCCTGTGATTGGGCCTTCCCGCGATCTGCACTGGGGGAAGCGCATGGTAGGCTCCTCTCCTCTGCTCTCTCTCTCACACGCACGGACACGTGTACGCGCCCGGTCTCGGGCACACTTGGCCCGGCGCGTCCCCCGTCTCACAATTAAGGTCCTGGATGCTGATCCCTGGCACAGCGCCCTGCTTGCCTCCTCACCTTCCCCGCTTCCTCCTCCTCCTCCCTCTCCGCCTCCATCCTCCCGCGCCCGGGCCGAGAACCGAAAACTCCGGCCCGGCCTCAGCAGCCGAGGAGGAGGCTGGAGTGGGCCGGCGGGAAGGGAGAGGGGGAGAGCGCGGGGGAGAAAAAGAAAGTGAACTCATTGGCGCTCCGCGCGCGCTTCCCTCCCCCGCCGTGTCCCTTGCTGCCGCGGCCGGGCGGTGGGCAGGGAAGGAAGTTGTAACACTTGCTGTTCTCCCCCCTCCCCATCTCCCCCACTCTGCTGCCTCGGCGGGGCCCCCTCCCCCGCGCCCGGCTCCTTTGAATTTGGCCAAGTGCTGTGTGTGCGCGCTGCTCGGGTGGACGCGGCGGCTGCGGCCGGGTAGCGAGCCGGCGGCGCGGGCGAGCCGAGCGCGGTAAGTGCGGCGCCGCCGCCGGCGCGCCCTCCTTCCTTTCTGGGGTCCTAGTGCCCGGGCCGCGGCGCCGGGAGCGGGCGGGCAGGAGCCGGCTCCGACGGCGCCGCGTTTCCCCAAGCCGCTCTAGGAGGCGGCAGCAAGTTGGCCAGCCCCGGTGGCCCAGGAGCATCTCCTCGGCGGGCAGGCTCTCCCCGGGTCTGGCCTCCCGCTTCCCGGCCTCCCCGTCCCCGCCCCTCCCTCGCTTCTGACACCTCTGGCTGCCAGCTCAGGTGGGAACTTCGCCGGTGCCTCTCGCCCGAGGAGCTGGGCACCGCACCCCCGTTCCGAGGAGCCCCGGGCTCCCCGAGAAAGGCAGCCCAGAGGCTGGGCGCTCAGTGGGGGCAGGGAGTCCAGCCCGTCTTGCTGTGATCGGGGTGATCCCCAGTTTTGTGGTGGGGCGCCGCGTCTTCTGAGAAGGTGTCTGACAAGATCCTGGGGGCTTCCAGCGAGCGGGAAGCCCTAAGATGTCACCACTTTCCGGGGAAGTGGAAACGAGGCTTCTCCAACTCCCAGGCAGCCAAGTTGAGAGGGAGTGTAGGAAGGAGACGAGGGGCCGGGGTGGTGTGGGGAGTGGTGGATCTCGACTGAAACTTGATCTGGGACCTCTGGATGGGGCTGGAAACAAACAAATATCCGGAACTGGGCATTTAAAAAATTACAGATTTATGAGTCTGCAACTCACTCTAAGTCTGTATCGTGTTTAACAACCGATTAGAAAGAGCTTCAAATGTTTTAGACGGAGGTGGGTTATGTCTGATCTCTGCTGAACACGTTATTATGCGGTTTGAATTCCATTCTTGCTGCCTCACCTTTAAGGTAGTTGTAATGGTAACCTGCTACTAATTCTTATTACGGAGAAAGGGTAACAAGTAATTCTACCGTGTAATACAGCAGACACGTTTGTTTTCTGAAGTCATTATAATTTAAAGCTAGAGAAAAGTTTCCAGGTACTTTTGGGTAAGGGCGATGGAATTGAAAAACTGAGAGCTGTACCAGCACTTTTTACAAGGCCCTAGACAGCTGGGATCCCCGAGAACAGGACTGTCTCTTCATAATACTCTATTTCTTATCTTCTGACAATGTATTTGTCAAACATTTGTAGGCTCTGGCAGAATCCACTGGGTGGTCTTTTCACTGGAAATAGAAATGTGTTCTCTGGCATTACCTTTCCCTTCTGTTGTCAAAAGGAAAAAAAAAAAAAGACAGGACTGGCATCTTTGCAAAGCTTGGAAGAGTACCCCAAAAGGTGGTATTGCAACTTACAGAACTTGGTGATTTGATTCCTTTAGTGAATTTCTTTAAAATGGGATGCACGTGCTCCCTCCCAATTGCCTACCTAGAGAACTATTTGTAGTCTTTCTAGTATATTAGGAGCAGAGTTTAGAATTAAGAGTAATCGTATAATTAAAATTCATTCTAGATTTTAATATTTCATTCGAAACAAAAGATTTTACAAATACACCAGCGGTCTTGCTTTGTGCCTTCCTGAATACGTTCTTAATTGTCTAAAACTTCTAGCTTGTATTTCCTAATATGTGAAATTCGTGTAAGCCTTGCAACTTTCGATTTGTGATTCTAAATGCAGAGCAAATATTTAATTCTTGCTCTAAGAGTGAGAGGTTAGTTCAGTAACAAGACTTGCTAATCCTACTTTAAAATGTCATGGCATTCACAAATTATTCCTAAATTCTTCAAAGATAGGGGTTTATAATGAGTTTAGTTATTCTATTGTGTATTTCAGGATTGTATGTCTCTTCCTGTTGCATTTTCCTTAGCAATTTTGCCTTTTTTCTTACATGAATTTTCATATTTCTCTTACTCAAAGGTACTATTTTTTTCTAGTAGAAAATACATTTTATTTTAGATAATTTTAAAAAGAATATATATTGTGAAAAAAGTAGTTCCTTTGAGTTAGACAAATATATTTTTACATATACTATTCAATTTTTATGGAAGATGTATTTATACCTAATAACTATGCCAGTGCTTATATATTTGAAAAATGTATTAGTATCCTGTGCCAATAGCATTAATGTTAGCAACTCCTAGACAAGAGACTATCCACCCTAATGAGGATTGCTTATTTAAAATAAAGCAGATATATTTATAGTAGAATTGTGACTAGTTATTTTTCCGAATTGAATCATTTTGCATGGCTGTGTTTATTTTCTAGAAGGAAATGTTTTAGGGAAATTATAGAGGCTTTTCTTACTCTGATCTTGTAGGCGTGTCATGAGTCTTTTGGTTAGAAAAGGGAGCCTGCTTTATTAGGGTAAAGACAAAGAAAGATACGGATGCTTATCTTTGAATAGAAGAAAGCACCTCAGTAGGTGAAAAGTTTTAAATTTATTCGGAAAGAAAACCTAGCTCAACAGTAATAATCCAGTTAGCAAGCTCAAGCTAGTCTTTCTTAGCTCTGCTTCTGAGAGCCAAGAGTAATTATTCTCTTTGTAAAGAGTCAAGCAAATAAGAAACCAGATAAAACTGTATGGCTGTCATTGTGGGTAGAATGACCTATCAAAAATACTTGGTCAACTCTGAGCTTGATGTACTGAAAGTGATGTTTTTGCAATAGCTGTAAAAGTAGGTTTGGAAATGCTGAAGTTTATCCTGCAGTGGTAGTAGGAAATCAGTCCAGATGATGGTCACAGTCTGATATAAAAGTGCCATAAAGACTTTATTAGTTTATTAATATTGATTATTTTAATAAATACATTACTTCCTTTCTATTAAACTTTATTTCACCCTTTAAAAATTTGATTTCTGGGTGGCTGAGGAATGTCATCAAGGTATAGTCTCGTGAATCAGTGTATTCAGCAGCGTGAATGAATTGTCTGCCTTTTCTTGAAGATGTGCTGTAGAAACCTGTTAAGCATGTTCAATTACACGTTGCTTATCTACCCAATGTTTTATTTCGTAGTCGGATGTCCGTTTCAACTTTCAGGACATACTTTCTTTACTTAGATTGAGAACATTAGCAAAGAATACAGTAATTTGCTAGCAAACTTTTACTCTGATCCACAACCAATTGTACATCCCTTTGAATTTTCAGTTAAAGTTGGTGTTCATATTTGTTTTATAAAGTGGAATGATGGTCCGGAGAAGAATTGAATTTTCAGTTAGAGTCAATGTTCATATTTGTTTTATAAAGTAGAGTGATAGTCCAGAGAAGAATTTAACAGGCATTCAGGATAAGGAAGTGTACTGAGAAGCTAGTATAATAATGCAATGCTACTTAAAAGTTTCAACAACTAAGCCTTAAAAATTATGTCATATAAGCTTCTTTTAGAACACATTTAAAATATAATTTTGGAGATATCAGCTGTTTTAAGAGTCCTGATGGAAATTTTGTGCTTAAAAGAAATAAAAAACTTAGTTTCAAAACTGATTAATTGTTGTGTCTTATAAAAACTGATTTATTTCATACTTTTTTATACCAAGCATTACCATTATGAAGCTCTCCTTCTAATTGAGATTAATGTTTCTGAGCAAAGAAGTGGTTTGGAGGGCTGCATTCATTTTGAGTGCTGTTGTAATCAATTTTAGATACAGCATTCCACAATGGATCAGTTTGTATCCAAACCTGCCTTATTATGTAGAATTAACTTGTTGGTGATTGATAGTAATACTTCCACATCTTGAGAAGTCATTTGTTTCCAAACAAGTGTGATGGCTTGTATGAGTTTCACAATATTGCTTCTCATAATTAAAACATCCTTTTGGGGACTTCATTTGAACTTTCTCTAAGAATAATATAAAGCATGAGGAAGCAATTCATTAATACATTTTCGACTAAAGTAGCCTTTTCCCCCCAAATACAGTATGCCTCAAGGTGTATTTTCTTGTGCATCAAAGGGTTTTCTGGTCTTTTGAGTCATAAATGGTGAACATTAGACATCTAGGTTATTTCCTTTTTTGTTTATATCAACAGTCTAGTTGAGTTTTTCAAGGATTTCTTAGAATTATAGATCTACATGTTATGTGTGTGTTATAACTTTATTTCACAAGGTGGTAGGGATAATCCTGACAAAGAAAGATAAAGCACGTGGAGGTAATTCTTTATCGTCTTCGGAAACCTGGAAAGATGGTGAATTAACGTTATCGTCCTTGCTGTGATGTTTGCATTTGTTTCTTAATTGTGTCTAGTCGGCCTCAGCTTTATCAGTTTTTTATTCTCTTCTGAAAGACCCTGTGAAGATTTTCCTGGGTTTTGGTGCATGTTGCATGGCTTACTATGATCCATGCTTATAGTCTCAATAAAATAAAATATTAAAAGCATAGAATATAAGATTAATATAGATAAGAATTCTAGTACAGCCTTAGTGTATAGGATTTTTAAATAAAGATGTGACTGCTTTATAGTGCATGTAAAGTTCCCACAGTGACATTGTTTTTGTTTTCAGGAAAAAAAGACTTGGTAGGAAATATGTTTATTGTATTTTAATTTTCTTCTCTGTAATGATAGATTATTTACATTGAATTAGTGTTTTTCTGGTAAAAACATTCATTTTAAACAGTTTTAAATGCTAAAATAATGCACTTAAAATGCCATTTTAAAGTGTTATTTTAGCCAACCATTAGAATACAGACTATCAAAATGCAGAAACATGCTCTAAGGCATCTAGATGTTTCCTACACCAAAATGACGATAAGATTCATTCATTTGAAAGAATTTTTTTTATGGCTTTGATCAAATAACTCAGGTGACTGGGTAGTTAGAACAGCTACATAGAATTCTCATAAAAAATGGTAATCCACTCAAACCTGCTCCTTTCTCCTTAAATAAGTCACAGTGCAAATTAATGTCAGTATCATAGAATGTACTCATAAGTCGTACAAGTAAATGATTGAAACCATATCATAGATCGTATAATAATAATAATAATGAGACTTTACTGCCCTGTTGATACCCTTGCAGTCTTAGAAGAGTAGCCCTGGAGTGGCACATTTCAAACAAGTTTGTGATAGGTGGCAGTCTTAACTGGGTTCCATGACTTCGATGAGCTAGTAGATGGCTCTGATGTGTTAAGGAGTATATGTAGAATGCAATGTATCGTGTTACCAAACTATGGTTACATTCTTTTTTTGTGTGTTAAGTAGTTGATAATCACTTGTGGAGATATGACAGTTTAAAAATCATTTTCCCCACATTAAAGTTCTCCAGCTTACTCTGGAGCATGCAAAACAGAGATTATCCCTTTTGAAAATGAAGAGTTTTGAGAAAAACAAGTGCATATATTCACACTTGTGTTTTCATGTTCAGTTACATGAAAGTTATTGTGTCATGCTGTGTGTTGGTAAAGTGTTTCTAAGTATTGTGGAATACTTTTTACTTCTATTAGACAAGTTGAGGAAGAGGGGGGAGGATGTGATTTGGTTTGCCCTGGTAGGGGGGAGGATCATATTATTTAATAATAATCAGCTATATTATAACTGGGTCTACTGGGTCTCCGACTCAAAACCAAAAGGCGATAGAGAGAGAGAGAGAGAGAGAGAAGTGGGAGAGAGGAAGAGGAGAGAATATGAATATGAATATCTTTTATAAAGAGTGATGGTCCTTTGAGCATTTTCTGTGGGTAGTAGTGTGTTTGGTAGGAAAAGCAATCTAAAAGGGCAAATTTGGTCACTTAAGTTAATTGAGTAAGTGCGGAAGAAAATTAACTTCTGAATTTTTTCACTTCTAAGAATGTGCATTTTAGATCCGTGCATGAGAATATGAACATTATTGTTTTTTAAAATTAATCCAAGAAATTCCAAATATTGTATACTGTTCTTCATATTGATGGAGAAAAGAAAATGTATTAACAGCTCTATTTTATAGGTATACTTTCTTTGTATATGGGACTGAACAACAACTTATAATTTTAAAATTATAAATTTTATATAGAGACTTAAAAAAACACTCCGATTATTTTAAAAAATCATTTACGAGGTAATGTACAATGTCACTTATCTTTGAAGATAAGGCTCATAATCAATATATTTTAGTCATTCTGTCATTTCTTCCATTATTAGTTACACTTGCCAGAATTATTGTGATAATTCCTCTTCAGATTGACATAATTTAGGAAAAAATAACAGCTTGGTAATGACTATCTCTCTTCAGTCAGATTCTGAAGCACTTCTGGATAGGAAGATCATGTGAATTTGTGGTCCCCGCTTTCCCTGGAAAAAAAAACAAAAACTGTTCTTTTAGTAGAATGGATTATTTCATCTGGAGTTAAGTTTAGCTCAACGAATATTTTCTAATTAGAATTGTGGACCCCCTATCAGAGTGAGGAGGTGCAATATCTTTTTGATAACAGGGGCATTTTCAAAGAAGAGGACCTTACTTCCTCAAGAGTAACTCCAGCATCCCTGTCGTGTCCAGCATTTGGCTTCTGCACTGGAGTGGTATCTTAGGAGAGCTAATGTACTTGGACTGCACTCTGGAAGGTATGTTATGCAGAGACTGATAAGACAGGATTGAAATTAATTTAATTTATAACAAGAAATGCATGAAGTATTTTAATGAGTTTGCATGAAGCACATGCAAATATGTTAATATTGGGGTATGTTTATTTCGGTAATTATAAAAGCAAGGTATATTAAAAAGTATACTTATTGTTTCTTCTCAGTCTACCAAATGCTCTTTTAGAGTGTAACATCTATGCTAATACTGTTATCAGAGAATTTAGTATTTGTCAACATGTAGGTGGAAAAAATTGGCAAGGGACTGATTCTTTTAAATAGCTCAGAAAAAAAAAAAAGCTGGCACAAGGCTTGTCATTTAAAATAATTATGAAAACCAGGAGAAGCCAGCTGTAAATTTTATTTCTTTCAGAATTTATAATAACTTCCAGCTAAAGAAAGCTGTCAGTCCTATAGTTCTTGAAGAACAAATCTGTGACTTTTTTCCTCTGAAGAACCAAAAAAAAAAGCATCTTGAACAGTGTTATTACACTTTTCTGCATTTATAAGCAAAAATGAAATGAATAATTGAAAATGTAAACTTTTTTCACTTACATTTTGTGTAATTATGAGAATAATAAATATAGGCAAAAATACTGCAAATAACAACTAATCTAGTAATTTAAATAAATATATAAAAGTGACTTACTGTAATATCATAAAGGAATAAAAGCTATAGTGTAAACAGCCTTATTTTATCTCTTGATTGTCACAAAAATAAGGCATTCTTTTTACAGTGATATTGCTGAATTTTATGATAGTGTCAGTAAGAGTTGGAGAATAACATGAAATAATCAAAATAACTGAAATATTAATCCTCTTCATCTTCACTAATACTTTAAGAAACATTCCAAAAGAATTAGAAAACTTTTGAAAATAATTGTAGCATCTTGCAAAAAGGGAATGTACTTGTTGCCTTCCAAAGCTATTGATGAATTTGGGTTCAGAAAAGGGTGAAGGTTGAAGAGAACTTCTGCCAGGTCATTTTCCTTCAAATTAAAACGGAACAGACATTTTCCATCTATAATATATTTCTAAGTTGATATTTCTACTATGAGTTAATTTTCAATTTATCTTTCTCCCATAAAGGTGCCAGCATATTTAATGTTTAAAATAAACTTCAATATAAATGAAAAGTAAAGTTATTACTTATAGGTAAGGTGTACCTGCCAAACCAGCATTGAATCCTCACTTTCGGAGTAATTTTAATGCTTCCATATAACTTTTTTTTGCCAAATATGAATAGAATATCCTATTGTGTGTTTCCCGTGATTAAAAAATTAAGTAAAGCAAAATTCTTTCTTAGTGGTTCCTTTTGTCCTAGAATATACAATCGCTGAATGAGACGACTCTGGCATTACAAAAATTTCTATAAACAATGTTGACGTGTTACGTTGATTTGCCAGTAAGGGTTTTCTCTTTAATTGTTACTAATTTTAAAAATTACATGTGTGGCAGGGACTTTGAATCAATACTTTACTAAAGAGAAATACTTCTTTAATGTTTTCTATCCAGTGCTTTGATCATGATATAATTTTCTGTATTTTAATTTGTATGGTATTAGGAGGTATAGTTATGTATAGTGTTATAACTTTAAAGGAAAATAAATCATTGCAAGGATGTAATTTTTAAATAAATTTATTTTTTCTGTTCTTCATGTAAGGATTTGAAGCACAAGGCCCTCTGGTTAAAAATGCAGTCTCAAACAGAAAAGTTCTCATATATTTTTTCAAATTCAAATATTATTTTACTAATGATATATATAAATAAACCTTAACAATTTAAATTATTTACACTTATGACTTTGGCCTTTTATATGTTTCCACTAATCAGAACTTCAGATTTTTGATTATATAGACAATATGCTCTATAGTCCGTGATTAATGAATTTAAAAATGTTAGTAATCAAAACTTATGCTAACTCCAATCTAAGTTTTTAAAGAAACCTAAAAGGAATTAAGATGATTAGATAAATCTGGTGTTCTAGAAATCATAAAAATACTTTAATTTAATGAATATTCTGTTAGACACTTCGAGAATATTATTAATACATATGTTTGCAATATCCACACAGTTAACCAAAAAGTTATTTACTAGAAAGATGAATGATGTATTTATGTTATTATCCTTAAGTCATACAGCATGCATGCATTTGTAAAATAAATGTTACGTTTTAAGATGCATTATTTATTGATATTCTGGTTTAAAGTAATCTCAGTAAAATTCATATAATCTCGCATTTCATTTAAATATGATGTTAGCAAGTTGGGTCAACCCTCAGTCAGTGTAGCCATGACAGAAGTCTAATCTCTTTTTCTTCAAGTTTTATATAAAGTCTGCACCTTCCAATAAAATAGTTCAACTCCACTGTGCAGGTGTCTGCTGTCTTTGACAAATGAGAGATCTGAAGGAGAGGACCGAGTGCTTGTTTTATGAGATGCCATCAGTTCATTCTCCTCACATCATCTGATGAAAGTGGTTTTTAAAAACTGTAGTGTACTTCAGATAGGAATTTTAGCATATCCAGTTTGGTGAATTTTATATTTAGCCATCAGCAGAGGATAATGTGAATGACTTAAATCATTAATGTAACACGCATTTCATTTATATGTGATATAAGGTATACGAATTCGTTTTCATTTATATGTGATATAAGGTATACGAATTCGTTTTCATTTATATGTGATATAAGGTATACGAATTCGTTGTATAATTGCCACTTGAGTTTTGAAAAATTTAAATGTTGAAGAAAGCAGAGTATTAGTAGTTCCCAGTCTTGGAAATTGTTATTGTAAGCCTTCTAGGGACTGTTTTATTTTTTATTATTTTGTTTTTACCTTTTTTAAAAAAATCAGACCTTCTGGGGTATTTTTTATCATTTAATTTTAAGTCTGGAACATAACCATTTGATTTAGGAATATATGTAAGTTATTAGTGCACATAATGCATTTTTTCCCCCAAAGGAAAGTATCTCAAGGCTTTCTGGGTGAGGTTCTGGTTTTTTAGGATTAAGAACATTGGTATAAATGGCTAATTTTGGTGGAAGAGTGTTACATAGTTTTTAAGTCCTTGTTATTACTTTTAAAAGAATATCCCGTAGGGAATAGGAAGCTTTGTGGGTAAGCTGCCACTCTTTGGTGAAGGATTATGCATTCTCCCCTAATTCTGTGATCCCAGAATCTATTACACAATAGTTTTATCAAGTAGCACTAGACTAGCTTGCCATCATTTCATTTCCTTTAAAAGTTAATTGGTTCCTCTCCTAAATCTAATATTTATGTAGAATTTTAGTCTAAATATATATTTGAGGCGTTAATAGATTCAACTCCTAAAATCCAGAGGTTAATAATTTGATGCAAGATAATGAAGCCAGAAAAGTTTTGAAGGATGCTTTTCCATTATACCAGAAGACCAGTGAATTGATTATTGCAGAGTGCTCGGTCCTTTAAGTGGTTTGCCTAGTCAGTGAAGTTTGCTTGGTCCGTGGCCTGACTGAAGTTCTTTGTAAGCTTTTCCATGTTAGTAACATTGAGAGTAATTTAAGAAAGAAATAATAGCATATAAAAATGAAGCTGTCACATATTATGAAGGTTAGTTAATTTTCTGCGAACGTGTATGTAAAATAGTGAGCATATTATAGCATACTGTGGTCATAGATTTTAAAAAAAAGATATTTTGTTATGTGATTATATTCCCATTTAGAATGACCAACTCCTTGCAAAGCATTAAGAGTTTGACAAAAGTGTATGTTGTGTTCTAACGAGACCTCTTTTGGATCAAAGAAATATGTTAAAAATTGAGTGGTCGTACTGGACAACTAGTTGTACTTAGAGTTATTTCACTTTTCATTTAGTCAATGTCAAATAGAAGACAATTCATCCTATTAAAAATATCAAATATTGGTTAATTAAGACATTTTAATTGTAAAACACGTGTTGCCACATAAAAAAACATAATTTTTATAGACAGTTTTTCTTAATAAGTAGGTTCTTATTTCTCAGGCTACTATCTTCTTAAAGTTTAAAAAGAGTAGCAAAGTTTATTATAAAAATTGCAAAGTGAA
Organism: Diceros bicornis minor; assembly: GCF_020826845.1. Lineage (NCBI taxonomy): Eukaryota > Metazoa > Chordata > Mammalia > Perissodactyla > Rhinocerotidae > Diceros > Diceros bicornis. The sequence continues at coordinate 14,214,748 of NC_080768.1, forward strand.
AAAGTAAGTAAATATTTTTGCAATTTAAATAATTCAGGTTTTTCTGTAATTATTCATTGAAGCATACTGTAAACTTCAAAAGATGGCTCTTTATAATATTCATATTCCTGTTCTGAGTTATTATCCCCTTAGGATTTTATATATACATATCTATATGCATTGTGGAAGATATCTGAATCTAAAAAATTGTTTTCTATTTTTAAATATTGAAAATATTTTTAAACTATTTTAAAATATTATTTTTTATGATCACTTTAGTATGACAATTGATTATTCAAACTTTCATGAAGGATTCTAGACTTTCATAATTGGTATAAATAAGAAGTTAAAAAATAAACAATACTACCTAGAAACTAGCTAGGTGTAACCAAATTTCAATTACTTTATAAGATTTTTAGAAGAAGAAGAATTTCAAGCAGACCTTAAAATATTTTATGTAAATATTGTCCAAATTTTCAATTTATTACTGGTAAAACACAAAGTTTAATACATTTTTAAATAATTGTCTGATTGAAAAACATTAGTCACCATGTTTCCTATTTCTAATTCTTAGACTATATGTGTTTTAATTTCGTGCATAAAAGTAATACGGATTTAGAATATTGAAGAGCAGGTTTTCCTTCTATCTTTCATCAGCTCTGAGGCTGAACCCTTACAATCCCCTTCTTCATTATTCTAAGCCACTATCAGATTCTAATCTTTGCTGTCTCCACAGCTGTTTGAGGACTTTTTTTGTTGTTGTTGAAAATTTAATTACAAATACATGTGTTTTGTGCGCTTCACTTTCTATAAACATTGATAAATGAAGGTTAATGGAGAGCAAGACTGTGCTGTGTATAGGTCCATGGATGATTCTATTAGTTTTCAAATCATCAAATCATTATGTCAGTGGTTATTAGGAAGAATTGCAAAGATTAAAACACAACTTTGGCTTCACTGATACTGAACAATAAAAATCACTGAAAATTTAGTAATTTCTCCAGAACCAGTACATTTTTACAGAGGTAAACACCACCGAATCAAGTGCTTACACGTTTCTATGGGTCATTTTTCTAAAGTGATGGTCATAATTTAAACTCCAAACAAAATATGATAGTTTTTTCCCCACTTAAAAAAAAACCATTAGAATATGATATTGCAGAGAGAAATTTATGAATCCCTTGCATTTATTTTGATGTACCAAGTTGGAGAATGATTGATGTCCCATGGGCCCTTAACAAATATACAGTGATTTAACCTTGTAGAAATTAGAGAGAAAATTTAGAGAATTTTAGAAATTTAGAGAAAATTCAATGTATTTGCTTGCATTAATATTATTTATAGAACAAAATTGGAAACGCTAGCTATATATAAACCTTATGAAATGTTAAATTTGTCATCTTTTAAGCACGGCCTATCTTCTTTATTTACAATATCTCTCTTTTATAATATCAAAATTTTTTTCCATGTCTGTCTACCATAAGATTGGCTATCTCTAGGAATAAGTAAAGGTACTTTCTGAGATTAGAAAAGTGTAGAAAATTATTGGGTTCAATACCTACCAAGATGTTGCATATAAGCACAATTTTTATTTTCTTCTTGTTTGAGATTCTAGAGAATATCTGTTGCCTGCTGAAAATTCTTTGGAGTACAGGAAGGCGGGATGAGGGGTCGGATAAATCAGGCTTCTTTTGGAGAAGATAGACCTGTACATGGTATATCACTATTCTGGTCCTTTTTATGTGAACATGTGATTGTGGGAAAAGGTATTCAAAATGTAAAGCCAAATATGAAAAATGCTTTAGTTTCAGGGAAGCTTTTGAGAATTGTTCAGGGGAAGAAATGTACTACTTACCAATCAAAACTTGAAATTTTTCCCCTTTTATATTTAATATATTAGAAATTAATAATGAACCACTGCCATTGAACCTATAAAAATTATGAGGCTATAAGGGCCAGCCTGGTGGTGTAGTGGTTATATTGGTGCACTCCACTTCAGTGGCCTGGGGTTCAAGGGTTCGGATGCTGGGGGCAGACCTGCGCACCACTTATCAAGCCGTGCTGTGGCAGGTGTCCCATATAAAGTAGAGGAAGATGGGCACAGATGTTAGCCCAGGCCCAATCTTCCTCAGCAAAAAGAGGAGGATTGTCAACAGAGGTTAGCTCAGGGCTAATCTTCTTCACCAAAAAAAAAAAAAAATTATGAGGCTATCTATGTACATGGCATAAAGCTCTGCCCTGATTTGAAGGTCTGTATTTTTGGTGTGCACCTCATTTACACAGGCATTTTTCCTCTCCCAATTCATTTAAATCAAACTCCACATGTTTTGTCAGTGTTCTTTGTCCAAGGGACTGTGTTTTGGGGAAGATTAAAGAAAAAAGACATGACCTCGGACCCCTAGGAATTTCTCACTCCTAGTTGAGGCGTGCTATAAAAGATAACTGACGTTCATTAAGTTTATTAAGAAAGCCAAAAGAGGTCATGGAAGAATTACTACTTTGGTCAAATTGTACTCTAATAGCCCATGGATCTTTGAAATTCCAGAGAACTGGAGGCAGTACAAAAACTAAGGCTTCTAGCATTAGAAGCAGCATACAGACATTAGCAGTGCCTTGAAACTCTATGGGACATTGAGAGGACCTGAGGCGGTAACCACTAAAAACAACAGAAGTGCCCTGGGGCTCACAAATGTTTAAAAGGATAGATAGCCAAGTGAATCAGAACATATGCCTTACACTTCTCTGCTCCACACATGCATGGCCATGATGCCCAAGAAGATGGGGCATTGGAAGCCAGTGACCTGGGAAGAACAAAGGTTGACCATTTGCCTCCTTCCCTGCGGAATAACTTGGCAAAATGTTGATGCAGCTTGCCCATAAAAGCCCTGTGAAGGCGGAGACGCTCCTCCCCTATTCTCAGTGCAGCCTTGGCTTCTAGCACTGTGCCTGGCCCTGAGGAGTCCATCAGCAGATAATTGATGCGGGGGTGAAATCTTCCTTCACTCCACATCAGTGTCAAGTGTCCTCGCTAGAAAATAGATCCTTTCTACAAAAGGTTTGTGGCCTCTAGACTTAGGTCATCACCTAGGAGCACTCCAGTTCTAAAAGTGTATGATTCTGTTATTTTAAGATTGCCTATGATTCATGTTAAATATATAGTGCCAACAAAGAGTTGTCAGCATTTAGATGAGAACCAAAAATATGGCTATAGACTGTAGATCTCTGGAAAAGGACAGGAATTGACATGGAGAGGTAGGGGGATTCCAGGAGAGGGAAACAGAATGAGCAATGGAGAGATCAATGAGAGCAAACCCAAATTCATAACCAGGTAGCAACAATGTGGCAGGTAACATAGGTGAATGAAATTGGCCAGGTTATTTGCATATTAAATTTTTACTTCTACACAGATATGTGTTCTCTCATATTTCTTTTTTTGTGTGTGTGAGGAGATCACCCCTGTGCTAACATCTGCCAATCCTCCTCTCTTTTTGCTGAGGAAGACTGGCCCTGGGCTAACATCCGTGCCCATCTTCCTCCACTTTATATGGGACTCCGCCACAGCATGGCTTAACAAGTGGTGCGTCAGTGAGCGCCCGGGATCCGAACCTGCAAACCCCGGGCCGCCGCAGCGGAACGCGTGCACTTAACCGCTTGCGCCGCCCGGCCAGCCCTTTCATATTTCCTAAAATAAGTAGTTATTTTTGTCTTGTTTTTCTACTTTTGAAAGATACATGGGTACAGAGAAATGTTTCTTTACTCTTAGAAAAACAATGGAGCAAGTTTGATAATAAATGGTGTTGACATAGCCTCAGAGTCAGAGACACAGGGGGTGATGGGGACTGTGAACTGAAGGGCACAGGCTTCATCTAAAAGGGGACACCACATCTCACCTCTAGACCAGTTGTTGCCATGTGGAGGTGAAACAATGTTGCCAGATTGTGAGATTTTTCAAGAAATGCCAGAAGATGAATTATGTGAAATCTCTAGATTTTTAAATGTTGGCTCATTAAAAAAGAACTCACACACACACAAAACACACAGATAAAGCAAAACACGTCTGCAGGCTGGGTTTGGCAGTTGGGCCACCAGTTTGCAACCTGTGATGTAGATGCAGGGATCTGCATTATGTATTTGGGAGACCGTGGGTGAGCAGTAGGGATGGAACAGAGGATCCTCCCGTGGAGAAATCTGTGATGAGTTTGGAGAGAGAGCTTGGGTCCAGATTGTGGATTATCTTAAATGTCATCCTCTTCTACCCATTTTGGAGAAGAAAATGTTTTCAGTTTGCAGTACACTTTTTCCTGCTTTAAAACAGAAAGCCAGGCTGCCAGCAAGCCTTCTGTATGCATTATTCATGCCAAGGCAGGAAAGGGTTAAGGAACAATAGCAGTCACAGCCTCTTTTGCCCTTTCACGAGCGAGCAACTTCAGGTCCATCTCTCCTTATTTCCATCTTCTTCCCATCAGAGACTGAATATGCTAGGTTCTTGACACCCTTAATACACCTATGATTTGGGGGGAACTCCAGTAGTAGGCTACAGCTAATGTATTTTTTTGCTAGCATTTGAATATTATCTGAATCCAGATACTAATTCTATAAGAAAGAAAAATCCAAAGTTAAACATGACGTACTGGATTAGGTCATACCCATTACATTAACCGAGTGAAAAGAACACCAAAATTCCCTTGCATACTGTTTTTCCTTTTTTTTTTGTGGTGACTGAATTGGGCTCTGGAACTAGAGAAGTCTGCTCAAATCCCATTTCTGTCAGTTATTTGCTGTGTACCTTGGTAAAGCCACTCTATCTCTGAGCCTCATCTGAATAATGCGATTGGTGATAATGGCTGATGACATTGCTGTAGTTGCCAGGAGCCTGGCACGGTGCCCTGCACACTGTGGATACCACAGTGGTGCTGGCTTCAGTCATTGGAGTGGTTGTCAGTGGCACTTTATAGTGAACATCACCCTCACTAGCATAGCTTCATGTGGGTTTGGAGCCAAATTTGGAGACCAAAATTCAAGTCCTAACTGTGCCACTTGGTTACTTGAAGCTTCGTAAAATTGAGATGCTAACATGCCCGCCTGTGGGCTGGTTGTGAAGATGAAATGAGCTAACGCATGAAGAGGGCTTACATAGCATCAGGTACGCAGTGAGGGAGAAATATTGTGTGTGAGTGTGTACGTACGTGCATCAGGAGAGTGACACACTTCTCCAGCAGTCCGACTCCTGCAGCCTTAGCTCTCTAAATTAGGTAAGAATAACGAAAAAGCAGTCACCGAGTTTCTTCTCTTTATTTGGGCCATCACCTAGAACCTTACTTTGAATTAATGAATAATTCTTAACAACACTGGGTCTCTGACTCTCCAAGTTACCGATTATGAGTGGTAAGTTCAAGGAGGGGGAGCTGAGATGCCCTGTGCAAGTCTGGCCCTTGGAGAGCCAGCACAGTGACAGCGTGTAGTGTCCTATCCAGGGAGCGACCTACACAGTAGCAATGGTTACAGGAGTGAAGGCTCCTAACGTTGGTCCAGATCATTTAAAGAAGAAAAGAGGACAATGTGTGTGATACATTTCACAAATATTTATATGAAAAAGGTGAAAAAATTTTTGACATTCCAAGGAGTATAAGATGTATCTTTAAAATTTACTTTAAGACACATCTCCTAATGATGTCTGATAACTGAGATATTTTATGGAAAAAAATTATCGTGACAGGGTCAGCATTTTAAGCATCTTTTTTTAAGAAATGAAAATAAACAGTTGCTTTTTTCCACATTACTATTGGAATGACTTAAGTATATACTATTTAAATCACAATATCTAGAGATTGCAGGAAATTTTCCGTGAAAATGTTGTGCCTAAATATACATATATTGATATATTAAGTAGAAATAATTACAAAATAAACTTGAATATGGTAAAAATGTTTCTATTTTATGAACAGAATTACTTATCATTTGGATATATCTTGTTTGTTTCTTTAAAAAAAAATGTATGATAGAAAACGTATCTGCGAGCATATTAGTTAGCCCAATGGATTTCTTAATGTTTTGCTGAAAAGCAAATTTTAAACATTTGTCTGTGAAATGTTAGTTGGCTGCAGCGGAAGGTAGCCTCTTGTGTTCTTTTTCAGTTCTCTTGTCTTTATTAAGTTATCATTTATTAAGCATCTGTTATGAGTCCAACATTGGTTTAGGGTCTGTGAGAAAGGGGTGTAAAAATGAAGACGTATAATTCAGAAGTCCCAAAGAAACATATAATTAGACAGCAGTACTAATAACATAGAGCTAGAATTGAATCTGAAGATGTAACACAACCTGTATATTCCACAGGAACTCAAGGAAGAGGGAGGAAGGGGGGAGTAGTTCGACATGACCTCAACTTCATCATTTCCAAGACAGTATACTTGATCGCTTTTCTCTCAGCCTTGAGGAGCAAAGCTGCCCCTTCTGTATGTGCACCATCATCCTCTTTGATCACACATGCTAGAAGTTTAAGAGCCATCTTCAAGACAGCCCCATTCTTCACTACTCACGTCTAATGGGTCATCAAGTCCTACTGACTCTCCCTACGCTGAGTGTCTGCGCCCACCCCTCCTTTTCATCTTCACTGCCACGTTCCTAATTTCCGTCCTCAGCATCCCTCATCTTGATGACTGCAGATGTCTTCTGACTGGGCTTCCTGCCGCCGGTCTCTCATCTCTCCAATCCACTTTTCTAGATTGCCCCCAGAGAGAATTCTTGCTAATATCGTGATTCCATCATGGCAATCTCCTCATGAACTCACAGTGGCTCGGCTCCCCTTTATCTGTAGGATGAAGCCCAAACTCCTTACCGTGGTAGTTGGGGTATATTCTTCATGGTCTGGCCAAGATCCTGCTGACCCCACCTCCCAGTGGGTCTCTCGTGCACGGCATCGTCACAGAGGTTGATTTACTTACTCTTTCCCCAAGCACAGGACAAGTCCTCCCCCTTCTGTATCAGGTTAAACGTTCTCTGTGAAAACGTTCCTGATTCTCTCAGTAGACTTAATTGTTCCTCTCTCTCTCTTGCTCACATACTATTGTATTTGTAGGTCTATTTATCATTTACCTCATCCTGCACTGTCTTTTAGTTTATTAGAATTAAAGGTTATAAGAGTAAGAAGGAATTTAAAGATCATACAGGTGAAGCACCTTGTTTTCCAGAGGGACAAAGCTGAGGCCAGAATACATATGCAGCTGTACCCACTGTCTGCTTGTCAGTCATCCTGGCATCTATCTCAGCAGCATTCCCCGTGACGCTCTGGCTTCCCTTTGCTCTGTGACACTTCTCACACATTTCTTTGCCTCTTAGCAGCTCCCTCTTTACTGCATTAGTGTCTTGTGCTCTTCTAGTTGGCCTGAAAATACTGGAGTTCCTCAGAAACTAGCCCTTAGACCTTCTACCTTCTCCCCCAACCCTCAAGATATCGTAGATTCTTGTGGCTTCACTGTTCACCCATAGACAGATAGTTCACAAATATTCCACTCAAAACTTCTCCTCTTAGCTCAAGATCTGTGTATCTAGGGGGATCTTATAATTTGTCATCCAGATAGGGATAATTTGAGAGTGAAAGTGGGCACTAAATGGCAGGGTGCCAGCACAACTAGCGTAAACTGGGATAGTCCTGGGCCAACAGATCCCTATGGTCATCTAGGTATATTGAACCATTGACATATGCTCTTGGATGTCTCAAAGGCTCCTACAGCTAACATTTGATCTGAACCTGTGATCTTTCCCTGAAAACCTCAGCCTCTCCCAGTGGGTCCAAACTCAGTGAATGATGTGACTATCCTTCAGGTTATCAGGCCAGAAACCTTGCACGCATCCTTGGCCATTTCCTTTACCCCACTCCCTATATCCACTTCATCACAATGTCCAGGTTATTTTTATTTTACTTTCTAAATACCTCTCAAAACCATATTTTTCTTTTGTCTCCACCACTGCCATGCTAATCCAATTCCCATGACACCTGGACAGGACTTCCACAGCAGTTTCCTCATTGATCCATTGACATTCAGTCTGGATCCCTCTCCAACTCATTCTCTATATCACAGCCAGAGTTACCTTTTAAGTATGCAAAAAGGATCATATCATCCTTTATTCAAAACAACACATAATACAAAACTCCTTATTATGTCTTTCTTTTCCACTTAATTGTAAAGCCCATACAGCTGGGGACCTTGGTTTTGTAACAGCCAACCAACCAAATTGATCAAATCTTTGTTTTTATCAGTAGCATGACATAGCACCTCACACATAGTCCTTGATAAGTACTAATTGGTTGAATAAGTGAACAAAAGAGCCAGGATTCTGAAACCTGACTTCAGACTACTAGTTATGGAGTTTCTGTATTCTTTTTTCCCCCGAAACATTTGAACCCTCTTGAAGGTGGAGGCTGTGTCATTCTGTAATTTACTATTCTATTCTTTCCCATTTAGGAAAATGGGTTATTCCCTCTACCCTTTGTTTATTCAGTACTTTTCAGCCATAGCTACACCTTAGAATCACCCAGGGAGCTCTCAAAAAAAACAGTGCCAGGATTTCACCTTCATCTAAATCAGAATCTCTGAAATTAGGACGTGGTTGTAATCAGTAACTTTAAGAAGCCTCCCAGTGTTTTTAATGCACAGTCAGGTTTGAGTCAGGTTTAAACCACTGGTTTAAATCTAATCATCCTTCAAGTCCCATCTCACACACCATGTCCTCCAGAGAAACTCATGGATCCCTCATTTTTTCTTATGATTTAGTAGCGTGCAGTTGAGCTGTGTTATACAGTCAAGACTTATTTCGTTATTTTAGGATTTCCATTCCTATGTTGTAAGATCCATTAGGGCTGAGATTATATTTAGGAAGTTGCTGACACCTGAGAAGTTACTTTATAATTTTCTTTTTTTTGACCGATGTCCACTTGTCATTTTGCCAAGACTTAGTTAATAAGCAAGATCAGTCTTTATAAACCGACTTTGGTTGGTGGCTGTCTCTATGGTTGGACATACCAGCAAACTTTTCTTATCTATTCCATCTTATTCCTGACCCTCTTGTAGCTGTCCTAAGCCACTTGGTCAACCAAGGCCTAGATACACATGGCCAGGCTAGGCAGATGCCTCCTTATGCTACTTAGAAAACCAATTTTCCGTCCGGATCTCTGAGACTTTTAGGAAATATCTATAAAGCTGCTATGTATTCCTTTAAGATTTTGTTCGGTTGTTGTGGCATGCAGCACATTGAATAGAAACCTAAAATGCACACTATTTAACCCCTCTTTCATTCATTCTTTGAGATGGGGCAGGAGCAGGTGTAAAAGCAATTTCTTAAATGTATGCATATGTTTATCGACCTGGTTACTCCACTGTCTCATTGGTAAAAATCATCAAATTTAGCGTAGTTGTTTTGCAAGGATTTTTTCCAAACAGGCATAGTAAAATAGCAGGTTTTAAAACAGTTTCTTCAGGCTCGGTTGCAATTTTCTGCAGGAAACTAAAAAGGCAGATAACTTCACAACACCTTTTTCTAAAGTCGTTCTTATGGGCTTCAGTGCTGATGATATAATTGAGGGAAGAGGGAAGAGGTACCTCCTTCCCCCGCCTGCTTCTGCCATGAGATGGAAGGATAACGACACCTCCTAGTCACAGCCCTTCAGCACAGATGAATCTTGAAATATCCTTTTTAGTGGTATCATCGCCTCAAGCAGATTTTGCCGTCATTTTGCAGCTGCCAGGGGATTCTTTGTGGCAATTCACCCCAAACCACAAAATATTTAGCAAAAATGCCCATAGTATGGAAGTAATATTTTGAGTAGTGTTATGATGGATTTCGAAATTTATTCCTAACCAAATTTCTGCTGCCTTTTAAAAAAATCCAGATGTTTATGCATGTGTAATTATTTATGATAATTGTTAAATTGTAGTTTCTTTAAGACTTAGAATATCATAAAAGTAAAGAGAAAAAGCAAGCTATATTTACAACTTTAGCTAAGTTTGTTTTGTGGATGAAATTCTGTGTTGCATTTGAAATGGGATTATGAAAGCGAGCTACCTATAAAGTGGAGCTAATCGAATGCGGGTTTTGGTGTGTTCGATGGTTAGCTGTGGATCCTGAGATGCTAAGTGTACTTCAAGTTCAGTATTTATGTAAAACCACGAAGATACCATCTCACTGTGTAATCCTTGCTGGGGCTCGGGCTGACTGACTACAATGGCTGGCATTTTCACTGTTCTCACACTTATAAAAATAAAATCAGAAAGCATGAGAGGATACAGAAAGACATCTGGTAGTACAAAATGAAGACATTTATCAAAAAGAATGCCTTTTTTCGTTTTAAAAACTACAAAAAGTTTGTTTTATACAATTACGCTTAAAAGTAGAAATTTCACATAATGAGTAGAAAGGTGAACAAACAACAGAAAGTTGAATATTTTCTTTTTTATTTAATAGTAGCTTAACTTCATTTCTCTGTTAAATGTCTTGCCTCGATACATTGTTTATGCTAATTCAGAGTCCAAGTGTATAATTAGTTTCAGGAAGTATATCACAGTGGTAAGATTTGATAAAGAATGGGAATGACATATTGAGGAAAAAAGAATTCTTGTGCTTACCTGTGTCTTTCAAAGAAATGATTTATTACTTTCCTTGGAGAGCTACACTTGTTTTATGATATAGAATATCAGTCACTGCATTAAATTGGGATATTTTCATAATGATATTTAGTACAAAGGACAAGCTTGAATGTCCATTCATGCTGTTACACCTCTCAGTTAGAGCTAGGTGAGTTACATATAATTATAAATTAAAGAGACTAGATTCAGAAGCCACACATGAAATTAACATCATCTTACATTTCTCTTTCACTATCTGTAAATGTCTCTGTTGTTAGTATATTGTAGTGTCTAACCAAAAAAAAAAAAAAAAAAAGAGGCATCTTCATAAAGTCAATACGCTGTATGTAAAAGTTTAAAATGTGACTTTGTGTAATACAAATTATATGTGTAAGAGCTTGCTCTAATTTTTTTTATTTTTATTTTTTTTGTGAGGAAGATCAGCGCTGAGCTAACTTCTGTGCTAATCCTCCTCTTTTTGCTGAGGAAGACTGGCTCTGAGCTAACATCTATTGCCAATCCTCTTCCTTTTTTTTCCCCAAAGCCCCAGTGGATAGTTGTATGTCATAGTTGCACATCCTTCTAGTTGCTGTATGTGGGACACGGCCTCAGCATGGCCGGAGAAGCCATGCATCAGTGCGCACCTGGGATCAGAACCCGGGCCGCCAGTAGCCCAGCTCTCTCACTTAACTGCTAAGCCATGGGGCCGGCCAGAGCTTGCTCTAATTTTGGTAATTTGTGTTAAATTTTCTTCTCTAAGATGATACCTCTTTTAGTGCCGCTGATCTATCAAACCATTTTATCTTTTCATTTCTGTGGGCAATTTTTCATTTATTATGTGTTCTGAAAAAGAAACACACTGTGTATAATTATTTATTATATTTGCGCAATTTTTCAGAACATTTGTTTATGTGTATATTTACAGGCTTAAAAATTATTCACATTGTCCACAGTGATTAAATGAGAATTACATGGGGGAAAAATATATATATATATATATACACACACACACACACACAGAAAGTATATATATATATGTAAAAGTATATATACACTTTTGTGTTGATGACTTTCATCTCCAAAGATCTGAACATTTAACTGCCATTAATCATTGCTTCTTTAAAATTAATTAGATTAGATTAATTCATAAATCAAGTGATTTTGAAATCTGCAGTCTAGCTAGTTAGGTTGGTTAATTTTGTTCCTTTAGATAGATTAACTGAGTACAAAATTTGCCATGTAGCATTTCAGAAGACCCTGCCAATTCTTCCATCAGTTTTGAACATTTATTGTAAAGATCATCTTAAACTCTAACGGAAAAGACACCAGGATTCCACCAAAAATTCAAACAAAAATCTGCACCAGGAAAAAGAAAGAGTCTCTTGAGATAGATTGAATTTTTCTGAAGAGAAAAATATATAATTTACTACCATCTAAAATATTAATGAAGATATATGTGAGCGGCTTTTTAGAGGAGAATTTATCTTATATTTATTATCAGAAAATGCTGTGCATTTAAAATCTTTCTTTCGTCCCAATCAGACAGAATTTCCAGTAATAATGCAAAACTTTTGATTCTTGACCATTTTGTTTACCAGATATCTAGTATGCGATATCTCTACTAAAATAATAACTTTCAGTGTAATTTACACTAGCGTTTGTTAGCAGCAAAAGACCTCTCCGTTGAGGGTTAAGAATATTCAATCCTTTAAAGCTGACATATATAACGTGTAGCTATGTCAGCTACAGCTGTTTCTAAACATCAGTAACAAAATTATAGACAGGTTTTGAAGCTTCTGTGGTGGGAATGAATACATCTGAGGATTCAACTTGCTGACAGTGTTTATGTAATTTAATCTTACCATCTGGTAGAAAGTAAACATTTTTTATAAAATTAAAGTTTATAAAGTGAATCGCTTACACTTTGCAATTGTTGTGAATGACAAATTTAAATGTAGTTTCATGAAAAATAAATGGAGATTCTGTATCTACTATTTTGAGATGAACACTGGATTGCAATTGTAATGGTTCCTTAAACAGTAAACAAATGGGTACTTTCATCTCAGCTAAAGATTCTGCATTTCATGCTTCTTGCATTCCTCTAAGATAACATGCACGTTTTTATTATATCTATTTTACACAAAAGAAAACAAGACTCAGCACTGTTGCATGTTAGTAATCTCAGAATAAGTGATGTCACAAATAAAATACCATGTCTGAACTGAAAATAAATGATTTCTTCTTTGCATTTTGTAGCTTTTCCGTAACATAGTTACTTTATACAATATGCATTTAGTTTTGTGAATTATTTGGCACAATCCAGTGTGTTCACTTTGCAAGTAGCACCTTTCTCTTTCCTTAGAAGTCGGCAAATTAGTAGATTTGTGAAACTGACAAATTAGTCTACAAACCCTGCCAAGTTCAAACTTTATAAATCTGACCTAGACGTTTTACTTGAAATAAATACACAGGCTGATAGACTCTCGTGTTTATGGTTGCACCCTGTGTTAAATTGAAAGTCTACGCTCTGTGTTGATGTAATAAAATTTAATTAGTTGTAAGTCAGGTTTTGGTTTAGTAGTAATTAGTTTAGTGCATAATTATTACATCTAATAGCAATCTGAAATCTGCAAGCATTTTGATCTTTTTCCAAGTTAAAAAAAAAAACCTCTGTTAAGATTTATAACAGAAATAGCAATAATAAAATCACATTAGCTAATTTCATTAGACAAATTATGGAAAATGTTAAGTGGCTAAGTAAAATTCCAGTGATGATGTACATGTGTCATATTGAGCTAGTACATAAAATATTTTAAAGTGTTTTTTCTTATTAAATTTAAAGCAATCTAATGAGACTTTTGATGTTTCTTACTTTTTGAAATGTATTATCTGTAATTCTACATGACAAAATTTAGTGTTATTCATGTAAAATCTATAGTAGGAGGATCATCAGGGTCGACACACTCTTTACAAATCAAGGACATTTTATGAATAAATTTGAAAATTACCTTTAATTCATTGAGTTCTGACACGTGTTTAAAAATTTTACGTGTGAGGATTGCCTACTTCCAACAAGATACAAAGTAGTTTTCAGCCAACAAAAAAATGACACAGAAATACACTATATAAATAAATCTACACAAACTTTTAAAGTAGTAAATTTAATAAAGTTAAAAATGTAATGTCTCTCTGAGTTACACAGATACTATTATTTTTAACCAGTCTATCAGAGTCCAAGACTGAGAGACCAGTGATATTTACTTTTGGTATTTTCCTATTTCTTTCAATCCCTTTCTTTAGTAGGAACCTTCTTTATTTTTTTGTGTGTGACCCAAGTGCTGTCTCATTTCTATTTTTAAAATTATTTTTAGCAGCTTTTTTATTTTCTGCAAATTTATTGTTGCTTTTAACTTAAAATTTACGACCCAGGTAGATCAGTTGTCCACAACACAGTTCAGTACCAAGTGTGTTTCTGCATCAAAGATCATGTTTCTCATCATTTGTCTGACTTTAAAATATTTAGATAAAAAATGAAAAGTTCAATAAATAGTGTGTATTGTAAAGAGCACAGTCTTAGTAAAAGTGGGTAAATTGGTATCATCAGGCTATTAAGTAGTTTAAAACGAATTTTTATAGCTTACTAACTGATTTTTATAAGCAGAACTTAGGTTTACTACAAATATATAGAAAATATTAAATTTTCTATTTCTTTGATAATATTTTTTTCTTCATTATTCTTCTTTATTAGTAAAGGGTCTATTTTGACTTCAAAAGAGGTCTTATGTTATGATCATTTCCATGTGGCAAGGAGAAAGAAGTGATTTGAAATAAAATATTCATGAACTAACATAATTAAAAATATTAACTGAGACATCTAAATTGGCTTTTATAGTATACCATTATAAATATTTATTTAGGTCTTTGTGAAATGTCTGTCGTGATGTACACATCTTTTACATAGGATATCAGTTCAGTTTTCCTAAATTTGAATTTGTATTTATTTATGTTGAATCGTATTAACTGTGTCAATCTGGCATTAATGCCAAGTATTTATTCTAGAAGTATTTACTACAGTCCTAGTAGGTTCACAGTATCAGAACTGAAGGAGGATGGAAAGAATACTAAGAAGGAAACCTTCAATCACTGGGCAGTCTTCAACGTGAGATAAGACCTGCCCGTGAAATTTAGCAAAACAAAATAATATATAATTAGGTACCAAATGAGAGACATTTAGTAAAAGATGAGGTTGGATAATTGCTTTAGGCTATTTCTAGATAGACTTACCATTTATTCTTAGTTTGGTGGTTAACCTTATAGAAATTTGACTTCATTGGTTCCCTGGCTGTGGAACCAAATACATAAGATACTGTTTAATAAATCAATCATCAGTTTACTAATTTATATTGGGGAATAACCTATGTCCAAAATGTTTTTATTGATTACTTTGGGCACTGGCAATCAAGGCACCCAAACAACTGAGAAACTATAATCCTAAAGTTACTGGGTAAATTTAAAATTATTTATTCATAAATTCGGTAAGTGACTGATTGAGTCCTACTCTGCGCAAAGACCCACATTAGGAACAATGAGAAATAGAATATCTTGGTGGATACGGCCATCCAGAAACATACAGGGTGGTAAAGATCTTGTATTAAAATATATAAACAGAGTCCAGACTCAAAGTAATAACTACAGCATTTTGGTGAATATTTTACCTGAACCATGAGAGAACCTAGAGAATCCCTACTGCGATATTATGAAATGCATATGCCTGATGGAGAGTAAATTTAAAAATTCAGTCCCACATACCAATGTGAATAAACATGAACAGTTGACTAGACTTTGTGACCACGTGAATATGAATGAAAAGGAAGGATCCAACGAAGATTCTTAGATTTTTTCCTGGGTCATGAGAGTAAATGTTAAAAAAAAAAAAAGCTATTTCTGTTCCCACTCTGACTCTCTAACTTTCATCATTCTTTCAAGTGAGAGTGGAGAATGACAAGCAGTTTTTACAATATTTATTCAGTCGGCAAATATTTACTATGTGTCGTGTGCATAAGGATTTGTCATCTAAGAAACAGTACTTGCACACTTATAGCTCTGAGGTGCCGAGACACACCTGGTTCCTGCCCTCATGTTTTTGAGGTGACAATGGGACATCAGAATACAAATCCAGTAGGATTTAAGTCTTCATGACAAGAGTTTGCAGAACATACATCAGAATTTTTGGTGGTGTGCGTTTAGAAGTAGGTCCTCGTTAAACCCTGAGAGTAAATATGTCTGGAAAGAGATAGAAGCGAAGACCTGAGGACTAAAATTTAAGTAAAGCCTTCAATGAGGGAGCAGTAAAAAGATGAAGAGCCAGTCATGGGAGTGGAAGGCCAGTTGATGGACTTTGGAAAAGTGTCAAGGCCATGTTCGCAGACCTTGGCCTGTATGACCAGAAAGTTTCAAAAGTGGAAGATTGACAGGTGATATTGAAAGGCTCTGAAGAATGAAGTTTGAGTGAGAACCTTTATATTTGATTGGGAGGAAATGGCCTCGTCTACCTAGGAATCTCAAGGACACAGTGGAAGAAACTGAGACGTGGAATATGGGAAATATCAGAAAGTCATATATACAGCTTTTTACACAAATCCAACCGTAAAAGGAAGATGACGACTTAGCAAGTGGAATATCTCAGGGGGTTTAAAAATAATGTGTGGATAAATATTTAGACCAATTCTTCTTATATGTAAGTTCTCCTCAGCTGTTTCCGGAGTACTGATGAAGATTTTTAACATTCTGTTTTATAAATGTTGACTTTTAGGTTGCCTCTTTGGTGATACTAAATAGAAAAAAATTGCTATTTTTTATTAAGAATATATTATAGTTACCTATTTTTATAAATCATATAGCATCATTCAAAAACCAGGCTGTATGCAAGTTGATAACTAAAAAATTATTTTTCCCAGAAATTAAGATTAATTTACTCAAAGATTCAGGACTATGTATCTAGTTTATCTAGAAGACCAAATTATGTTGTCTCAGGAAATTTCTCTTTATCCATTAACTAAATAAATTTTGATACTAAGGGTAGTATCTGTAAGAGTAAGAATTGTTTCCTAAATTAATAGGTTCATGAGAATAAAAGCAAACTTATAAATAATCTATTAGAAATTTAATTTATATACAATATTAAATCAGAACTGATTCCTTATTTTTCCTCTTTATTCTTTTGGGATTCTTGAAACGTATGTAAGTGTATATGGCTGCGAAGTAAAAGCTTTGGATAGCTGCCTACTTTCATTTCATAGCTGGCATTCTTTTTATATGTTTTTTTCTTCTTCTTCTGATTTCATCTAAAGGAAGTCTCCTTAGCTACTAATTCATACACTCACATACATACATTGTACCCCTCAAGCGCAGATTACCTGAGTGACCCACAATAGTGGAAAGAGTCAGTTAAATATTTAAGGGCAGGAGGAGTCCGATTGAGCCCCACCAGGGAGAGGGGGGCAGTTGAACTGATATTAGGAAGTATAGAAAATAATTGAAACTGGAGAACTGTAGTCCATTAATCTGGAGTTTCCTTGTATAACCAATGAGCTTTAATATCCAATTTAATGAAAGATGCTTATTTCGCTTTCCAGAGCAGAAAAATTAATTGGTAGCTATAATTTAAGTTTGGTCTCCTTTCTAATTGAAAGAATGTCTAAAGGGATGGGGAAAAAAAAAAACATTTTCATTCCACTCGTTTTCATTTTTTAATTTCTTTTTTTTTAGAAAAGTTTTATTATAAGTATTGACATTTTCATTATTTCAATTGGATATTTAATTTGTTGCACAGTATCTGTAAGTAGAAAAAAAGAAACCTTTAAAGACAGCAAACAGTTTAATGAACTTGCAATCTATTCTCTGGGTTTGCAAGGTGTGAGGATGAAATTTGTCCAGGAAGAAGCTGGCACCTGACAATGTTTCAGAAAATGCATTTTAAGTCAGATAACATGAGCACATATATTTCATCTTTTCACTATGTTAAAAATGTTAATTTTATTAGTGACTCCTTACAACCTACTATGGTATTTTTTTTTTTTTTTTAAGAATGTCATTGGCAGGGGCCGGCCTGGTGGCATGGTGGTGAAGTTCAGACTCTCCACTTTGGCACCCTGGAGTTTGTGGGTTCAGATCCTGGGCACGGACCTACACACCACTCATCAAGCATGCTGCAGCAACCTCCCATATACAAAATGGAAGAAGATTGGCATGCATGTTAGCTCACAGACCATCTTCCTCAAGCAAAAAGAGGAAGATTGGCAACAGGTGTTAGCTCAGGGCCCATCTTCCTCACACACACACAAAAAAAGAATGTTATTGGCAGTTGGCCAAGCCCTGATGCTGTATTGTGTTACTGATATTCACACATTAGGCACTTTTTTTTTCTTTTTACCTTTATTACTTCAGGTCTCTGGTCTGCCTAATGTAAATATACATGTGTATATATATTATATATTATGTATAATTATATAATATATATGTTATATATAATTCAAATATATATATATTTGCAAACCACAAAAGTCTATATGCTAGTGAACACACAGAAATATTTCATACCTGTTTTTTTTTAAATGCCCTTCTTTTCATTACTCCACTGTGTAATTCTCAAATCAAGACAAAATCCCTCAGAGTGCTCGCACAGAAGTGCCACCACCATAAAGAGGCCCATAGGAGGATGGCCTATTTAAAACATCTGAAAATAACTTGAGAGAAGACCCTCCTAGTTTTTCCTCTGCCAAAGAAACAATGACACACAGGAAAGCTTAGAGCTTTCTGTTTTGTTGTCAGTTTTTCTCCTGGTATTGACCATGATTGCTTCTGTAAGGTGTAGGCCAGTTTGTCTTCATGAAGGCAGTGTAGAGAGAGCCAGGGTGGCTGGTCTGCAGAGCCCCTAAATTTGAAAAGTCAGTTTCTCATCTTAAGCCCATATGTTTTTGCAAGTCTTTTGCATGTGAGTGCCCATGGGTGCTTATGGAACACTGGGGTGATGCGCTCAGTGGCTCTGAGAGTAGGATTTTGTCTACACAATCGAAATGGCTCCCTGTCCAACAGTTAACGAATTGCAATATGATTGCTTCAACCATTTTGTGTTGCACGGTGGAATGACTTATTTGATCAACATTAACTGTGCCTTAAATGACTTAGATGTTTTAGTTAATGAGTTAAGTCTTAGGCAAAGTCCAGGAAATATTCTCTACGGCCACAGACTATTAGACCAGCATCTTCATACACAAAAGACATGATGCCTAGCATAGGGCCTAGTTTCCAGTAAGTGTGTAATAGATGACGTTAAGACAATGAAAGATTATATAAATGAAACAATTAAGAGGCAGTATAGCATAGGCGTTAAGACTGTGGCCTCCAATATGAAACTACCTATGTTTGAATTACAGCTCCAAGCACTTACTGCCTGTCTGACTTTGGACAAATTACCTACTCTCTATGGTTCACTGTCATCTTCAAAGTGGAGATAATAATAGTACTTATAGTGAAGCTTAAAGTGTTTATACATGTGAAGATGTTAGAATCATGCCTGGCACTTCGTTAACACTCAATATGTGTTAATTATTAGTATTATTATTGCATAAGTAAATACATAGAATATTCTTTGGTTGGAAAGTGAATATTCTTTTAGAATCACAAATTCTAAAGTAAACTGTTGTAATTATTTGTTAAAATAATTAATGACATGTAAATAATGTTTTTGGTTGGCAGAACTCTTTTCACATATATATTTTTATCTATTTATTTATTTTTTTGTGAGGAAGATCAGCCCTGAGCTAACATCCATGCCAATACTCCTCTTTTTGCTGAGGAAGACTGACCCTGAGCTAACATCTGTTGCCAATCCTCCTCCTTTTTTGTTTCCCTTTTTCTCCCCAAAGCCCCAGTAGATAGTTATATGTCATAGTTGCACATTTTTCTAGCTCCTGTATGTGAGACGCCGCCTCAGCATGGCCGGAGAAGCCGTGCATCAGTGCGCGCCCGGGATCCGAACCGGGGCCGCCAGTAGCGGAGCACACTCGCTTAACCGCTAAGCCCAGGGGCCGGCCCGACACACATATATATATATTTTTGTGTGTGTGTGTGTGTGAGGAAGATCAGCCCTGAGCTAACATCCATGCCAATCCTCCTCTTTTTGCTGAGGAAGACCGGCTCTGAGCTAACATCTATTGCCAATCCTCCTCCTTTTTTTCCCCCAAAGCCCCAGTATATAGTTGTATGTCGTAGTTGCACATCCTTGTGGTTGCTGTATGTGGGACTCGGCCTCAGCATGGCTGGAGAAGTGGGGTGTCGGTGCGCACCCAGGATCAGAACCTGGGCTGCCAGCAGCGGAGCACGCGCACTTAACCGCTAAGCCACGGGGCCGGCCCACACATATATATTTTTAAAATTTTATTTTTATTCAAACCTTATGAGATGGGCAGGAGAGATGTTAGAATTTTAGAGATGATTAGTTTAAAGTTACGTTCAAGAAAAGGTGACCTATGAAGATCAATTATGAGTGAGATGGGGCCCGTGAGACCCACCCTGGGGTCAAGCCAGGAGCAGAGGCCTCTAGCCTGTGTTCATCCAGTGTGGCCAGTGCCGGGTGGTCAGGTGGTGCTTAATAAAGACTCATTGTTTCCCTTTACCTTGTATGAGATGTCACCATCCCATCAGTACGTGAAGATGCTGAGACCCAATGATAAGTTTAGTTGTTTTTAGTGTGTATTTAGGATGATCCAAAATTGAGCCAGACAAAGTAGTCCGAAACCCTTTCATTTTCTCAATCGAGAAAATATCTTACAAATTCTTCTACCCAGCTGTATCTGGAGTTCCCACTCAGTGTTACACACAGAGCCACTCAGAGAATCACATCTCCAGGCCTTCTCCACCTACTATCCTTTGGCTTCAGCCCACCTGATGCCCCCGATTCACTGTATTTGGGGGAAATTTCTGCTTTGAAACCACTCTGAAAATTCTCAAATTAGGTGATTACAAAATGATCCTTGAATCATGATTGAAATAAAAAGGAATTTTTTAAATTTAAAATTATAGAATATTTGCCATACATGTTTTCTGTTGCTCTAGTCTCAAAACTACTTAAATTGATGTTTCTGATTGAAAGGTTTGGGGTTCAGATAAGCCAACAATTAAACTACTCCAGAGAAGTCATAGGATTTAATCTGTGGGCAAATTATGTAGACTTCTGTACAATATTTTATACATTTTGGTGTAAATTTTTTGCTCTGATAAGAGTTAGCTCCTGTAAAAACATTCTTTAAGTGTTTTCTGTATGCAGAATTTATGTATCTTCCTAATAGATTATAAGCACCTCACGGGCAGGAATGGTGTTCTATAATTATGTTTCATCCTACTAAGCAGAACATCGAATTTAATACATATCAACCATTCAATAAATAGATGATCGCATCACACATCCATTACTTAAACTTCTGTGCCTTTAATAACCCGAAATGTCTCCAAGATTTGTAGCGGCTGAGAACATTCAGATAACTAAATTGCCCACTTTTATTCTTTTAGATAGATGGCATCAATTTCTACTGCCTCGCCAAAAAATTATGTAGGCCAGGGATAGAACTTTCCTTATAAATTTTACAACCAGCTCCTGAGAGGCCAGTGCAAGATCATTACCTTCACAACACTGTTGATCTTCTCTGTGGCTTTTGTAGTGATTCAAACAATGTGACAGCAGCCATCCCCTGAGGACAAGTTTAATAGAATTAAAGGAATATGAGCCTACAAAAATACATACTAACTCTGCATAAAATCTGTATCTTGCGTGTTCAGGAATTGTCTTTTTGGGGGCCTTATAATTTCTCATGATATGTGTGTTTCCCTTCTAAATTTAATAACAGTAATTTTAAAGCTATGGAATTAAAAAATTAACAAGTTGAACTCATTGCTTGTAAGTAAAACAACTTCATGATCATTTTCCTCTAGTATCGATGAGGCTTCCAACTTTTCCAGAACAATTATGAATAAATATTTTATCCTAGGACCAATTAGGCATTCTGAAATTTTTTCTAGTTAATTTCTGTGTATTGGCTTCTTAAACAGGTGATGTGGTTATAATACTCCGTCTGTACATACCTGTGCATTTTCAATTCCAAATATTTAAAAGCGAAAGTCAGTATTGGAATGAAGGAAATGTACAGAATATATATTTTAGAGCAATAAGTGAAATCATTTGTTTTCACCCGGGTCCTTCATACGATTTTAATTCTTAAGTATTCACAGTTTAGTGTCTTCAAGGTGAGAATTTTTGTATTGAACAACTAAAATAAACTTTTAAAATTGCTGAGCAAAACCATATCTAAATCTTGTATTTAAGTTAGATTTAATTTCAAAATGCTTTTAAGGACCCCTTTTACTTATTCTCTTGGTGGTCTTTCAAAAGCCAGGTGTCTGGGATTGTCTCCAGCCGGCTCTAAAAGCACCCCAGGCTTTGGATTAATACGTGAGAGCTGCCTTTTATTCCGCAATGCCTATTTACATAATGCCCGTTCATTTAAACCCACTTGGAATGTATGGCCAAGATGAACCCGAACCATAGTGGGTCGGCAGTGCAGGGTCGTGTTTTTTCATTGAATTAATTTAAAAATATCCCTCTCTCCCACAGCTGGAAGAAGAAAGTACTGCAGAGGTATTTCTTAATTCAACTGCTGTATTCCAATTTCAGAATAAATACTGTATACTTATAACAATATATAATAGAAGAGGAACTTAAAAAAAATCAATGTCTATACTTAAACATTTCAGTACTATAAAATATATTATCATAATTTATATAACAGAGTAACAAAACGTACTGCAAATCTCAAAGTGATCTCTGCTCTGAAATAGCCACTTCCTTCTCACAGAATACATTTACTTCATCCTTTGATTCAGCTTTTAAGTTCAAAAGGCATCTTTGTGTGTGTATGTGTATGTGTGAAATACGAAGCTTTTTAATGTGATCTTTGTCTTCTAAATATTGTTTATGTTTAAAATACAGTAAGTCAAATTTAATATTATGGGATGAGATGCTTCTTTAATTTTAGACTTTGACATGAGTTTTGAATATGTTTGTGGCTTAGTCAAGAAACCCTAACCTTTGTCATTTTTTTCAGATCCACTTTTTTTTCTTCCCCCAGAAGGTTAGATAGTATCGGCTTTGTATTATGGGCAGGAATCCACTTCACTAAATTACAGCTTGTTTTAAGTATTTACTTAAGTATTTGTGGGACTGAAGTCCTTAATAGTTGCAATTGCATGCACTCTAGGAATTTAAATAAAACCTGCTTTTGGGGTAAAAAAAAATTGAAGGATTTTCTTCTTAAAATAATGTGAACTTTGAATTAGGAAATGCTGCTTTGAAAAATTAATTTTCATTCATCACATTTTAATGCTTGTTTTTCCTTGGCTTTTACCAAATGACTTGAACTTGAAAATGTTGATATTTAGTTACATATTTATGGAGGATGATAATTTCACCCATGTGTCTGCGTTACTTGCCTCTGTGTTTTTCCCGAGTAGAGTTAATGTGATGTTTATCTGCTGTTATCTTTTTGAAATCCTACTTTGGCATCTTTCTTTAGCATACATTTATGCAATGATTAAATCTTCTCATCTTCCTTTATAGCATCTCCAGATGCTATATAGTAAAGAGAGCATTTTTTATACTTCTTTAAGTTGGATACATTTCATAAAGTCATTCTATGTGAATAAATGGCCAGGACTTTTTACTTCAATATTATTCAGTATGCATGTAACATTATTTTTTATTGGGCTTCTTGATAAGTCATTTTTTCCAAAAGTATTTTATTAGGAACTACATTTGTTAAATAACATTTAATTGAGTTTTCTTTCATTTTAATAAAATCTCATTGCTTTTCCCCTTCACAAATCACATTGATTCATTAAATTTTATTTTATTTTATTTATTTTATTTATTTACTTCCTGGCTATTATCTGGCCTCAGAAGACTTCTTGATGAATTTTTAAAAATTTTACTAGCCATAACTTTGCTTTTTTTATCCACATAGATATGTGAATGGGCCAGCTTTGTGACATTAAAGCAAATCAAAACCCAGCAACCAAATAAAGCAACAAGGCAATTGAGACTTTGAAAGAATGAAACAACTTTCTCAGGAATTGCAATCAAGTATTCTGCATACATAAACTCATCAGGACAGTTTCATTTTTTCTTTACTATTCCCCTTGAACCTTGAACCTAACAATAAGAAATAATAGAAAACCGAAGCCCTGCTATGGCTCACTAAACTAACACCCTTAAAAGGCATTTGACTGTGACTGGATATGAATGAGAATGTTCCCCAAATCTTCTGCTGAAAGATGGGGCCTCCTGTGGGAGTCTTTAATTGTTTTCCTCTTTTTTCTCTGCGGGAGCCACAGAGCTCAGCTTCTTAACAAAACCAGTATTAGTGAGGAGATCAAAACCGAGCTCTAATATGGTCAACACTTGAGCATCTTTCCATAAAGTTAATCAAACCTGTTAAGAAAAAATGTAAAGTAGCAGAATGTAATATTCCGGAAGGAAATTCTATAATATAATATAAAATTCCGAACAGTTTGACCCCGTGGTAGGTGTTTACTTACAAAAAAAAAAAAAAAAATGTTTACTGATTTTCAGGAGAGCCCATCGGTCAGTGCAGTGAAAAGAGTTACTTCATTTATGTGTAGGTCAGCTTTGTAAATTCAAGGCAACTGTTTATGACATGTGTATCCCATTGTGTCAGACTATTTATATTCAAGGTTACTTTATTTTCATTTCACATTTGGCAAGTGTAAAAATATAGTATAATGCATAATCAGTCACCAATAATATTTCATTAAAAATAAATCAGTTGTAAATGTCACTTTATGATTTTAGCCGATGTTTTGCTTTTTGTTTTATTTGGTTGTAAAAAAAGTTTTTTAAGGATTTAATAGGTAGCATGTCTTTTGGCTTTAAAACATAAATCAATGGACACATGTTTATATGCTCAGATGTAAACAGTTATCTGACTGACAGAAGGAAATCCTAACTTACATTTATAAAATTCTCTTTCCCCTTTTGAGGAATTATTGCTGATGGAAAATATTGCACTTTCCAATTGGATAGTTGTACCCTCCTAGGTCAGCAATAAGAAAGGGTAGGAAAATTTTAGACTTGGTTCTAACCAAGGGCAGGTTTTTTCGGATATGATGTGGTTTGAAGGGCAACTCCTTCCTTCAAGAGTCGCTTCTGTTATTCTGTGATGCCTAAATTATCCCAATAGAATTTCATTCCGATTTTGCGTGAATGAACTACTCCCTATTAAAATGTTAATATCTCCTGGTCACTTACATCTAATATCTTCTGGTCACTTACTTCTAAGCTTGAACATTTAAATATCAAATTTTGTCCTGTATGAAGGAGAACATAAATTCAGGGTGATAAAGCACAGAAAACACGAAGGCATGGATTTCTTGGCGTCAGTGTCGAACTTCCCGGGGGTCGAATGAGGATACTGAATGGAAAAATGGTTGGTCACTAAAAATAAGATTGCCCTAATAAAAAATTCTGTTGTAGGAAGTCCTGGGACGTTGTGGGAAGTTCAGGTACGGGCACGCTGCATTTCTACACTGGCAGGATTATTTATCAGATTGTGTGCATCTCTTGGTGATCTAGTTCTTCCAAACAGCAACAGTATGAGTTTACCTACTAAAGCAGTGATGTTCAAAAGCAGGAGTCTGAATCTAGACTCCCTGGGTTCTAAGCTCAGCTCCACTATTTATCAGTTGTGTGTTTTTAGGCGGGTAACTTCTCTTAGCCTCAGTCTCCACCTCTGTGAAATGTGTGTCTGCTAGGATTGTTGGGAGGATGAAGTAAGATTGTATGTGTAAAAAGATTCTGTGAGGCACAGGGTTGCTTATGTTAAATCACTGATTTTTTTAATTACCCAAATGTTGTAAACAAACATGCAATATCATTTAAACCCAATATACCACTAATCTAGTATGATTAGCTAAAGAAGACGCAGGACTAATCTTTTTTTACCCTTACATGCATATTTCTTTTTATTTATTTTTATTTCTTAATTTTTTTTTTTTTTTGATGGGGAAGATCAGCCCTGAGCTAACATCTGTTGCCAATCCTCCTCTTTTTGCTGAGGAAGGTTGGCCCTGGGCTAACATCCGTGCCCATCTTCCTCTATTTTATATGTGGGATGCCTTTCACAGCATGGCTTGATAAGCGGTGTGTAGGTCTGCACCTGGGATCTGAACCTGAGAACCCGAAGCAGAGCATGTGAACTCAACCACTATGCCACCAGGCTGGCTTCTGTTTCTTTTTAGTTAAATTACTCTAATTGAGGAAAAAAAGATTGAACTCAAAAGGTACCCAAATAAGTGTGATCCAGAATGAAATAAGACCACATATGTTGTGATTCATTATGCTAACATAGTAGACTTCATAATACCTTAATGGGCAAGCTAGCTGTTTGGTTTCAGCCATCAAGGGATTTCTAACCAGAAATTTAGTTACTTCATTTGACTTTGTAGTAGTTCTCTTACTCTCATGCAAACCAGGATTCTTTGCAAAGACAGCCTCTATATTGTGCAATTTTACTAATTATAATCTAGCTAAATCTTTTCTTTCATGATTTTTCATCTGTATAAGTATCATTATTAACATTTTGAGGGGTTAAATGACTAGATTAAAGTGAAAAAAGAACTCAGTGGTGCCATCAGATTTCTAAACTTGGTATGTTTAACTTAAACCCAACTAAAAGCAATTTACCTCATGATGTGACTTATTGTTTTCTCCAAAGTGTTTTCACTTCAAAAGACTAAAAAAGAAATAATAATAATCACTATAGGAAAAGCCAGAAAACTGTGGCATTTGAATGAAATACTTGGTTGGTTAATTTTTATAATATATAGAAAAATAAGATAAAATGAATTAAGCATGTTTATAGGACCAAATCTTTATTCCAATTATGTGGAATACCCATCAATTTGCTGAGACTATTAGATGAACCTTGGAGAGTTAACTTATATTAACAACTGGAAAAGTACAGAGTTGCAGAATATTAAGGGTGAAATTAGATTTTCAAAGATTAGAACTGCATTTTAGAGGAAACCAGAATTTCCTGGGAAATTTTGAAAGCCGTCTTAATCACCACAAAACCCACATAGAAGATGTTGCATTGTTTTTAACCAGTTATTTAAAGGATTCAGTGCTTTCATGCCCAAAAAGGATGGCGATAGAGGTCCTCGTTCATATTTCTTGCTTGAGGAAAAGACCTTGATTATAATTCATTAATATGCAGTTGCAGAACCAAGGACTACTTTGTAGAAATAATTTCTACTCCCACGAACTCAAGGGAAGTCTCCCAAAATGAATGATAAGAAATGGATTGGGGAAGAATAATTTCCTTTCCTTCTTTTCTAGATATTTCAGCTGAAATGTAACATACTTAGAGACCAGATAACGTATGTCCATTTTTTATCAGCGTTTTCATTTTTCCACATCCTGAACCATGCACGTATTTACAGAACTGTCCCGAGTAGAAGCATGCCAAGATTGTAGGAGTTATTTCTGAAAAAGTGGCAAACCTTATCTAGATCATATTATATTAATACAACATGCATTTATTTTATATGTTTGTTTTCTATTTGTTTTTCATTCAAGTGTTCTAGTTTACTTGACCTTTAGTGGAGAATAAAAAAACAAATATATAAGTATCCTCCAATATCTGAGTTTAGTAAAGTTGAAAATATGTTCCACATTAAAACTAAAAATGTAGTTTGCTGCATTTGTATAAAAAAACAAATAGGTATAAGTTTTCATCTTGATATACAGAGTGGTAGTTCTGTCTCTGTTATTATTCCAAAATAAATGTTTTATAAATTTTGTAAAATGCTGACTGGCTAGTTGATTCCTCAACTTCAAAAAGTTCAATATTATAAGAAATTGTTTGAAATTACAGCAAGAGTGCTTTAGGTTAGACACGCAGAATATTTTTGTACGACAAAGATATTTAAACAGGCTATACTAGAAAGTTATTACAAGTTCATTCCCAGTAGATCTCTAGGTTTCTAAGACTGAAATTTCTGGGATAGAAGTTAATCAAATCCTTTTATTGAGTATGCAGATCACTCTACTGGGCCTCTGGGGAGTTAATGGGATGTTTCTTTCCTTAAAGAGTTTACGATTTGATGTAGAAGCAAGACAAAAACATATGAAAGCACCAAAAATCTCTAAAAATGACCATTGTATCACAGACATAAGCACTTAATAAGATATATTTGATGATGCTGAAAATATAATTACAAATATAAAGGGATTCACGGTTGAGTATTTTTTAGAAAAAGAGTGGATTTCTTATGGCTTTAATGCAAGTTTTTAGTGTCTGAAAGAATTAAAGTGTGTTTTAAAATGTAAACAAACCTTTTCAAAATAAACAGAGCTAGGCTATTTCTATTATTTCTCATATATAACCCACTATTCTTTGTCTTATTTTGGGGGAAGTATAGATTGAACTACCTGCCCAGTCGTCACAGAGAAGAAATGATATGGTTTTGAGGAATGGAAAAATTAGTCTCTTTTCTTTCTTGATTTAAAATTGTTTTGTTATAATCATGTGAAAACCATCATTTTATTCAGATTTTTGGAAGGAGGACAGAAGCTGTCAAAGGAAGGATG
This sequence comes from Diceros bicornis minor, assembly GCF_020826845.1. NCBI lineage: Eukaryota > Metazoa > Chordata > Mammalia > Perissodactyla > Rhinocerotidae > Diceros > Diceros bicornis. The sequence goes on from NC_080768.1 coordinate 14,243,065, forward strand.
GCAAATATAGCTTCGGGTATCTTCCATCAGCTTTAAAATCATTTAATTTACTCTTTTTTTTAATTTTATCTAGTCATCCAAGCTATTTTCTCAGTTCCATTAACTTCAGTGCCATCTTTGGCTTCTGATCAGCAGTTGAACAAAGTTTTAAGTTGATGGCACTGTAGCATAAACAGAGAATTCTTTTCAAACACTTATCACTGTTTGAACGGAAACTGTTTTACATATTCTTTACAATGATCTGTTATTTAGACTATATTGGGAACCTGATCAAAGGAAGTGTGAGACACACTGAATCTTTGGCTTTTCTGAATTTGAGGTCAGCATTTGCGTGAAGAACTAAAAAAGAAGAAGAAGAAAAAAAAACTTCATTCTTACCTAGACAAGATAGGCCTTTTAGCCACTGCTATCTTGTTAGTCTTTTCCGAGTAGTCTCACCAGACAGAGAGCTCGTCAGTTATAATGCCATCATTACTGTTTCTATCATCCCTTCAAGCCTTGAGCTCTTCAAAGCAGCACAGAGCGGCACAGAGCACTGTATGTATTGGGTCCCACCACTCAGAGCAAGACGCTGAAATAAAATGATGCCAGCTGACTTGAAGGCAATTTACTTCCCTCTGTGGAAATTTCTGCTTCTCATATTGAATCGATTCACTGAGTGAAATTTGACCTCTTGTTATGGTGCATACACATTGCAATGTGCTCAAGTAATTCAAAATGAAATACGAGTTGTATGTAGAACATACAAAAACCTGACTAGAGTATATCCAGCTTATTTTGAAAATGAAAATGTCTTTAAAATCTGCTTTTCTTTTAAGAGAGCTATATTTACCATACATTAGATTTTTCTGCTCCTTGTAAGATAATATGAAAGTAATGGATTCTAGCCTGAACTGTAATTGTAAGCATGTAGTTAGGCTTCCTTTTAGATGGAAGCTGAAATGGGAAAATAACACAATTAATAAAAGAAAAGGAAAACTCTCTTTGTTAAATGGTGTTTTTGACCTCAAGTACTATGATGATCAATTTCCTGCATGTGTGTGCACACCAATGCTTGTGTGTGTGTAAACAGTCCAAAGGAGATGAAACACTCATATTAACATTTTCTCAGTATCTGTTAAAAGATAGAGAAAGTTAGTAGGTTTAAGAGTGCAAGAGATAATATTTGGGTGAAATTCATTCATTCATTCACTTTTGAAATGTGTAATTGTTTAAATGATTCCTTTTACAAAATTTGCCTGTTTCAAACAATAACTTCTAATATTTATTGATTAGTGCCATTGAATTTATACTGAAGGAAAGTGGGCTTGTGTTTTTAATGCTAGAAGATTTCTTGCTTGTTTTTTTGTTTGTTTGTTTTTTTGCTGAGGAAGATTCATCCTGAGCTAACATCTGTTGCCAATCTTCCTCCTTTTTTGCTTGAGGAAGATGAGTCCTGAGATAACATCTGAGCCAATCTTCTTCTATTTTGTATGTGGGTTGCCGCCAAAGCATGGCTGACAAGTGGTGTAGGTCCACGCCCAGGATCTGAACCCGTGAACCCAGGCTGCTTTAGTGGAGTGCCCTGAACCCAACCACTACGCCACAGGGCTGGCCCTGACTTGCTAGTTTTTAATAACAGATTACTTACTTCATTGGAACTCGTTACATTGATTACGTATTATTTATTGGGAGGTAAAACTAAACCATGTCTACATGCACAGAATGAATAGATCCCAAAACAGCCAATTTACTGACTTCTTGATCAATACTGATCACTGTATTTGTCTTAAGTGAGTGCCAATTCATATCAGTAAGATGGTTTTTTAAAAAATTCTATTTATATGAGCTCAAATAGATTGAGTAAGAAATACACTAACACATCTCATAAATATTATAGTTATTTGTATGGAATTCTACCCTGTTGAATAATTTGTGCTAGGCGTCTCATTTCTCCAGATTTTCTAATATTCAGGCAGTTGGTGTGAGGGTGGAAGTAGGAGGTATTGGCAGAGATAGCACAGCTTCTTCAGATCTTTAATAAATGTAATTAGTTGAGTTTTATGCCTTGCCTTTTTTTTTTTAATAGTGGAGCAATTCAGTGTAAAAAGAGCAGTTGTTTGAGTATATTATTTAATTAAACAGACTTTCTTCCCGTATTCTTGAAAAAGAAAAGCAGTTATTCAAAGCATAAAAAGAAAAAAGAGATTAAAAATAATGGTCTGTAAACTTTACAAAGTACATAAAGAAACCTCATTAATTCTGGATATTTCAAGAGTCAACAAAATCTAAAATAAATATGAGAAAATACAAGAACAGAGATCTTTTGAAGAAAGCATTCTAAATTCATTCTAGTTCTTTTTTTAAACACTGTAACAAATAATTATAAACAAAAGTACGACTCTTATCAGAACTCATGTAGTAAATTTATTAATAGCAGAAGCTTCCCTATAGGATCAAGTTTCTGAAGCTGCTAATACAGGTTTCTCAGCTATCCAGAAGTTCGCTTTACACCACTCCACTTTTCAGAAAGACATACAAATCCAAAGAAGTCAGAAGAGGTTTTTTGCTTTTACAAGAAAAAGCGAAAATAGGGTCCAGAGTTTGTTTTACAGAAAGCCATTGTAGAGGCAGCTTGCACCCCCAGCAGCGAGAGTGTCACCTCCAAGCTCCTTCCCCGGGAACTACACTCGGTTTCTCAGCATCAAGCCGCCATCGCTTTGAACTGTGTCTGTGAGCATCTGTGCTTTATCTGGATTTATTTTGGTAGGTTGTTTTTCGGGTCTGGCATGCTCAAAAATTTTTCCCATATAAATTAATGGTAATTGCATCTTCAATTTATGCCATTTCGGCTTAGGAAATGTTTCATAGGAACACTCTATTTTCAGATCGTGGGGGAAACCTGTATCTGAAAAAGTCTATATCTCTGTTTATGAATACTGTCCCTTTTTGAGTAGCAGAAGATTTAAATTTTTGTAGAGGATAATAATTATTTGTCAACTCTCCCCAAATGAAGAATAGCACCTAAATGGGAAAGTACCCTCCTTAGAAAGTTTTTTTTTACTATTCCAGTGGCCCCCCCAGAAAGTTTTTTTTTACTATTCCAGTGCCGCCGCCCCCCCCCCCGCCTTTGTTTTTTTGGTGAGGAAGATTGGTCCTGAGTGAACATCTGTTGCCAATCTTCTTCTTTTTGCCTGAGGAAGATTTCCCCTGAGCTAACATCTCTGCTGATCTTCCTCTCTTTTCTACGTGGGACACTGCCACAGCACGGCTTGATGAGCGATGTGTAGGTCTGTGCCTGGGATCCGAACCCACGAACTCTGGGCCACTGAAGCCGAGCGCTCGAACTTAACCACTACTCCACCAGGCTGGCCCGTCCAGTCCCTTTTTTTGAAGAGTAGAGCTCAGAAATGGGCTTGCTCCTTTTATGAAGGCGCTGCTATGATAGCAGAAGCCATAAAAGGAAAGAATTCTTTGGTTGAACAGAAATTAATTAGGAAAAGATGAGGAAGGGAAGAAAAGCTCTTAAGTCAGTGGCTTCAAAAAAACATTGTAACAGCTGTAATATGAGAGAACATACTAACACATTTTTTAATATAATTATATGAAAAAGACATTTTTATATTTCCCTCTTCTAGCATAAAAAGAGTTTTTTGTCAAGCAGTAACAATTTATTCCTTATGGAAACTGCTGTATTATTGTCTGATGGCCATTTTAGATCCATAAAACGAAATGGATTAAAGAAAATTAAACAGTATTTTTAAGTGTCTACAGCCTGTGGATGCTAACAACAATCGATGTGAAACAGCACCAAAATTAAGCTTGTGTTTCTAAGACGTTTTTGTACTGTAATCCAATACTTAAATGTTTAACTCTGAAAGTTTGTTTCAAAATACAATTGGGAAAGTCTCAATAATTTGGGGAAGGTAAAATGCGATACAACCCAATGTAAGCACATATTATGTATATGTTATATGCTATACATACTCTATATGTGTATATATATATACTTTTCATTCTGCCTCACATTATTCGTTATAGGTATTTTAAAACTTAGATAAGTAAAATGAATGCTTTTTGAGAGTCATAAAAATTGCATTCTAACTCAGAATTTGTCAGTAAATGCCTGATCTTTGCTCAGTCAATTAAACTCATGGGGCCTCAGTTTCCATGTTTGCAGATGAGAGGACTGGTTGCCTCTTTTAAAATCTCAGGATACCTCAAGATTCTTATTAGTATTCAGGTCGTCTTCCGACATGAAGTTAAACACCCAGAAATGGCTCAGTATCTCCTAGGACACTCAGTGCCCTGATAAAATCTTATGCATGTCCCCTAGAGGTGTGTAACGTAGTGTAGGTGGGTCTCACTTACATGTTGCAAAGATTAGCTAGAGGTAGATATTTTCGATTGGGTTGAGTATGACTTGTGAGCTGTTGTGCTTTTGCATGTAATGAAATCAATGAACAAAAGTCAAAGTGATGAGAAATGAAGTATAATGACTTGACAGTATCAAATGATCAGGGTGTCAAAACTCTTAAGTAATTGCAAAGAGGGAAGCATGATATGGTACAACGTGAGTTCTCTAATAATTGGAGCCCCTTGGGGCAAGGCCAGCGGTCTTCTCCAAAACATCTGGCTCTGCTCAGTGTTCTAGATGCGCAGTGAATATTTGCTGATTGACTTGTGTCCCCTTGGCTTGTGACACGTCTATATGTCATGTCAATGAGACTTTAACTTAATTGCTTATAATTCAGCATCTTTTTAAAAACTGTGTACTATAATTAAGAGAGGATTACATTAAATATTTATACGGTAAAGCATATTTAAGTAAAAGCTGTAAGACTTGGAGTGAATGAAAGTAGATTGAGAATTTTTCAATATTTGAAAATCAAAGTATTAAAATTAACACGGTTCTGTTATGTATGTTTTACACCCACTAAAATTCATTTTGAGATGGCAGTGGTGTTCATCTTGTTTTTCATATGATAGCATGTAATAGGTGACTTTGATGTGTGATTCTTGGTGGCCCTCCTTCTCCTTGTGCTGGAAGACTGTGTAACTCTAGCTTGGTGAGATTTTTCTGGATTAAGTGAGTATGATTGCTCAAATGTCAGCAGTACATCAATGCTTTACAGTTTTGTCTCATACAAAAAAATTCTATGATGCAAAAACACGATAATGAGTAGGAGATTTTAACATAAATACTACATCCACAATATTACACAACCAGACATGCTAAGGTGTTTACTTGTTAGATGTGTGTACATAAGAAAGCCAAGAGTTGAGGGAAGAGACCTTTGAGGAAATCAGACCTGGAGACTGTACAGCATGTGACCTTGAGGTAAGAAGGCTGATTTTGTGTGTGCACCAAGTCCCGGGCTCGTCCCGGGCTCATTGCTGAGGATTTTCCAGGCAGATATCTGAGTAACCACAGTTTCAATTCACCCTCACACATCTCAAAAGCTGGTGCATTTGGTGGTCTGGAATACTTCCAAAAGGGTGTGGACTGCAGTTTTTGAAGAAGCATAATTAGTCATGCCTATAAATCAGTACGTGTATGTGTGTCTGTGCGTGTGTGTGCACGTGCCAGCCTGCATGAGTGTGCCTGTATAGCCTACACATAGGCCGGCCCACCAGGGAGGCCTTGCTGAGAACTGAGTGGTGCTCAGGTTCTCTCTATCCAGAATTATCTCATCCACTTAGAGCCAAATTTATGAGTGGCTAAAGGAGGCATCTGCATCTTTGCAAATATAATTTTGTGGAGTTTACCCTTAGAATGTTTTCTTTTTCTTTTTTAAGGACTTTAATTATTCTTAGAAACTATTTTGTAGTTTCCTTGAAAAAAACCACTAAAAATGACTAATGAGATGGGAAGATGAACAAATATTATATTTCGAGTTCTGTATCACATTTTTTTATTTTCTATAAATATATCATTGTATGCATATACACTTATTAATAAAAATTGAGTGTAGTTGCAAATTTAAATAAAAAGGCATTTTTCGTTTCCTTGTTTTGGTGCTTAATTTTTTTCCCCCGAACATTAATTCTAGACACCTAGAATGGGCTCAACAAATACTTCCTAAATTAATTTGCTCTGACAGTACAGACATGCTTAAGTATTTCTTGTATGGCTCTGAATATATCAGGAATTCAGATAACTGCAGAAAACGGTGTCAAAAATCAGCACACAAATATTTGAACAAATATTCATGATTCTTTATGTGCACCTGACCTCTGAAAGCTCGCTCTAACACCTGAACATGAGTAGAATTTCTGGCCCCTTATTTAGTGGAGTTATAATTGGATGTTCCCTAAGAACCTCGTTTTGTATGGTTCATATTAGCACAGTGCTGTAACAAGGTTCACAGGGCGACTGAAGCCAATAATCCATTTATAACTCTGCCCTGACGACAATTAACAGACCAGTGGATATTCGAGAACTGAATTTACCTGGAGGTGTCAAGTGTCAATGTCAGGATTGTTTCTAAGCTCTAACTTCTTTTTCCCATGTGCCATGTCTTACTAAATGAAATTTTTCATTGAAAAAAATTAAAGGTTGTTTATCATCAATGAAATAACCCTGGTATAATTCACATTTTGCCTACACAAATAATACATTGAAAACAGAGGTGGGGGGATGTATCTGAGGCCCTCAAATTTTCATATTATATTGAAGAAAAAATTTAGTGTCTCTTAAACTTCAAATTTATACTTTATTTCATTTGCCTGACATTGGCATAGATCCGAAAGGTAATATGAAATTATTTACGTGTTTATTGAACACCTGCTCTGTGCTGGGCCTTATTCCAAAATCCACAGATAGCCTGCTCAACCATTTGAATCCTGTGTTATAAAAGTCAAGTTGATTTTTATTCAGGGAAGTGCCAGGATTTTAGAAATAATTGTATGGCCTTAAATTATTTTATGAAAATTTTCATTTTGTGATTAGAGTATTATTGAACTTGGGTAATAAAGAAGATTTCAGCTTTACTGAAATTTCATTTGTATAATAAGATCTTGCAATTCTTGGCATTCATTTGCATGAAAATTGAGTCCAGATTTTTCAAGGTAGCATTCAAAGCTTTCTTTAATGTGAGTCCCTCCTTGTTTCTTGTCTACTACCGACTCATCCCTTGAGGTCCTCTGAGTTCTCCTTGACCCCTGGAAACTGTGCACTTCCCACTCCTTTGCCTTTTTCCAAGCTCTTTCCTCTGCTTAGAATGTCCCTTTTCACCATTTCCACTCAAGTGAACACTCAAGATTACAAGACGGTCTCAACTACCCGCTCCCTTAACATGTCGTGACGGATCATCCCATTGGAAAGTCTCCTTTCCCAGCACATGGTATATCTCAGTTGCTAACCTTAGTGCAGTTGGTTTTATCTAGAATTCTTAAATAAGTATTTGTTTTTCCTTTTAGGATGGTTGAAAACCTAGATCTTAGGAACAGTGCCTGCTAGTTTACCTTCGTATCATATTTGGCAGTAAATGCTTCACAATTTCAGTTGAAATCAATATGGATTTCCAACCTCCGGTGCTGAATTTTACCCTCAGTCCTCTTATCACATGCCGGGGACTCTGCTCTCCATCAAAGATCCAAAGCTTTTTTTGTTTTGGTGTTTCACTTCAAGGTTGCCACTGGAATAACGGTGGTGTCTTCAAATAGATTGTAACTGCATTTTAGATTAGAGACTATATCTAATTTACTTTTGCATTCCTGATTGATTACAGTTTGAATTTTATGGTTGTATGAGCCAATAAATCATGGTGGTATTTATTACAGAATTATTTTAGAGGAAGGTTCAGCAAACTGTGGCTCCCAGGTCAAGTCAGACCCACCACCTGTTTTGTATGGCCCATGTGCTAAGAAAGGTTTTTACATTTCTAAATAAATGAAAAGAAGTTATAAGAATAATAATATTTCATTACATGGGAAAATTATATGAAATTCAAATTTTAGTGTCCAGGAATAATTTTATTGGAGCACAGCCACCTGCATTTGTGTGCATCTTGTCTGTGGCTGCTTTTGTGTGACAACGGCAGAGTTGGATGGTTGAGACAGAGCCTGTGTGGCCGCAGAGCCTAATCATTATCTGGCTTTTTACATAAAAAAATTTTTAAACCCTGTTCTAGAGTACCTGAGAAATATTTTATTAGATTGTAAGCTCTTTGAAGACAAGGGCCGTCTTCATGTCTCCCACTGCCTCTTCAAATGTAAGGCTCTTTGGTACTTCTTTAAACATTTGTTTATTGATTGGTTTGTTGATATTTGCCAGAAGTCAAGTTAGAGCAGTGCGAACAGCAGACAGGGCTATTTACGCAGTAAGATTTGTGCCTTTCATTTCTAACTGGCATGCCGCAAAAGTCAGCAGAGACTCAAGTCATTTTTGGCCTGCAACATGTTGATTACTGTTTGGATACTTTGGCTAGTTTTCTGACATGTCATTTTTTCATGTTTTACAGAAAACACTAATTCTCACTTTGCAATGCAGTTTCCATTTATTCCCAAGGGTGTTTATGCATTAGTTTTTGATTAATGAAATGTTTTCTCCTTTACCAAGATAAGTGTAGGGGATGCAACCTATCTAAATTGCATCTGGTGTGTGTATAAGGGCTGAACAACTGCTTTGTGAGCTAAGCACAGTTAAGGCTATGGATTTGGGTAAAAAAAAAAAAGTAAATAAATAAAAAGGCACTGGATCTTTCTTCTGCATGCCAGCCACAGAGCTTTCCTAAACTTTTCTCTGTCCCTAGAAAAATAAAGACTAGATGAGAATTCCTGTGAAATCTTGTTCTGTTTAGGGATATGTACTGAACCAGGAATTACTCAGCTAATCCTCCTATCGTTATCATGTTTTGTTTGCTTGCTGAATGTTAGCAATAGGGTTTTCAGGACCTCTTTCATGGTGCATTAAGGTAAGCATGGTTTGTTCCCATGAGTGTATTATTTGACATTAAGTACACCATCACGGGATTGGAATTTAAGGAACCTAGGAGAAGACTGTTTTAGAGAAGTATGTTTCATTGATAAACAGGGTTCTCAAAAATGAATGGAGGGACTATGTCAGGAGTATGAAAAAGTGCGTAACATTCATTCAAGTGTTTGTTAAATAATGTATTCAGACTGACTGTTTCCCAGCCTTTCCGTTGCCCATTATATGTTCTAGTAAATTAAAGCTCGGAAACCTTTGTCAGTTATAATACTCAAACTGACATCTAATTCCCCCAGACAGTGGGTACAAGTCCGCGAGTCTCTCTAATTCTTTCCAGTCTTTACATTTATTGATTCTTTTGTAGACCTGTTTCATTCAATCTATTACAAACAGCACTGGTTAAAAGTGCGAAGTTTACCACATTCGACCAGAGGCACATTAAAAAACAATAGCATCGTGGCGTACATTCCATACATCCCAGGAGAGTAGCTCTTAATCTGAGCAACATTTTCATCTATAATTACTACATTAGATTTGAAGTGCTGGCTTGATTAAAAAGATTGACGTGTTTATTTTTTGGCTGACCTATTTGGGTAGATGTGGATTTGGCTCATCTATTGTGTGTCACCCCCCCATGTTACAAATATTTTATTAGTTGAGCAAAAATACTGCTTTATTTTGAAGTTACCATTTTATCATAGATTTGAAAGCCCCTTATTATAGTTATGCAAGAAATTGTGTGTGCACAGATTCTCACTTACCTATTATAAATTGATATATATTTCAGAAGGCATTTTAGAGTTTCGTATTATTGAGATTGTTATTGAAACGTTTATAAATACTGCATCAAATGGCCTCTCCAACTTGATGGCCCATGTTAAGCTTTCACGGAATTAACATAATATACTTGTTATTGTATGCCATTCCTCGGGATTATGTCTTTTCTACGCATCTGATGTTGTAAAACATACTGTGTAAATAATTGATAATAAACAAACAAATTCCGCTTTTGCGCTGGTGTACTTCACCAGTTTCGAGACTTTCAAGTTCCGTAAATAATTTATGGCACTTATTAGTGCAGGCAAATCAAACGATATCCTTGATCTGAGCTGTTTTTTGTCCTTGTTGTTCCTGAGCAGAATTGTTAAGTGATCCTTCTGATTGGTAACTCAGCTGAACGCCACGGAAAATCACTGTGGCATTCCTGTGTGCATCAGTGTACACTGATGCTCATAACATTGCCAAATATTGGTATTTACACTAATGGAATTTGTAGAGTTACCAGAAGGTATTCTGAAACTAGGAGTTGGTATATCTTTTAAGAAAGAGAAGTGTCTTTTCACCATGCTTTTTGTTTACCTATAACTTCTTCCGCGGTGCATGTTAAGAAGAGGATTTTGACTCGATATGCATTCCTTGGCAAAGACACAAGCACGCTGAAAAACATGAACCAAAATATCAAAAGACAGATTATATGATCTTTTTTTAACGCATAAAAGCTTAGGCAGTATGCCAGCTAGCCAGACTCAATAATCCACAATGGTACAATAGTCTTTCTTGGGTGTGGAAAATGTAACCATGTGATAGTCAGAAGTGAAGCTTCAGAATTTATGAAAGATTTATGACTTCAACATTTTTTTCTCCTCGTGGTCTTCTGTGATATTTATAATTACATGAATCTTAACCAAAGGTTCCATTGATTTCATAATGAATTCAAATAAAGATTTTAGTTCCTGAGTGACCTTTAAAGGTTAGACTGGTTATGCATGTTTTTTCTGAAAGTTTTCTGTTGTGATGAAATTTATTTTTTACCCTGGAAGTATTCAGACATAATGGATAGGGTCACTTCAGACTGTGGTTATACCTGCAAGGCAGATGAAATAAAAGGTAACCAATACAATTACACACGCACACTTATATATTCAGAAGGACGCCTTTATAATAGTTTTGTTCAAACAAGCCACGAAGGAGAAATTTTGTCGCTTTTTGAGGGGGGGGTCAGTATAAGATGAGCAATCTATGATGCATCCCTTGTTATGGTATTTGCCATCTCCTAGAAGGGTTTGATTTGCAAGGAAAGCCCCACGGACAGTGCCTTTTCCTCCACACTACCGTGTCTATGATGGCTCCCTTCTGAAGGGCAGGGTCCTTGATTGCTGGTGAGGGTCATCTGCTCAACCTGTCCCTTTGGAGTGGATAAGGGAGAGTATTTTAAAGTGCTATGGCACACTAAAGCATGGCTTTTAAAAAATATTTTTAAAACCCTTGAAATAACAGTGTAAGTACAGCTTCACTACATTCTGAATATTAATTACTCTTCATAACCCTAAATTAATTTGTCAATGTGCTGTGCAAAGACATTTAAAAAGAAATGCAAATGCCAAAAAATTAAAAGATTTCCAATTGTTGTAAACGTTAACTCGCTTAACTTCAAACAATAATTATTACTATTTGTGAAGGAAATCCTGGCTCTCCATTATATTCTCAGAAAAATTTCTAACCTTGAAAACCTACCTAAGGCCCTGGCTAGACCTCAACTCCTGCAAGCAGCTTGTAGCTTTGAAATCAATAACCCTTCTGGCAACTTCTTTTCAGGGCCAAGATTAACTGCCCTAGAAAGAAAGCTTATCTTGGATTGAACTCCAGAAAAGAGCTAACAGTCCTCTTTGGGCTCTACTTCTCTGGTGTTTCTCTGCTGGGAGTCTCATAAGAATTCTCCCTGAAAGATACCACTAGAGAACAGTACTTTGATTGTCATGCCATCCCCCAGGAGGAGCGAATTTATTTGGCCTATGGTAGGCACAACACCACTATTTCCCCATGTCTCTCGCCCTAGAGGATCAGAGCCAAAGTAGAAGCTTTTTGCATAGAGTTGCCTAAGATCATCTATTTACTAGATGTAACATTCAGATGGTTCAGGAAGAACTGTAGCGTGTCCAGGTGCAGGACAAATTGGCAGCATAGCATCCAGAAAATCAGTGTGGCATTACCAATTCAGAAGGCCAATAATTCACCATTGCCAGATCTTATCCAGGAGGCAGGAAATAAGACAAACGGGAAGTCTGAGCATCTTCTCAAGGGTCAATATGAGCAAGTTCCAGGGTGGCAAGAGGTAAGCGTGGTCCTTGACACTAGGCTCTTCACCTCCTCTATCTCTGTTTTCACTGTCATTGCATCTGGTTGGAAAGTTCCATCTGGACTTGAGTCCTCAGGTGTGGCAAAGTGACTAGTGCTGATTGTGGAGAAAGAATAGAGGGCTTGTTCCTGGTTCTGCTAAAGATTTCCAGTAGTTCCTTTTAGCTGTACTTGTTACTTTTTAAGAAAAATTCTGATCGTTGCAGACATTTTTTTCTTTTTCTTTTTTGTATCCTTTCCTATACATTTCAAAGGAACATACCGGGAAGTTTTTAAGACAGTCATACCTTGTTAGTCTCACCTCTCTGTACCAAATCCAAAACCCCATAGAGCATCACTCCTTTCAAACCAAATATCATACTTGCCCTGGGCCTTTGTATTTCCTCTTCCCTCCCCATGAAATGCTACCTGTCAGTTCTGGTCATCTTCACAAGGGGCAGGAACTCAACACCTGACCCACCAAGAAGTCCTTCTTTACCTTCACTCCCTGTTTTCCATCCTCAGAACCCCTATTGCAATTAGTGGCAAGATGTTACAATCTGACCGTTGAAACTCCTTCCAGCAGTTTTCTGATTCCACCTACTATTACTTTATTTGTCAATCTATTTCCTAGACAAATGGCAAGTGCTATTTTTATTATTTTTGTTTTCTACAAGATTTTTAACAGAATTACACTGAAGGTGTAGGCATTCAGTGTTGAACATTTGTTAGCTTGATCGCCCTAAGTTTGTCACGTCTGAAGTCAAGGCCTGTGGTTAATACTCTTACTACTTAGTATCTTCTATAGCAGCGGGTTAAAAACTATGCCGCCATGACCTTCTCCAGCGGAAAGTCTGGAATATGGAACAGCCAGTTGTGTTCTGGGGGTTGCACCCCCAATTCAACAAGAGCAGTTCTGCTTTTTTACTGCTAAGAGTTCATTTCACTGCAGAAGATATTATTCAGAGGATAAAGAGAAGTTTCCAAACCACTGCTTTGATTACTTAGTAAATACTCAATAAATAATTATCCCACCATGGCATGCATAGGGAAATAATAAGTGGCAGCTCAATAACACAAAAAAAAATACTGTAAAGAGACATAAATGCATACTGTGGCAAGAGTATCTTTTGCATATAAATGGTTGAAACAGTGACAGTAGCTTTAATTATTTAATCTAACAGATTTAGGGCAGCTACCTACTTGTATATAATCCATAGTGGCCTTTCAGTCAGGGCTCACCGCTTCTCAGAAATGCAGTTTTGGTTTGTTAAACCTGTTCTCCTATTTGGCAAGGAGATAAAGAATCAGAGGGAAGGCCTAGAGCAGATGCCTGACCTCCGAGTGCTTACCCCATTCCACAATACGTTCTACAGAGTAGAGATTTCTTTGTACTAATCAACTCCCTATAGGAGTTCCTGTAGAGATGGCTTAATTTGTCAGTCATCTATCCCTGAGTGTGTATTACTTTAAGCAGGTAACCAGATTACTCTTACTGAGGGAAAAGGCGCATTGATTGAGGGCTAGGTAAGGTGAGGCCATGTGTGAACTCAAGGCAAGGAGAAGGAAGCACACGCAGGTGGAGTGCCAAAACCAGAGAGGTGAACGTGTGGGCGCTGGGGTGGCTTTAAGACCCAGCCAACCCTTTCAGGTGTTGGTGTGAACTGTGAATGCTGCTGACAGCCTGCCACTCTGGAGAGAGGAGAAAGGACTAACAGCACAAAACTTAAATGACTTGTGGCCATGCATGATGGACAGTTAGAATGAAGCCGACGAGAAAAGTCAAGGGTGGTGGGAATGGGTGCAAGCAACAAAGGCAGGCGGGTGTCCGGCAGTGCAGAGTCAAATGTGGGATGGCTCAGCTGCCAGGTCAGGCCCAGGCTGCATAGAGACCAAAGACCCAATGATGAAGGACAGAGAAAAGGGAAGAAAAGAAGTAGTGATAAAAGTGTCATTTGAGAGAGGTATAAAATCACGGTCTGAGATACATTGTAAAGGCACACATGGAAATGGGAAAGGTGCTAGATGGAAGGGAAGAGTGGGAGTAAAATCCAACAGGAAGAAGCCAAAGTCAAATCATAACCACAAAACGTTCCTTCCAAAGTTGATGAGCCCTTGCCTACTTCTGCTATCATCTCATTTTTGTAAGCTATATGAAAGTGTATATTAGTAAGATTTATACAAAAAATTTAAGTATAGTTTAGAAAGTGTTGGGACACAATGGAGAAAGCTATCCAGTAGAAACATTACCATAAACCTAGGAAGTACTAGTGTGGTTAATGACAGTGCTTAACCAAGACTACTGTACATTTCATTATTCAGTATCTTAGAAGCAAAAAACATTGGTGGTTAGTGAGAAAATTAAACTTGCTTAGACAAAACTTTAAATGAGGTGAGAGTTGGTGGAAAAGTGATTGTATATGTTTATATTTCTGTTTGTTTCATTGTAAAACATATAGCTTAGCATCCAAATTTACTACAGGTGTGAAGATCCAGGTACAAATCTCTAATCACTGAATGTGTAGTACTAATGTGTGCATGTGTGTATGTATATCATATAAACATAGATGGCTTTATAGAACATCATTGCATATTTTAAGGTATATTTTGCTTGGGTTTTCCCACGAGGTGATTAGACATTTCGTTTATGAAAAAAATTCTATTACAGAAAAGATTTAAAAGGAAGAGCTATAAAAGATCTTAAAATGATACATATGGGACAGAACAATGTAGGAAAATATCAACATTTCTTGTATAAGCATAGAAAAAGGATCAGTTTGAATGGGCCAATTCTTTTTGCTAGAAATAATAGTACAAAAATAGAAACCTTAAGTATTAGAAATAGTATTATTGAGCCCAATTCATCTTTAAAACTTATTCCACTAACTCAGAATCAAACACTGAGAATAAAGGGTTTGAAATAAAAGAAAATACATCCAATTCACACTTCAGGCAAATGAAAATACTACAGACTAAGAGAACATTCTTACTGAGGTTTTTTTCAATGCTCTCATTTTAACCAGCTGGAATTATTTTTAAAGTACATCCAATTCAACCTTTTAAAATGACAGATTTGCCTTTTAATGGGAAATATGTATTTCATCATAAAGATGGAGCACAGTGTCCTTGGCTTAAGTTATTCTCTGCAGAAGGATGCTCTTTTTTTGTACTCTATGCTAAGCCTATAAGGAAGAACACATATTATAGAAAATTTGCTCCTGGCATGGGAGATTAGAAGGATACAGACAGACTGATGGAGAAAAATTAAAAATGCATGCTGTTCCTTCCAGTATCCTGAATTCATATGGGAATGTTAATTGTTATGTAATGAGCAGTTCATACAGATAGAACCAACCAAGGAGAAGAAGAACCTGAGAAATGAGAGTTCCTTTTATAGTTCAAGAAGACATGACCACAACTTTAAATAACCAAATAGTACGTTAGAAAAGGTATCTTACAAGCCACCTTATTTGGAGGGCTTATGGTGTCTTACTCAAGGAATATCTTAAATCTATTCTCACTACAACTTTGTTTTTTTTGGGAGGAGTTAAAAAGCATCTTCAATTTCTAAGGAAAAACAAACAGCTGATAACAATGGAGCTGAATTAAGCTATCTCAGTGTTTATGTTAGTAAAACTGACACATTTTCAACAAAGATTGACGTTCCTGAGACATAGGCATGACTGATGCTGCTTGACAGAACAGGATCTGTGAGCGTAGGGTAAATATTCCAGGACTGTGTGTAAGGGAGAGGGCTGAGGTCACCCAGAGGCTTATCCAAAGTAGGACATTGGGGAAGGGCTTGTGAGCAAGTGCTTTAGGGCCAAAATGTGGGGCCAAGTGGGGACTAAAGGAAGGACCCAAGAAGATCCAGGAGTGAGGGGCAGCAGTTGGTCCGTGTCGGCAGCAGGAGGGTGGTCTAAAGTCATTCCCAAGGTGGGGGGTTGGGAGTCTGGAGAGGAGAGCGGTGCTCTGGAAGCACGTCCCTCTGTTGAAACAAATATACAACGTATCTCATCCTATGGCTCTTGTATAATGGATTTATTTCAGAACCCACTCTGAATAACAAAACATGGACTGAGGTTTGTCAACATCAGGCATACTGTCTTATTAATTTAAGTACTAACCTTTTGTGGAAGGGCCGAAGGGTCTTTTAGGAAACAGAATAATAGCTGTGCATTTAAGGACATTTTGGTGGAAATGCCAGCCTGGAATGCTGTATCTACACAGTCTCCAAAGCCCTTTTATAATCATAGGAAACAAACTGGATCACTACTTACAATATGTGGGCAAAAACACTTGGTTTTTAGGAAACTCATTCATTCATTCATCAAATGAAATGATTGTCTGTGCTACTCCCTGTACTAAATGTGGTGGGTTAAAAGTGGAATCAGGGGCCAGCCCCATGGCCTAGCGGTTAAGTTTGACATGCTCTGCTTTGGCAGCCTCGGTTCGGTTCTCGAGTGCAGACCTACACCACTCATTGGCGGCCATGATGTAGGCAGTGACCACATGCAAAATAGAAGATTGGCACAGATATTAGCTAAGGGCGAATCTTCCTCAAGCAAAAAGGGGAAGATTAGCAACAGATGTTAGCTCAGGGTGACTACTCCTCAGCAAAAAAAAAAAAAAAATAGAAAGTGGAATCAGACTCAGAGGCTGTTCTAGCTAAAGGATCCAGCTAAATTTGAAAGCATGGGACATTTTTAGCTCTACTTGACAGAAGCTGGGGTACCTGAGAGGGCAAAGAGGGAACTAAAATTTTTTAAAAGGGGTTGGAAGTTACTGGTTAACTTTGAATGCACAACTAAGGTGGGTGAACTGTACTTTTTAAAATCTAATTGTGAGATTCTGTCTTCTCACTTGTGGCCCTGGACTCTGCCTGGGAGGGGGTCATGGGGGTTGAAGGTGACTGAGAGAGAATGCTGATGCACTAAACCAAACCCACAGCCAAGCAGGCAGACAGGAAATGCAGGTGGCAGATCCAGAGAGAGTGGGCATGTAGAGCCTGGGCCGTGAGATGAAAGATCAAGAGGGTTGGAAGAAGAGGGCGAGTAGAAAGCCTGCATTACTTCCCCAAGTCTTGAGAGACTATGGCATCATTATTAAAATGGGTCGAAATATAAAGTTTTGTCCTTTCTCCTCACCCCATTTAACCTTTATGTAACATAAACTTATACCCCCAGCTTCAAGACGACAAGACAAGACGACAAGTGGTCTAAGCATGGTTAGTGTTTAGGGCGTTGAAGAGAAAAAGATTGAGTATTGGCTTCCTCCACCCCACCCCCAACCTTGCAAAGTGGTGGAAGGGAAGACAGCGGAAGGAAATTTCCAAAGAATGCCTCGTATTTTCTGGAGCCCTAAGAGCTGCCTTAATGTCTTCAATATATGACACAGGCAATTGGGATACTGGAGCTCCTGGTTCTAGGGCCAAGAGTTTAAGCCAACAGACTTGGCTCTGAGCAGAGGTTGCTCTCCAGAGCTCACATTCCCCAGCTTTGCCATGCCTGCTTCCTCCCTCTTTCCAAACTCTCTCCCTCCCTAGCCTGAGACCCAGCGAGGCCTTCAGTGGCTGCACTGGAGGGGTTTGCGACAGTTCTTGCTCCAGTGCAGTGTCTTTGGCAGGTGGTCCCTTGTCATGGGCACAGCCTCATAGCCCCTCCAGAAAGACATCTGCTGCTCAATTTCACCATTGCCCAGGCATATGGCCTTAGGCCTCCTCCCGAATATGGTGGAAGCCCAGAAGACCTCCTGAGGTCATTAAAAGTTTTAGAGCAGGGGAATGACAGAAAAAGAGTAATGTTTCAAGAAAATTAATTTCATCCAAGGTGCAAAATGGATTCAAGAAGGGAGGTAGTTCAGAAGCTGTTGCTGTCAAGGTTAAACATTAATGAAGCATCCTAGTTCTAATAGTAATGGATGGAGGGCATAGAGATTGAAGGAGTAAAATCAACTGGACTCAGTAATCAGTTGGCTTTGGGGGACAATAGAAAGAAAAGAGTCAGAGAGTCTGATGAGGTTTTGAGCCTCATTCTGATTACAAAAAGTAAGGAAAACAGGGACAGCTGGATGTAGTATAAGAGTGATAATGGGTTCAGTCTGATACAGATTTCAAATGGTGTTATTACAGTGCTGACTGAAGGGGTGTTATCTTTAGGCTCATATAAGAGTTAAAATATTTTCAAAGTGTTTAGGACCATTATTTTAAGTGTGTATGGTACAAGTTGAAAACCTGTGAAAACATATACTACAAACTAATTCAAAATAGATTTTTTTTTGAAAGATTGAATAATTCAAAACGAGTTTATCCTGAAAATACACTTGAAATAAATATGTGATCACGTTTGCGCTTCCTTGCAGAATTTTATTAGACACTGTGCACACATCTGTGTCTTCAATTCACCATTTCTTTCCACTCAGGTTATCTCAATCATTGTGTCACAATCTGTTCTGCTCAATGACTCAACATAATCAACACATTATGGTCTTTCCATTCACACATTTACTTTTCTGGCCCTTATTTTAATGAGACACATTAAATGGCTCTGCAGATTCCTGAAAACCTTTTCCTACAGTGCTTATACAGAAGTCAAGTGTTAAATTCGCTTGCATGAAAAATAATAATTAAATGCAAATTGAGAACATTTTAAAAAAACAAAAGGAACCAAATTCCTCTGTTCAATTAAAATTACAGCTTTACTCTTTCTTTATGCAAACATATATGTTTGCATTAAATGAACTGGTGAGAGATTTCTCTAAAAAATAAATTCACATAAGATATCCACAAAAATTGAGTCTGTATTGTTCCCCATTTGCCAGCAAGCTCTGTGGCTTTTCAGTTTCCGCAGCTGTGGATCAGCTGATTCATAGTCCCCTGAGATTCACACTCTTATTCATTCTCTTTAGCTTTTCTGAATTTAAAATAACCCCATTGACAGTAAAATACAGTTTGCAAATAATTCTCTAATGCTCATTTGATCATTTAATTCCTATTTAAGCTGTGACTCTGAAAGCACACATTGGCCAAGGCTTAAAAAAACAAATTTAAACTCTCCCATCCCTTTTCTGCTCACATTCTCGTTCCAACCGTGTAAATTTCACAACGGCTCCTTCCTTCGTGAATATGGCTCCCCTAACTAAAACAGTTCATGTAAGCTAAATGGTTCTTTACATTTAATTAATAAGTAGTCGAATTTGCTCACCTCAGCTATTTGCATCATCACATCTAGAAGTTTGGGCCTCTGGATGACTACTCGATTCTCTCCCTCTTCCAGGCCACCTCTCACTTGTGCATCTGACAGCCCCCTCTCTTGGTGCTGCTGGTCCCAGGGCCTTGGCACCCTACTCTTAATTCACCGTCAGTATATTTCCTTGGGGTCCCCCAGGTGCAGTGGAGCATTTCTATGACTGATTTACACCCAGCCTTTCTCCACATGGGTGCTCCCGTGGGCCTCCCCAAATCACCAGGCTACATCTGGCAACCTGGCTCATTCTAAAGCTTCACTTCCCTTCATTGTGCCCTTGGCACGTCATTTTCATGTAGACAACTGCCATGAACAGTTTTATTTATTTGTGTATTTATTTATTTGCAAATTCTTCTTCTCATATTTGAATGCTGTCGTCCCCCTATGTAAATTTTTATCCTGGAAGCTCAGGGGAGTCTCTGTGGAGAAGATGTGGATGCTCTCGACTCTCATCGTGTTCAGAAGCTCTCCTCGTACGCTTGCACGAAGTTAAAGTGGGTTAGGCAGAATATTAATAAGTTAAGCGAACTGACAATTAATACCGAGAACTCATGCTTCACATTTGAATGTGGACTGCCTCTCATCAACCGCTGGGCACTTTAGTCTTCTCTGAGGCTGGCCAAAAGACATAAAAGCAACTCATTAATTTAGACAATTCCCTGAAAGAAGGAATACACAAAATGGAAAAAAAAAATAATCAGCTAAACTAACATGGGATCTAATAAAAATGGTTGCTTGAATTTTTCACATTTGAAAGGTCCACATTTGTGTTTACAAACGTTAATTCAGAAAACAGAGTACAATTTAACTACAACCTAAAGTGATGGGGTAATGACCCTCCCTCAGAACAGTTTTCCTGGGCTCCGAATGCCCAGGACTATACAGCTGAGTGAAGCACAGCACTCCGCCATTCTTTTTTTTTTTTTTTTTGAGGAAGATTGGCCCTGCACTAACATCTGTTGCCAATCTTCCTCTTTTTTTTTTTCTTTTTTCTCCCCAAAGCCTCAGTACATAGTTTGTATCATAGTTGTAGAGTTGTAGCTCTTCTATGTGGGACACCTTCTCGGCATGGCTTGATGAGCGGTGCATAGGTCTGCGCCTGGGAGCCGAACTGGCCAACCCCGGGCCACCGACGCAGAACGCTCAAACTTAACTGCTCCGCCACCAGCCGGCCCCCTGCTCCTTTCTAGGTTTTGTTTTCCTGTTTTGGTGTTGACTGCTTTCCTCACAGAGCCTCAAGATTGCCCTCACTCTTAAAATGGTAAGTGTTTCTGCCGCCCTGGCTCTCCCCACTTAGAAGCATCTCAGACTCTATTATGGTCCAGTCCTGTGAGAAAAAAGCCACAGGGCTGCTTACTGGTGATTCAAGAAAATGCCTCCCTCTTCCTCTGTTCAAGCCTCGAATTCCTGACACTAGAGAGTGATTCCTTTATGAATGTCTTCCCCTTGTTCCTAACCCCTATTATTTATTGAGAATTCTGCCAGCATTCTTTACGACGAGTCTATTTCCCATATGTGTCATAGCCTTGGATTCATTCATTCTACAAATATTTGTTGAGAACCATTCATGTTCTGTACTTGCTGAATGTCAGTTTTCAGGGCTCAAAAATCGAGTGATTTCTGCTCTTTTCTTCCTTCCCTAGAAGTCAATTTCAGGTTATTAGCTCAAGGAGTAAAAAATTAGCAGGAGTTACTGACTATTCATTTGGGGAGCTTCTTTCTAAGAGAATCTGGCATACCTGCCCAAATTCTCTAGACTTTCAAATTCTCAATCTCTCTTTTTTTTTAATTTATAAAATGCCTCTCTGTTATTGTTATCTCTAAGTCCCTACATGTTTTCTTATGTTATGCGCTCAACCTAAGAGTGAGACTCTTGGAAATTTGTTTGCTAAATCATCTGGCAAATGGTCTTGTTGATGTCTGCTGAGATGCTTAGAGCCTACAGTGGTTAAGTACTTATTACAGGAATCCAGCCGGGCAAATTAAGAAAGCTACATGTTGGCTTGTTATTTTAGGACTATTATGCTATGCTTCTGAGGGGGCTGCATATTGGACCTTCTGACCTGACAGGACTTGCAGTTCTTTAGTCAGAGGTTGCTGCGTGGAATCTCAATCTTTGACCTGGCAGCAATAAAAGTGATTATCTTCCAGGGGGAGAATGTCCTCTATGTTGCTTTTCATAGTTCAGCCTGCTGGAAGAATGGAAAACACTTACTTACGCGGCTCAAGGTTCACTTCGTATGTCATATTTTATAACTAAGCTGGGAGCTTTTTTTTTTTTTTTTTTTTTTTTTTTTTTTTTTTGTGAGGAGATCAGCCCTGAGCTAACATCCGCCAATTCTCCTCTTTTTTTTTTTTTTTTGCTGAGGAAGACGGCCCTGGGCTAACATCTGTGCCCATCTTCCTCCACTTTATATGGGACGCCGCCACAGCATGGCTTACCAAGCAGTGCGTCGGTGCGCGCCCGGGATCCGAACCAGCGAACCCCGGGCCGCCGCAGCGGAGCGCGCGCACTTAACCGCTTGCGCCACCGGGCCGGCCCCTAAGCTGGGAGCTTTTTATACTTACAAATTAAGTTACTTACTTCATTTTTCACTGAAGTGCCTTATATAAACAGTACTACAATGTGTACGCTCTCAGCTCAAAGTGAGGTTCCCCCAACCCTTACAAAAAGATCTGTGGAGGGGCAGAGCTGTTATTAAAATTATAGCTGATGTTCTTGGTGCTTTGCTTGGAAGTATGCATTATAAATTGAAGCTGCCATGTGAGTAACTTACACATCACATAGTGAATATTAAAAAATAACTTTGAAGTTCCTTTACCCTTTCTAAGAACCATTATTAAAGTAGATTTGGAGTATCTGAAAAATTTCTCCATATGTTAAAGATTAGGAAAATATGATCAGAAGTAGTTTAAGTATATTAACTGTAGGACCCCTAAATATGCCGGTTTTCTACAAAACAGGAATTTATTATTGTCGTCATTTTAAAATGTCGTCTTTCTTATTGTATTCTACTGAAAGCTTTGCTTTTGGCACCTCCTTTCTGTGTAAGAGGCCTCACAGCTGTGCTTAAAATCTCTCCCCAACACTTTCAGTGGTTTCTCTTAAGCTATTTCTAAATGTTCATCTGGTTAAAAATGCTGATGCACCCGTGTTTTGGAGGAGAATACCCGTGTAGTAGAATATTATTGTGTTTCCCCAAAATGTTTCCCTTGGTTTCATGAGCTTTAAAATGTAGGTGATGCAAAAGAAAGTTGGCCTTTTCCTGTCTACTGTAGGTATTTTTGAATAATGCAAGCTGCTTAAACACAGAGTTAATGTCTAACATGCCTTTTTCTAGCAACAGACTTTGTACTTTATAAATGCTTTATGATGTTAAATATTTGTGAGAAGTAAAGGAACTTGCTTTTCAAAATAAAAAGCATCGGATAATCTTGCAGCAAACACATCATTAAGAAGTCAGATGCCAAATCTGAAGGTACCTAACACATCATTTTCTGTGAATCTGCCTGTGGTTCTCTGGTCTGGGGAGTAAAATTTGCTTCTCATCAAGACTCTAAGGCAGGAGTCAGCACACTGTTCCTGTGAAGGGCCAATTAGTAAATATTTTAGGCTTTATGTGCCAAGAGTCCAAATCAAGGATAGCCTGTAGGTACTCAATAAGAGAGAAAACAAATTGCCATAAATATTTTTTTGACAAAATTCAAAATGTAATGATAATAATAGAGTACACTGTTTGTAATACAGGTCTACTAATGAGAAGAATAGATTCTTTTGGAGGGGTGTTAACATTTTGCTTAATTGGGGTTCAAATTTAGCATTCCCTAGCATCAAAACTATTACAACATCTGCTGTAAAAACCATTCTTAGCTCAAGAGCCATACAAAAGTAGGCAGCAGGCTAGATTTGGCCACAAGGTGGTAGTCCGTTGACCCCTTCTCTAAGGTGGTTTTTCTCAAAGCACAGTCTTGGGACCATCTGATGACACATCACTGAGTTGGTTTATTAAACATGCAGATCCTTAGGCCTCACTGCAGATTCTCAAGCTCATCTGATTTAGTCTTTCGCTGCTACTCTTGTAACCTTGCTTTAGTTGGCAAATTCTATCCGCTATCTTTAGGAAATCCATCTTGCATTTTCCATAGACTTTTTCCCTTTAGTCTTCAGATAGGCTCAGCGCCCCCTTTTAAAAAAATAAACATTATTTTGACCTTGTTGTACTCCAACTACCATCCCATTATCCTCATTCAAAGCTAGACACTTCAAATGTGCACTCCAGGCTCATTGCCTCCACCACCAATAAGCTTTTGCATCTTCTACAATATAGTTGTTGTCCTCACCATTCTATGAAAAGTACACCCCCAAATTGCCAAGACTACTCTTTCAGATCCTCAGTCTTTGTTATCTTAAACCTCTACGTGTCGTTTGACACTGCTTACAAACTCAGCCTCCAACCCCCCCCCCCCGCCCCAATATCTCTCCTTTCATGGTATAGCTGGGTAAGGTCCTTGAAAGAAATGTTACCTGGTCCCGTAGATGATTTCTTCAGACACTGTTAGTCATTTTGTAAGTGCATCTTATACCATTTGAAGAGAGTATTGACTGGGCTTAGGAGTATAAGAGATAAATAGGCCCTGGCACAGGGCAAGAGTCTAGGGCTCTGAGAGGTAGATGGAATCTGAGAGATTGGAACATATGAACATATCAGCCCCTGGGTGTGCTAACGTGTATTAAATACTCAAAAAAATGTGAGATCCAAGACCAGATCTCTGTTTCTCAGTTGATGAGACCTGGATGAGAAGCTCTAATACCTACTAAGGCTCCCTATTACCTGGTTGGTAACAGGGCCTATGTTTCTAAACTTATTTCCCACTGTTCCCCAGACTGCACTCTTTATTTTGCTGAGTCGATCTTCTCACTCGTGCCTCCATCCCTACTCTGTACTCAACCCATGCTCTTCCTGCATCTGATTTCATTCATACTCTTTCCTCAACATGACCACAGAAGCGCCATCTTTCATGTCTTTAAGCCATCCCTTTCCTCTGTAGGTGACCTTCGATAAGTGGGGTGATGTGGGGCGAATCATACAGGACAAACCATAGTCAACATGGGCCCTGCCACTATCAACGTCCCTCCTTATCTCTCCTGGATTTATAATCTCATCCTCAGAGTCTCATGGCGTCAAAACAGGGCACAAGACACAGCAGCATTATTCATCTTGAAGTTAGTTTCTCTCCCTGGAATGAGGACAAGAACTAGGATTCTTTTTAAGAGTAAAGATAATATTCATAAAACTCTTTGAACCTGTGAACAAAAGATGTGACTCTTGTTTACAGGAAGTATAAATACAGTGGATACATTGTTTTGTGTACTTTTGTCTTTTTGTTTTCTGGTAGAAATCAAAGATGGCATTTTGGGGAGAACACTTATAAATTAGATTCATATGAGCTTCTATGACTAATTTTGCCATAATTAAATATTAACCTCTACAGCGTGTCTTATATTTATGCCATGGCTCCCTTTTCTGTTTGAAAATTGCTTAATTATATACAGAAATATGTCTAAAATATAGGCTCTATTCTAATACTGAATTTGAAGACAAATTTGATGTGTACATGAAAATAAACCCCCAATGTTCCCCACTTAAGGCTTGGTAGATTATTCAGAAATCAAATCTACTGCCACCTGTAAAAAATCATTATTGAATAATTCAGCCTACTAATTTTTTAAAAGATCCAGAATCCTTGCATCGAGAAAGTGTAGTAAAATTAATTTTTTTGCAATGCTGAAACCATTGAATTTCATCTTGATGAGACAGAAGCAATATACACTACTGAAGTACTTTCTGATTCACCAAAGAAACTTTATTCTATTTTAAATACATTTAGTTGTTGTTGTTTTTAATTCTTTGAAAATTGATCCTTTACTTACCATGTGAGTTTGCACAAATTCCTTAATCCTTGCAGGGCCTCAGTTTATTCATCTGTTAATTGGAGATAGAATAATTACTGAAGGGTTTGTTGCTACAGAGTTATTATGTTATTATGTGTAAAGCTTGTAGCATAGAGCCTAGCACATATGAAATACAGCCAGTGGCAGCTCTAATATATATTTATTAAGTTAAAAAGTACAATTAAGGGACCGGCCCAGTGGCATAGTGGTGAAGTTTGGCACGCTCTGCTTTGGCGGCCCAGGTTTGCGGGTTTGGATCTGGGCATGGACCTACACCACTCTTCAACCAATGTGGCAGAGGCCCACATTCAAAGTAGAGGAAGCAGATGTTAGCTCAGGGCTAATCTTCCTCAAGCAAAAAAAAAAAAAAAGAGTAAAAGGAAGATTGGCAACAGATGTTAGCTCAGGGCAAACCTTCCTCAGCAAAAAAAAAAAAAAAAGTTCAGTTAACCAAACCCCATCCATATCTCTCAGCTGCTATGAATAAATATTTTTTATTCTCGTTATTAGACTACTCTAAGACATGGAAAGGGAGATATAAATGCATAGAGATTCCCTTAGCTCTTTCAGAAAATTTATAAAAGGTTTGCATATTTTTCAAGCAAAACCAAGACCCATGCTGGGTTGTGCCTGGCTCCCTGGGCACATTCAGTGATGTGCTCCTTTGCAGTTAAAGTCCAGACCTGATGACCACATGGCCTCCACACTGTTTCCAGAGATAGAAATCAGATACCCAGAGCATCAGGCAGCGAGTGGAACAAACAACTTGAAGGAGAGTGCCACAGCTGCAAATATTGCACCAACAGTAAGAACGCGCCTGGAATCCCTGCAGACGCCTGTCGCCCACCTCTGCTGAAGTACCCAGGGCTCTGACTAATAATAAAAGGTCAGCCATTGGAGGCTCCCTTTATCTCAACTACTTAAAAAAAAAAAAAAAAAAAAACTTATGTCAAGTGAGCACTTTACATGTTGTTCACCCACTTAGCCAGCGCTTCCTCTGAAGCTGAAATAGCTTGCTTACATAAAATGCTCAGAACTGCCTCCACAAAGTCTTCTCAGGCTGCTTGCTTCCCTTAAAGCTGTGGTTTCCTAATCCTTTGATCCCCATAGCACTGAACTCTTTGAGAGTAACAGAAAGGACAGAGTTGAGATTTTAGTGTGACAAGTGGAAGAAAATCAATTTTGACTTTCCAAAGATAGAACTAGCGGTGCAAAAGATCACCAGTCACAAATAGATGTTCTCTGTCGTTGTCGTGGGTGACTAAAAATGCCGAAGAGGGGCGATGTAACGCGGACAATAGGAGGCAATTGTTTTCCTTTACTCGAAGAATAAAAGAAATTAAGACTGATGTTGGGACCACATCATGAACCTCAACACCCTGTCCGTTCTACTATTCCTTGTATGTTTGCCTGATGTTACAGATTTTAAGCATGCTAGTGTTCCACCAGAGGATTTACACATTGATTAGCAGTTAAAAGCATTTGTCTGTGAGTTTAGTTGGATGGCTGTTTCCTACTTCAGGAAAACCAGATCTTCCCTGTAATTGGCAGTCCTATTATAAGTGGATATTCTGTTAAGCTTCTAAAGAACTTCTAAGAACTTATTAAGTAATTGAATAAAGCAGAGTGCATTTAGTCTGATAGTTGCACCATATTTCAGAATATCATATAACCTATGAGTCAGTTCACATGTTATGTATAAGTGATAAAACATGGGATAAAAAGCAATACTGAAAAAACAATTATATGAATTACCATACCACCCACTAATACATTCCAGAGTGATTTAGTCATCGTTTCTCCTAATTGTACTGTTAAAAATTTGGTTACAGAGGTCGGCAGTGGCCTAGTGGTTTAGTTCGCATGCTCTGCTTCAGCAGCCCAGGGTTCACAGGTTCGGATCCCAGGCACCGACCTATGCACCACTTATCAAGCCATGCCTTGGCAGGCGTCCCACATATAAAGTAGAGGAAGATGGGCACGGATGTTAGCCCAGGACCAATATCCCTCAGCAAGAAGAGGAGAATTGGCAGCAGATGTTAGCTCAGGGCTTATCTTCCTCACCAAAAAAAAAAGGAAATTAGTTACAACTATTTTGATCCTTAGAATACAGCTATTATACCCCAAAACGCATAAAGAAATTAAGATAAGCTTTCCATAATTGGTAACAAACATGGTTGTCTTGAATGCGCTTAATTATTATCACAATTCAATTCAATACAATGGTGATTTATTGCCTTTTGAGAGCTGCTTGTGAATGTCTCATTAAGACCAGTTACTAAACAGTGCAGTACAACCAATATGAAGGCATATTTAATGTCATGCCAGTAATAGAAACACTGCTTCTTAAGTTCTCTTTGCATGCCAAAATTTCTAAGCAACAAACAAACCCCACTACAATAGTAGAATTTAAAAATTAGTCTCTATTTTTTGGCTATTGTCTAGAGATAAGAAACTCAGCTTTTCTTAAATGAGAGGAAGAAATATATGCAGTTTAGGTAACTAGGGTTTAAATCTACAGGAAAATTTGACTATTTTAGGGAACTATAATACATCACTTTTTGGAAATAAGAGATATAATTCTAGTTTCTCGACCCCTACTGTTTCTTAAATATGTGCTTACATTGTAATCTTCAAGAAAGTGAAATAAATTTAACTGTAACATAACCAGTAGATTTTATTGGCTTGACATCTGATCTGTAGTTTAGCTATATCCTTCAAAAATTTGAAAAGTTGAATGGATATCATAGCTTAAGATATGAAGACTTAATTACCTTCTCTTCTTGATCAAAAACACACATTTAGTACTATGTTTTTGGATGTCCATAATCAACCTTCATTTTCAGGAGCTTAAACTCTATTTATCATATTTATTTTTAAAAACACCCCTCATGAAGTCTGGGTAATTCTCTCTAAATTTTTATAAGGCTTAGCAGAAATGGTGTAACTAAAGCAGTTAAATTTTGACAGTGATTGTATTGTTAACATAATAGTGTTTATGACTAATAGGCAGTCTTTCTTATAATTAAGTTCATCTGTAGTTAGAGTAGACTAGGGCTATGACGTTATCAGTACATAAGAATACACTGTAGATTTTCCTAATTTATCCACATTCTTGAGATCAAAACAAATACATTAATTTTCTACTATATCACCCTTTAACTAAATCACGGTACACAAATGAAATTCCAGCTAGAGATAAGGAAGGTGTCTGCAAGACCATAATAATTTATCATGATTACAGGCGGGAAACTGCAGTAAAAGAACACAAGCAGAAACTTGGGAAGAAATGGCTCTGAACCGGAGTGCAAATGAAGTGCAGAGAGCCGGCCTTGTCACTGGGGCAGGAGGGTTGTGAATGGGATTTTCAAGGGCTTTAATAGTGGGCAAGGACAAGCGGTTAGTCCAGTTGACTAGTTAAAACAAATGTCATTAGAGGAAAAGTATTGTGCAAGCGACTGACTCAATCTTTATTAATGAAAAAAAGAAAATATGATGTCTCCAAAATGAGGCAATTAGAGCTGAATTGTGGCAAGCTCTCTCTTCACTGGCTAAATGACCACTTCAGTCGGCTAGTTTTAAAAGATACAGTTGAGGTCAAATAGAGGTGTTCTGGAAAGTCCACCATGTGTTGTTGTTTTGCATTCAAAGCGTGACATTTTTCAACCTACATGATTTAAAAAAAAAATGGAAGAATTGTCCAGCTTAGTAGAGCCAATCAAAAACGTATTGAAAATATCTGTATATATTCTTCCTTTCTTTCTTTCTTTTTTTGGTGAGGAAGATTGGCCCTGAGTTAACATCTGCTGCCAATCCTCCTCTTTTTGCTGAGGAAGATCGGCCCTGGGCTAACAACTGTGCCCATCTTCCTCTACTTTATATGCGGGACGCCTGCCAAGGCATGGTTTGATAAGCGGTGCGTATGTCCGTGCCCTGGATCCGAACCTGCAAACCCCAGGCCACTGAAGGGAACGCACGAACTTAACTCCTATGCCACCGGGCCAGCCCCTATATATTCTTTGTATAATAGTGGCAGTCACGGAGTGGAACATTCAAATCAAGTTATCTGTAGACTGTAGGGTCACTGAAGTCTATAGATTCCATAGGCCTCAGGCACAGAAGTGGCAACAGAGTTTTCCTTGAATTTCTGGGGAGATTGTTGTTCACACACAGGTCTTTTTATTCATACCTTGAACATGTCAAAAGAGTCGTCTTTGACTGCAAAGGACACTATTTCACTGATTTTCTCTTCTGACTTGCAGTCAGGTCTCAAATTCCGTTGATCTCTAGAGACCTTTCTAAGAGCAGGGCTCTACTGTCTCCAGGAATCCCCTCTTAAAACTCACTTGTGGAAGTAATGAAACATTATATGGAAATGAACACCTAATTGTGCATGAGGAAGGAAAGAGAGAGCTGAAGAAAAGGATGCTGCTCCAGCTTCTCTACTCTCTACCCTGTCAGAGTCTGTGGAGAATTTCCTATTCTCAGCGAAAAATCCCTTCTTCTTTGATTTTTTTTTTCTAGTTGATTTCTCCAAAGGCCAGTGAACAATCCACATGTAATCGTTACAGAACAATGGAAATTCTGCTATACGTCTGTCCTCATATTTACCAGCCAGAAATGGTGGCCAGCACACAGGCCTCAAAATGTGTGTTTCCAGCTGGGTCAGACTACATCCACAAAGGAGAAGGAAATATTCCTGATGCCGTGCCTCCTGGCTATCCTTTGGTACCTGTGGCCGTTCCAGAAAAAAAAATGGATCACCCAGGCATCCGTTATAGTCTGGTGCATATCATTTCCTGTCATTTTGGCTACTCCACCTCTGTCATCAATCCTTCCTGAATAGGAAAATTAAAGATTATGTAGACACAGACCTCACACCCTTTGAAACAAGTGGGTATATATTGATAGGAATGTTGTATTTTAGACAGTATTTACCAGAATCTTTCTGAGAGTAGACCATATCTTTCTTAACTACCATTGAATTCCTAGCTCCCAGCATTGTGTGTGGCATGCAGTTGGTGCTCAATAAATGTTGAATTGACTGATGATTCTTGTTAATAGCATTTAGCCACTGTGTTTAGACGATGCTGACATACTTAAAATCCTGTAACTGATTCTGGTCTTTTCTGGAACAAGGGCAGGCTTGCATCCCAGTAAAGAACACCACTGACCATCTTTCTAACCAAAGTGTTTACAGAATGAAAATGGATGTGATTCAGATCATTTCTCGTGTAAATGCCATAATCAGTGTATAAGTATATTTTTTTATTTCACTGTCATTTCTATCCATAACTTTCCTGCAAGGTGATTAAATGAATAGCACTGCCACAGCAAAGATAGTGGTCTCTGTGTGATTCACCATATAAGACCAAAGTACCTGAAGCATGTGTTAAATATGATGAGGACATGTGTCTGAGCGTTTTTAAAGAAAACTGTTTAACGAACACGCCTCACTAGTACCTATGATAAGAAAAGCTAATGTGCGTTGAGTACTTACTGTGCGTCAGGTACTTATTCTAAGCACTTTACATGTATAAACTCCTTAAAACCTCATGACACTCCTATGAGATGGGTGACATTATTATAACCATTTTACAGATGAGGAATCTGAGATGCAGGGGTATTAAATAACTTGTCCAAGGCTACAGAGACTGAGACTTGTTAGAACTGAGACTTGGATCCGGACAGTCTGACCTGATTTTTGTGCTTTTAACCTATGCACAATATGACTACTACTATTTTGTGATTTTCTTGGAGATTTCCCTCTCAAATTATTCTTTATATCTTTGGGGCAGAAAAAAATTGAATAATAATGTTACAAATATGAAAGCCACATAAAGAGAAAGGTATTCTGCCTAAGAAAACTAAAGATTTAATTAAATATGGAAAACATGTTGGTGGAGATAAAATTGTTTCCTAGGAATTTGGCCATAAATAAAGAACTTGAGTGAGACAGCTATCATGATAACCGTAATGAAAACTTAAGTAACGGGTAACATTTATTTAGTGCTTTCTATATGGCAGGCAATGTTATAAGTGCTTTAGCTGCATTTTCTTATGTATAATAAGTCCTATTTTATGGACAACCAAGTTAGTTGCCCAAAGTCACATGAGTGTAAGCAGCAGAGCAGGGTCCCTAATTTAAAAATATCTGACCCCAAAGACTGAGTTTGGAACCACCACTCTGAACACTCCGTGCAATGGTGAGAGACGACACCCTGTGAGTTTCACATCATTACGGCTATAACCTCGGGCTTGTGTTTGGTGTTTTGGTGAGCTCCATAATCTTTTAAAGATATTTTAACTGCATTTGTGATTGAATGTGTTATATAGGCAACTACTGCTTTTCTAGTTTTTGCAAAAATTTATCATAGCTTAGTAGGTGTTAGTCATTGTGCAAATTCATACATTATCTCATTTAGACTACCTGATGACCCTGATGAGTAGATATTATTATCCCTATTTTATAAATGAGGAAATTGAGGCTTAGAGAGGATAAATAAATAGCTTAAATTTGTGCAATAAGTGACTTCAAAGCCCATGACCTTTACTGCTCCATACATAACATTCTACCAAATTAGATTAAGCCATATGAGATTGCCATTTTGGTATGTCAAAAAATGGTCAAATATTGGCAATTTCACATTATACAACCTAATTAATGAATAATAATTAATTTAACCCTTTGTTACTTTTTTTTTTTTTTTGGTGAGGAAGATTGGCCCTGAGCTAACATCTGTGCCAGTCTTCCTCTATTTTGTATGTGGGTTGCCGCCACAGCATGGCTTGATGAGTGGTGTAGGATCCACACCCAGGATCCAAACCCGTGAACCTAGGCCACTGAAGCGGAGGGTGCCGAACTTAACCACTACACCACTGGGCCAGCCCCTAACCCTTCCCTACTTTTAATTGTTAAATACACTGAGAGAGAACCTAATCTATTCACCAACATAGTGCAGAAGAAAAAAAAATCATATAAACGTGACAGTAGCACTGCCTTTAATAGTGTGAAAGTGTATTGATATTAATAACAAGATGACCAAAGACTATGTTAAAATTCATTTTCTTTACACATGTAATATCAGCAATGTAGTTGTTAAAAACAATGATATATTTTGAATAGGGACTAAGTAATTGAAAATGAAGAAAAATAATTCATTTCCATTGGTTTGAATATTATCAACAAATACATTTGCTCAAAACCACGTAGTAAGAGTTAAAATCTGAAAGCTTCAAATGGTGGCAGTTATCCAACCTAAGAAAACACATGTGATTGTGCTTTTTTAAAATCTAATTTTAAAATATCCAAGCGATAGTCTAAAATAATTGTTTCAGTTTACATTGCAAACTCATGCAAATTGACATTTATCAAGCTTCTCTGTCAGTCGGTCTAATGGAGAAGTCTGCTCGCTCTGCTTAAAAAAAAAAGAAAGAAACCTCTGACTTGGAATATCTTTTTTGTGTTATTTGTCAAGATTTTGGGTACTTTAGATGGAACAGTTAATATGCATCTGTATGGACTGGGTTTTTCTATTTCCTGGAAAACATTTTGTATGGCTCAACCTTAAATTTGGCCATATTAAATGAAAACAGGGGCTCAGAATCTACATCCTTTGGCCCTTTGGAGCATCTTCCATTTTCGTGGCTTGTAGAAAGTCTGCTTGATAAAGAAGAGCAGTGACTGGTCTCAGCTCTCCAGTGTTGAACAGTTCAGGGCTCTGACAGCTGGATCTTTTCCTCACTCTTCTCTTCTTCCTCCAGTCTCTTCTGGGATCACACCATTCTAAGCAGTGCCCACATGTGGGAGGATCACACGAGCCAGCGTCACCATAGATTGACAGTCAACTGCCCCCGAGAAGGTTCTTGCTACCTGCTAGGCAGAGATGACTTGACGGGTAGAAATATTTCCTTACAAGTCAAGAGGTTAGGTAAAAATAGTAGTTTCATGATTACATTACACGACCCTTTTTAGAATTACCTAATAGCTAGCAGATGGTACAGTGTACATTTTATGTGTTTACTGAGACCATAATTTTCCCTTTTTTAGTTTTTAGTTTTCCTTTAGTAACTGGTAGTGAATAGTGTGTGATATGAAACAATAATGTACAGCTATATGAAGAGCATCATATAAAGAATATTTTTCTTTTTCTTCTTGGGAAATTATTATATTATATTATGTTGCGTTATTTAGAATAAGTTTTGAGCTCCAGTGTAAGAAAGTGAGAAAGACCTCTCTTTGCTGATTAGAAAAATCATGTCAGTGGATTTTATCCACCAAAACTATTAGAACGATAGTGCTTCAGAGGGCTTTAGCCTCTATCTGTGTATCTTTTAGTGGAGTTTTGTTTTACCCCATCACTTAATCAAAAATGATGAAGATTTATGCATGTCAAGTTACTTCAAATTCTCAATGAAAGGCATGATTGTTCTGTCTGTGCTTAAGTACCTTAGCTCAAATCCAGTTATGCTGCTGCAGAAAAATGTTAACATTTTTAAATAGTTCTTGATTTCATTTGCACTGATTTTATCAAAATAAGAGGGAGGAAAAAAAAAGGACACTGTGTCTTTGTTACATGTAGTAAACATGCAATTTTCTCTTTAAGGTCCCCCTGCTAAAAGTTAGCCACTTTAAACTCAGAGAAATTAGGTGAATAATAATACGATATTTCATCTTTTTAAGGATTTGCCATGACATTTATTTTTTAAAGACCAGAAACTTTATTGAAATTGAACTTTAGAAAAGTGGCCTTAGCTCTCTGTTGCTGTCCCAAAATGAAGAGAGAATCTAGGAATTGATAGAAGGTGGCCACAGATGAAACTCTGGTGGTGGGTCACATGGGGGAACATGTTAGAATAAAATGCCAGAGCTAAAATCGCAATGATGCTGGCAGCCTAACACTTAAAACTATATTAGTTGCGATCTTTCAAATGTGGGCTTGTGTAATTAACTAATACGCGTTCAGCCACCTTTCAATATAGACTATCTGTTTTTAGAGGTTGCTATGCCATATATAAGTTTAAAATTCAGGTAGATGTTTAAATTAATGAGAGAAAGACATTGAGAAATATTTTTAAATCTAAAATTTTAAATCTTTTTTTATTCCATCCTGGCATTTGATGTCATATAGTCTCAATCTACGAGTAAGACATTTTCAGCATATCATCAGTCTTCAGCACATATTGTATGCAAATGTCATCCTCGCTTTGAAAATACCTTTTGCATTTTAAGCAAGATCCTATTTTGACAGTTTTTTATGCTTTTTGGGGAGAGTTCTCTTGGAGAGTTAACAAAAAAAAAGGCATCTTGAGTTTTTGCCTTGGCATGTTCATTTTAATTTCCTCATTTCTGTTCTATCACAGTTAACCCCTCAATCAAATCACCTGGAAGCCCTTGTTCAAGTTCAAGGCTTCCATCAACCCCCATCAGTGATTCCGAGCAGGAGGTTTACACATGTTAAACCACCAGAATGTAAGTTGTTCTTCAGGATTGCCCTGGGGAGTTTTCTACTGCATTTTTGCCAATTGAGTTATGATGTGAGATGGCATGAATATTGATCAAATTTCTAAACTGAATTTCCCAATTTTTAGACTGTGGTGTAAACTAACCCACGGGTTGTCATAACCGATTCAGTATGTTTTTAACAATAGTCAGTGAAGCATGGAGGTCTTTAAAACTCATTGAAATGTATAAAATTATCTGCATATATGCTATCAACAAACCTTCCTTATTAACTCCTTCCTCCCCACGTTCAAACCAAGAACAAAATTCATATCCAAGGAATATGTCAATGTTTCTGTGGGGGGGGGGCGCTGTGTGTGTTTTTGCTTCTTGGTTTGTTTTTCCTTTTCCCAGTCATATATATTTGGAAGTCTGGAGGGCAATGTGTTTATACACGTTATGAACACAGAGGTATTCCATGACGGATGAGTAAAGGAAACTAGTATTGCACTTTGGAAAGTATTTCTTCATTGCAAAGTGGGTTTGTTTCCTCTAAAGAGAAAATAAATCACAAGTCATGGTGAGCTTTCATTTTTGGAGGCAGGTTACATATTTTCTCATTTATTAAGAACTTCTTTCTAAATTTTTCCCTTTTTTTTTGGTGAGGAAGATTGGCCCTGAGCTAACATCTGTGGTCAGTCTTCCTCTATTTTTTTTTTTGTGAGGAAAACCAGCCCTGAGCTAACATCTATTGCCAATCCTCTTCCTTTTTTTTTTTGCCCCCAAAGCCCCAGTAGATAGTTGTATGTCATAGTTGCACATGCTTCTAGTTGCTATATGTGGGATGCAACCTCAGCATGGCCGGAGAAGCGGTGCATCAGTGCGCGCCCGGGATCCAAACTCGGGCTGCCAGTAGCAGAGCGCACGCACTTAACCGCCAGGCCACGGGGCCGGCCCAGTCTTCCTCTATTTTGTATGTGGGTGAGCACCACAGCATGGTTTGATGAGTGGTATAGGTCCGCACCTGGGAACTGAACCCATGAACCCGGGCTGCTGAAGCGGAGCGCGCCGAACTTAGCCACTAGACCACTGGGCTGGCCCGCTAAATTTTTCCCATTTTTTCTGTCTAACTTTTAGCTCTTTACTTTTTTATTAAAACATTTTCATTTACAGTGGGATGGGAGGGGAGTCTGCCACAATTCCACGTCTGCCCTGGAGACGTTTCCTGAAATGAAAGCGTGAATTTGGGTTTGTGGAGAGTCAGGATGAAGGGGCCTGCTCCAGGTCTCTCCAACTGTGACCACAAGCCCACACCTAAGAGATTTTCTGGACCAAGCCATCCTTTGGAAAGGGTCAAGCATTGTTTATCTTCTGGACCTTATCCCACTGATTGATTAAAACAGCTTGGTCTCCAGAAATGGGAAGGGGATTTTGACTATCTGAGCAGTGTTTCCGTGCATTCAGCACCTTGCCAATCAATAGGAAAGAGAAGAATGGGAAAAAATACTTAGGAGAGGATAGTAGGGGAAAATGAGATGGAAAGAGTATAATGCCTTCCTTGTTTTGGTAAAAACAAGTTAATTCCTGTTAATATCCCTTTTGGTGCCAGTATATAGTTCTACTCCTGTCTCATCTGCCACAGGGAATCACATCTTTTCTCTTCAAAATTGATTTGGGAAAGAGAAGAATAGCACAAGAGAGAAAATGTATACATAAAATCAGTATTCAATTTAGAATATAACAAAAATATGTTATAGATTATTTAATGATATAGTATATTTTAATGACATTTTCCTGTGCAGCCTATGCTGGCATAGAACACAGCAGTGAAATCAGTTGAATAATAATAATAATAATAATAATAATAATAAATGTGTGTGTTTTATTACAGGCTTACACCTTACAATTTACAACATGCTTTAACACACCTAATGTGACCTCATTTGTTCCTAAGAACAAAAAGCCTTTTTAAGAAGTTAGCAAGTAGGGGCTGATCCCGTGGCCTAGCGGTTAAAGTTCTACGTGCTCTGCTTTGGCGGCCTCAGTTCGCGGGTTCGGATCCTGGGCGCGAACCTACACCACTCGTCAGCCATGCTGTGGCGGCGACCCACATTCAAAATAGAGAAAGATTGGCACGCATGTTAACTCAGGGTGAATCTTCCTCAAGCAAAAAAAAAGAGGAAGATTGGCAGTGGATGTTAGCTCAGGGCCAATCTTCCTCAGCAAAAATATTATCTCCCTTATATAAATGGGAAAACTGAGGCTCAGAGAGGTTAAGTGCCATGAATACAGCTTCACAGTTGCCCTGTGCACCGGGTGTTTTTATAATATTGAGCGCGTGTGTTTGGGTATATGTGTGTGAATCTGATGGTAGAACGCCACAAATGGAGGTAGATTGGTAAAAAAAGAAATTGAATGAATGGTAAATTATTAGTACTTTTATATACCAGTTGGCAGCTAAGGGATTGCCCTCAATGTGTTAATAGAAGCAGCAGAATGTCCAACAGATCATTTCAATCCAATTAAAGTGATCTGTTGCGACTCTATGTGACTGGAGGCAATGGAAGAAAGATGGTTAAAACATCCTTCCAAGATTATCCTCTTTTCGAATCCAAAACTTGAGAGGGTTTTTTACTGAAAAATGATTACAGCATGACTAATTTTATGTACTCCACAATACATATTATCAACTCATAAGTCAAACTGCTTTCTAAAAGATTTTAAGTATCCTTGGATAAATTTCTTTAATATTTTAATTGAAAGATGAGGCGTCCACTTCTCACAATTTTTATTTCTGAGAGGCATATGAGGTCCTTTAAGTAGTGAATCTGTTCTTTTTCTTGCTGAATATTCTCCTGAATAAGAATAAAAGCGGCAAAATTAGACAACGTGTGGAAGAGGAACTCCTGGCTTGTTAGTTTTGCGAGGAGAGTATCCAGACCCTATGTTGCTGGCTGGAATTCTCAAACGGGAGAAAATTCTTTTCCTGGCATGAATTGTGTAACAGTTGTTTATATACCTCGTAACCTAGAAGACTCTATCAAAGGTAATCCTCCCAGTAGACTAATCCTCTCCTTCAAAGGTGAACAGTGTGCATATCGATTTTTACATTTTATTTTTAAATTTTAAAATTATGTTTATTTAAAAATCTATATTTAAATTTTTGTGTTGTAAAATTGTTTCTATAAACAAACCACTTCCTGGCCCCAGGTGGGACAGGGGGAGATGTTAGGAGATATGAGTGCAGCTCATAATAACCCCCGTCCTGCTGGGCTTTGCTTATTTCTTTAGGAAGGCAGTGGAGCATGAAAATTGAGAACATTAACTCTGGAGTCAGACATTCTTACCAGTTCTGAGACCTTCTGCAAGTTATTTCACCTCTCTAGTCTGACTTTCTTCACCCAAAGATGGGGTTGAAAATGGGTTCGTTGTGTGGATTAAATGAAACAAACTCTGAAAATCATGAAGCTCGATGAATGCCTGGTATAACCTATTTGCATACTCAGTACATGACAGCAATTATTATTGTGTTTGGTCTCAGGATACGTCTAGCATTTAAGTTTTGAAAGGGCCCCTGAGAATGGATCTTATTTGGATTCATCACAGATATAGGGACTTCTAAACGTGGAAAAGATCAGTGTGCTGGAGAGATGAGACGGGGCCTTGTCTCTGCATGTTGGAATGTTAGCTGGAGGCATGAGGCCCATGCAGGTTGGTTTTCAAAATGGAGTGGTCACGATGTTTGCAGAGGACCACAGACAAAAGAGCGAAGCTTCCATAAGAGATAGAACCTGCCCCAGTGACTGGTATCTGAACTTTTCAAAGGTGAATTATATGGTAGACAGGGAATTAAGGCTATGGTGTATGGAATGGTTAGGACTTCCTGGGGCTGGAACCATGGAGAAGTCAATGAAGAGCAGAGTGGACGCCTGAAAATTAACACAAAATGCTCTGAGGCCCCGAAGAAGAATCTTGGGGTCCTTTGAAGGAAAAGTCTTCCTTCCACAAAGGGACCATGGTTAATTGTGGAATTTAAAAGGGCCAACTAGCAAGCTGTGAGGTGTCTCCAAAGTCAGTGAAGAGCTGCATTGCACCCCACAGGAAAAGCTTTAGGGGTCAGAAAAGAGAATTACCCTACCTCAGACATCCATGAGTCTGACAAAGGGGTGGGCTGTGCCTGGAGTTAGAACACAGGGTCTCACAGGGCTCAGAATTTGCTAGATTGCAACTGTGGCAACTTTTAAATCCACCATCACAGACCTAAGCAGCTCAGCTCAGGCACCATTTAACAGAGACCTTGAAATATCATCTAAGAAAGGAACCATCAGGAGATACAGACCAAGGACAATTACTCTGGGTATTTTGTAATATAGCGGAACCTTTGCAACTTGCTCTTATTTGTGCTTTTGTTATTCCATCTGTTTCCTTGTTGGCAAGTACCATCCTTACGTGAAAAAGGCCTGTGTGTATATTTTTAGAGACAGCAAAGACAGAAAAACTGGGTAGGATGTCCTATTCCATACCCCAGCCAAGGAAAGGAAACTGGAAAAGTAGAGAAGGTGGGAGCCCATTGAAGGAAATAAAGAATAATAAGGCCGAATTCCTGGGAGACTTTGCTAAGGAGGAAAAGAATACATGGAGAGTCAGCTCTTGAAGGATTCGTGACTCCAAGGGCAAGGGATCTATTTTATTCTTGATTGCCTCAATTTAGGCACCAAAATTGTACAAGAAAGACGACTAATGGAATGTAATGAGTTTCTATTTCAATAATGCCCAAGTAGGCTTCCTTAACTTGGTTCAGCAAGAACAAAGTCATTAATTGAGAAAAATGAAAATAACACTAAAATAAACAGGAATCAAGCCAATTATGAGCAAGCTTAGAGAGAGAGATATATAAGAAACTGCAGTATATAAAATGCAGTGTAAATCTTGAAAATCATCAAGCCCTATTTCGTGACTAAGGGATGGAGAGGCTGAGTCGTAAGCCTTTTCTGTTGAGCAGAGCCACCCTCCACCTTGGTGCCATGCTGGATTGCTCTGCTGTAATGACCTGGTACAGTCTTTGGACAGAATGCATCTCTGCAAGAGTTACTGGGATCCTCCTGCAGTTACGTAATGGCAGTTTAAAGCTTTCTGTCTTAACTCATCCTTTCTGCCGTAACTCCTGCTGCTGTTGCTATTCTGTGATTTGCCATTAATCTCTCTCTCTTTGAATTTGTAAATTCAGTTATTGCATTAGAGGGCTCAAGTGGTAAACACTTCTTTCCGTAGAATAGGGCTGTAATAGGACTTTTTCTTTAGACTTTCCCACTTTGCATTTGGTGAGGTCAATTTCTCTCCTGGGACATCAAAGAGTTGGCAGTGCAGTCCTCTTTGTCTGGATGCCCCATGGGTTTCTCAGAGCTGCACATTCCCAGTCTGTGAGTGTTAAGTCTGCCTTGTCGAGGCACCTTGGAGACCCATTAATAATCACATGGCCACAGGGTCCCTGTGACTTCATGGCCCCAATACCCGAGCTTTCAAGGCTTCAGGCCCTTCGCTGATGACAATGATCACGTTGGTTATTGACCAGTGTCCACTGTCAGTGGCATGGCCTTGTGGACATTATGGGCCACACAAGTGGAGCTCTGTGATCTTTACTGAATCTTCGGTGTCAGTAATGTCTCTAGTTTCTACTGTCAACACCCGATCTTTGGGTGAGAAGCAGTGGTTTCTGTGAAATAACTACTAAGAAGTCTAGCTTCAATCTAAATTTTTCGTTGTCTGTGTGTGCCGTTTTTTTTTTTTTTTTTTTTTCAATTTTGTTGTCCTTTCCAAATATTCCTCTTTTCATGGCTTCAGGGCAAAGAAAAAAATAGTCACACATCCAAACCACTCCTGTCCCAGTAGAAAATTCCTTTTCAGCACCTTTAAGTCTACTTTTTCTTGTTACATTAGCCCTGAGGTTCAGAGCTGTTGAAATTTTCTTTAAAGGAAGGCCTATTAAGGGCGAGGTGAATATCTCAGTATTCTGTGAGAATGGGTGGAGTCACAAAAAGGCACCTTCTAACTTTGTGTAAATCACTTTACTTTTCAGCCCTGCATTTAGGTTTCCTTACAAATAAAATGAAGGTGGACTTGATCTTATTTAAGATCCATCGCAGCTCTAAAATCTGTAACTCGAAGGTTGTGTATTGCAAATTGGACAACTGAGTCTTTAAGAATAGATATTTCCAGGGGGCCGGCCTGGTGGCGCAAGCGGTTAGGTGCGCGCGCTCTACTGCGGCTGCCTGGGGTTCGCCGGTTCAGATCCCAGGAGCACACCGAAGCACTGCTTGTCAAGCCATGCTGTGGCGGCGTCCCATATAAAGTGGAGGAAGATGGGCACAGATGTTAGCCTAGGGCTGGTCTACTTCAGCAAAAAAAAAGAGGAGGATTGGCAGATGTTAGCACAGGGCTGATCTCCTCATACACACAAAAAAAGAATAGATATTTCCAGGCCTGGCCCAGTGGCGTAGTGGTTAAAGTTGGCGCACTCTGCTTCAGTGGCCTGGGGTTCGCAGGTTTGGATCCCGGGAGCAGACGGACACACCACTTGTCAAGCCATGCTGTGGCGGCATCCCATATAAAGTAGAGGAAGATGGGCACGGATGTTAGCCCAAGGCCAGTCTTCCTCAGCAATAAAAGGAGGAGGATTGGCAACAGATGTTAGCTCAGGGCTAATCTTCCTCACACACACACACAAAAAGATATTTCCTTCACATTCCACCGTATTGATTTCTCTCCTGGTGCCTCTGCAACCACATGCCAGGGCCTACAGTTCAAAGAAAAGCGTGAGAACTGAAGTCAGCCTTGTCACTGCTAATTGGTGTCTTACATAGATAAATTATCTAGTTATCAGGTGTCTCTTTACTTTGTGACAACACAGCATCAAGAAAATTCATTAAGAATGCATACAGAGGGGATTCTTATACTCACAGATTTTTTTTAGGATGAACTCGCAAGCTTTTGAGGCACAAGAGTAGATTTCAGAAATTCATCTTGCACTCCTAGCATTATGGGAGATTTCTACCTTTGTCTTATTCTGTAAGATGAAACGCCTTTGTAGACTTTAGCATGAAGTCACCGACATCATCTCCTTTGTAGTATAGAAGCTTCAAGTTTTGTTGTAGAGGCAGCCACAGTGTGTGTATTCCAGAGGTCACTGCCAAGCTACATTCGGGTGGGCTGGTGGATGACACTGGCTGCTCTGAGCACCCGCTGGCTTGGAGCCTTGCAGCCACATGAGTCACACTGTAAATGCATTCTTAACCATGTTGATGATGACTTGAACACCCAAGTATATTTTCTTTCTATCTGTTTCCTTGCACTTCAGAAAATACACTATGGAGAACAGCTCGATGGATTTCATTGAGATTTCCTTGACTTTGTGCCAGCAACATTTTTATTTCAGCTTTAACCTGCTTACTCTTTTTTTTTTCCTTTTCAGTAAACAAATAGAGTGCCTTATGTTGAGGCGAGGATTTGGGAGGAGTTTCAGGAAAATCATTCTTCACATTTTAGAGGTGGTTTGTAATAACTTTGCTTATGCTATAAAAATGTTAATAGCTTTTGAAGAATAAAAACCCTGTAATAATTGCCCATCTATAAGCAGAGTCTTATGGTTTTAGCTGCAATCTATAGTCCCGAGTGGGGAAAGGGTAACATAATACCTTCTATTTATGCATGGTTTATGAACTGATTTGCACAAGGGGCTTTGTATTTATAAAAATGCGTCTTACTTTGTATGCATCTTAACCATTTAATATTTGATTTGCCAAGAGGGCAAAATTTTGTTTTTAAAATGCTGCAATACGACCTTAAACTATATAGATTCCATTAAGTGCATCTTAGAAGTGTTTTGAGAGATGACTTTGCAAGATCAGACCCTAGCTATAGGTCCTCAGGCATTTTAGTCATTCATGTAGCTTAATTTTCATTTCTCTTGCTGATACATAAGTCATAATAAGAGTAACAAAGAATTTCCTTAATGAATTGATTGCAGATAGTGCATATAACACTGAAGAATGTTTTCAATTCTAAAATTTGGAAAGATGGTGTTTAAAGGCACTGTAGTTAGTTATCTCAACAGGTGGTAGCTGGTAATTGATAATTATATTTAAAGTATGTG
Organism: Diceros bicornis minor; assembly: GCF_020826845.1. Taxonomy (NCBI): domain Eukaryota; kingdom Metazoa; phylum Chordata; class Mammalia; order Perissodactyla; family Rhinocerotidae; genus Diceros; species Diceros bicornis. Next base: position 14,285,881 of record NC_080768.1, read on the forward strand.
CATTCATTGTGGTTAGTAGTAATATAGCATTTTTATCCACAGATCTCAAAGCATGTGTGAATAAATATGCATTATTTCCCTATTTTAAATAGCCGGAGACTCGCTGAACGTTAATTAGATATAGGCAGATAGAGAAACTTCAGTCCCTGCTTGCTTGGAGCTACTAAAAAAAATTCTGCCCAGAAACTGGGATAAAGAACACAGTGTACCTGATCTCTAAATAACTACCACTCAGGGGCACAGTGCCAGCTCTAAGCGCAACCCCATGGAGCGCAAATTGCCCCTGCACACATCTTCCACCAGGCTCTTCACACCCAGGCTGGCAAAGCATTCTAGCAAATCACAGTCAGAAGAGACCTCAAAAATCATTCTTCTGAATCCTGGGCCACTGCCTGTAGCTATGCAGCAGATGAACCAAGGATGGGAAGGTGACAACATTTCTTCCATCCTTCATAGGGCTTCCCCCTGAACCCTGATTAACCCCGATTAGGAAAACATTTATTGGGATACCCAGTATGCGGGAAGCTCTTTTCTAGGTGCTTGCAGTAGAGCAGTGGCCCAAACAGACAGTCAGTGATGCACTGGAGCTGGCATCCCAGGGGAGAAAGATGATCTGTGCTCTGCTTGCTTCCACTTAAAGCTTTCGCATTTCCATCTGCACCCATCCTCTGCCAATAAGGGTGTCCCACCTTCTTTAACGAAGGCTTTCCCATCCTGTTTTTTGCATATCCTCATCAGACAGGGAAATATTTTTGAGCTTTATTTTCTGTAGTTTTTATTATGTTATTTTTTAAATTTGTGTGATGAAAACAACAGCTATATGAAGCATGGTTTCTCAAATTATACATCCCCTCTTCTACCTCCTGCTCTGTCATATCACAGCAAATGAAGAGGCAGATTTCCCAGCAAAGAAGAGGGTACAGTCCTGCCTTATGATTACGCTGACCAATGAGTGTCTTTCCTGGACCAGACCTGGGGGTCTCTAATACTCAATGGCTCCCAGTCCTCAGTCTCAAGGCTGTTCTATGCTGGAGGAAGGAGAGTGTTGTAGGGTTAGATGAGCCCCTAAATCGCTTCCTATTTTCTTTTTTTTTTTTTAATTTTATTTATTTCTTTCTTTCCCCCAAAGCCCCAGGAGATAGTTGTATGTCATAGATGCACATCCTTCTAGTTGCTGTCCGTGGGACGCGGCCTCAGCATGACCGGAGAAGCGGTGCGTCGGTGCGCGCCCGGGATCCGAACCCTGGCTGCCAGCAGCGGAGCGCGCGCACTTAACCACTAAGCCATGGGGCCGGCCCCGCTTCCTATTTTCTCATGATAGTACTTCTTTCTTCCCAGAAGATTCTAGAAATGTTTTTCTGATTTCAATTCTCCAACTTCCATCCTCTTTCTTTGTTCTCCTCAGTATTGTGTTCACTCACTGAATATGCGATTCTCCAGACTCTTGCCCAAGGAGAGGGCCTGACTCATTCTGATCACGACCTCACTGGACAGCAAGGTGCCGGCCTTGGAAGCTGGAGTTGTGTCAGATGAGCATTGATTATCAATTGAGTTGACCCTAGGGGAAAAAATAGAAAAGGGAGTTACCTTTGGGCCCACAACCTCTTCTGGCATTCATAATTATGTCTATTATTAAATGTGAGTCAGCCCAACTTTGTAATAAACTTTTTCTCGAGTACATTCCACTCTGTACCTCTGTGTCCAGTTGCTCAGGTTTATGTTTCATGGGCAGCTACTCACAACTGTAAAAAGTGGAGAGCAGCAGTAGAGGGAGGTTTTGGCGAAAGGGTGATGCCCAGGGCAGGAATGTTCCTGGCTCTCACTCCATGAGGATCTCTCAGCTGTTTCAGGAGTGGCTCTTCTCCTAGAATAGCAGTCCTGTGCAGCTGAGGGTTGCCAGCAACGTCCTGCTCTTTGTACCAGGGCTGGTCTCTTGGAACAGCTGGTATGCTTGTACATCAGTGACATTCTAAGCCTCGGATGCTCTGGGGCTCGGGGCACCAGCAGACTCCCAGAGAATTATTGAATGATACCCAACCTCACCCAACAATTCCTAAAGATCTGAGTGTGAGATGAATCTGCAGGAGAAAAAAATAATAGCTGGAAAGAAACTTAGAGATTAAGTTGGCCAGAGTGCTGCCTGGTTTGCATATTTTTTTTGTATGTGTCTCTGATATGCATTTAAAATCACTTGCCTAAACTTACAGTAATTCTTCAGGAGATTTCAGAATTCTCATTCTGCACACTACAGGTATCTCTAGAGTTTTGTTGTTGTCATTGTTGTTTTGCACTCTTAGGGAAATTAATTGTTGGTAGCTTATGAACAAATGTCCATTCAGGCGATTGGCTTCATAATTCTCCTGCCTTTCTGGCTGAAAAAGCTGAGAATTCCACTTTTATTCAGAACCCCAGCTCTCGCTTCTCACCTGGCCCCGGTGTTGATCCGGAAGGAGTCCTCACCTTCATTGCAGATTGAGCAAAGTTAAGGAGGAAGGGGAAGAAATACCCCAGCCCCTGCCATCACTATTATCAGGCCAGATCTATAAAAACATTAACAAAATGTCACATATCTATTATGTGCATCTAGTAAACTTTTGTTGATCAGTCATTAAGGACACATATAGACATTATAGTCTCAGAAGTGTGTAGAAAAGGGGTCTCCAGAGGGAGGATTGCCTCCATAGGCCACCAAAACAGCTCCTCCAAATCACCCACGTAAGTCACCAGCACCAGAAACTGCTACTAGTGGCCTGAGGCCTGAGGCATCCTTACCTTTCCTGCTTAGCAAAATAGGAGTAGGGGGGCTGGCCCGGTGGCATAGTGGTTAAGTTCATGTGCTCCGCTTCAGCGGCCCAGGGTTCACAGGTTCGAATCCCGGGTGCGGACCTACGCACCGCTCATCAAGCCATGTGTGGTGGTGTCCCATGTACAAAATAGAGGAAGATGGGCACAGATGTTAGCTCAGGGCTAATCTTCCTCAGCAAAAAGGGGAGGATTGGCAATAGATGTTAGCTCAGAGCCAATCTTCCTCACAAAAAATAAAAAAACAGGAGTAGGAGGACCCCATGCAGCAATGAGGGGAATTCCCTGATGCCTCCCACTAGTTCTTCAGCAGGAGAAAATGTGAAGGTTCAGGGTGGAACCACCCCCGCCCCCAACACATTCCCACAGTGGCATTGTTCTGCAGTGGCTGGTTCCTGGCTTGCCAGTCACCCCACACTCCAAGTGCATTATGGGTTAATTTCCCTTGGGAAACTGACCCCCATGCATGTACAGTTTCAGTGGGAAATGCACATTCCAAATTCTCACATGACTGCCTCAAAAACAAATTTCTGAAATACAACCTGTTCGTAAGTTGTGGACCGCCTGTATTTAATACTTTTTTGGCAGTACGGTATACTTTTAAAATTTTATGCTTCTTATGGAAGAGGACATTCTGGAAACTATTTAAAATTCACAGCATTTTGGATTCTTTCTCTAGCATATATTTCATTTCTTCTTTGGCTGTATATCTGACACGTGGTCAGGTCACCGGCACAATTTATCTTCAGCAGATACTCCAGCACGGTCTTTCCAACTTACCAAGATGAGTTTGTGTAGATTATTCTACCAAAGAACAATATCCTAGGTGACAAGATACCCCCAATTTTTTTCACTGAGCAAACAAAGAATCGCTTTAAGAGGGACCATCACCTTCCATTTCAGAAAAAGCTGCAGGTACACCACGCCTGGTAGAAATTTCTCACCTTCTCTTGGATGTAAGCATGGCGTTTTGCTCCAACTCTCTGGAGCTGTTGTTTTGTCTTGGTTAAGTCCCTCTTTACACTTTTCAGCTTTTCGAGCTTTCCAGGCCTCTGATTCCATTGTCACTGTTTCCTTTTTAACATGAGGAGTTGTGACATGGGTGGTTGATTCCTTTTGTTAGTCTGAGTAGCCACAGGGGCAGATCTGGTTTAGGGTTTCTGACAAATGCAGAAGCATCCGAGTTCACTGGGAAAGGCTGCCTCTTTGTTCACAGGACCTGTCAGTTCTTTCTGCGTTAACAACCCTTGGACTTTTCATGTCAGTTTTTTTCTCCAACCTCTGTCTTAGAGGTGGGAATACAGGCTTACTGTCCACAAAGGTGTGTCCGCCCACTCAGAGCCAGTGGCCCACAGTTTATGAGGGAACAGCCCTGCAGAGCACACAGTTCGCTCCTTAATCGCAGCACTGCCTCCTGCCCCGTGCCTCGCTGCGAGCAATTATTTTCATGGGAAGTAAATTCAGCGAGAATATTCATTCACTCTTCCTACTCACAAGTCTACTATGTGCCACATACCATGTTAAATGCTGGAGTTAGAAATATAAATAGGACACAGTCTGTATTCTCAAGAAAGTGTGAGTCAGCCTCACAGAGATAATTACAATGGAGCCTCATAAGCATGCTGATAGAGATACCGCGCAGACTGTTGCAGGAACTGAGTAGGAGAAAGAAGCTTACAGGAAGATGGAATCGGGAAGACTTCCTGGAGGAAGTAAAATTAGCCTGGGCTGAGTTTTAAAGGATGCATAGAGAACAAGCACGGGAAAGACATTCCGAATGAAGCAGAGAATCCGTCAGGGTGCTGCTGTGGAGGGCAATGAGAAAGACTTCACCTGCTGATACAGAAAACTTCTTCTCAGTTACCCCCTCCTTGCCCTCCCCCCCGCCTTCTCATGACCTCACTGGAGGCCAGTGGCCCTCATGTTGTGAATATCCCTAGGGCCAAGTACCACACTTGTTGGCACTCAAACACCTGTGCTTATTATAGTTCTAAAATACCTCTGGGGCATAGTAATGATTCTGAATTGAAAGCATATGGGCGTTTATAGGGAAAAACATATTAATAGGTTAAAAATGTTCTCCATGTCTGTGATCTCAAATATCTCAAAATATATGTGGTTATGCACGGTCTTTATATGGACCTTGAAGCAAAAATCCACCTTAATAGGGGTGGTTCTTTGGGATTACCATAACATGCAAATCTTCAGTGTCAGTGAAGAGAGACGTCTAGTGACTCATGCACATTCTGAATGCTGAGCGTTCCACAGTTTCTAAAGTGTAAAAGAACTGGCCTCAATGTGCTGCAGGGTTTGGAGTAAGAGTAACAGAGAGCATACTTGCAGAGAGAGGGTGGCTGCCCTGAAACTAAGCATCCACGTGCACAGGAGCCAATTGTCACGGGCAAATGTACAGAACACTTATCCCAGGGAGATACACAAGCCCTGGCGCTGGGAGGGAGAATGAAGCCCTACCCATACTTTCATTCATTCAGCACATGTGTATTGAGCTCCCACTATGTGCTGAGAGACAGATCCCCTGTGCTCATCAAGCTAACAATTTTGTGGGGAAATCAGAAATTGAATAAGTAATTGCAAATGTCGTGAGTATTTCAGCAGGAAAGGTTAAAGAATAAAGCAGAAAGTGGTAACACACAAAGTGCACCTGGATTTGGGTTTCAAGGAAGACCTCAGTGACTGGTATGGGCAAAACATGATGGATGAAGAGGGACATGGGTTGTGAGAAACATGTTCTAGGCAGAGGAAACCGGTCAGGGCCCCACCACCAGGCAGGGGAAAAAGTAGCCAGGGCTAACTCATGGACTGTTTCGTAGATGGGACCATTCCAGAAATAATTGTTGAGCAGCTATTATGTGCAAGCATAATAGAGGACAGAACAGTGAACAAAATGGTCTAAAAAATTCCCTATCCTCCTGGATCTGAGTTTTTAGGAGAACTTTATCCCAAGGGCAAAGAGAAGCATTGATGGGTTTGATACAGCCAAGTGACATGAGCAAATTTGCATTTACCTTGGCTCATTGCGTTAATAAATCTTAGAGAGGGAGGGTTTGTGAGTAGAGTGAAGGAAGAAACATTGCAGAATCCCTTTGAATTCAATCCTTTGAGCAACCCATAAGCTTCAACATGGTATCTGTGGCTTTCTCTGAGAGCAAAAATTTATTGCAATTTTGTAGCTGTTGTTTCAAGATACCAAGCAAGTGATGTATGGTTATCTAAAGCTTCGTGCTTTACACTGAATAAGACGTCATATTGCTGAAATTAACACTTCTGGAATACCATGTTTAAGGAATGCTTCCTGATGGACGGTTGCCTGCAAATCTGCCTGCAGTCACTCTCATTACGCCCGAATCCGTGCAGTTGATAAGAAATGACAGACTATAATATGTTTGGTTAAATAGACCATCTGCCTATTCATAATATGGACATTAATTCTCATAAACAGTTACTTCAGCTATGTGCAATGCCTGATTTCCTTTCATGATATGTTTATCCAGAGGCAATTACTTCTCTTTCATGAGATTGTATAATGGACCATACAAACATATTTTTTCCCAGTGTAGACTTTAAATAATTTTGTGTGAAATTTATATATAAAATGTTTATGCATTAAATCATTTATATGTGAAAATGGTTTAACAAGGTCATTCTGGTATGAAGTAAGAAATCTTTTTGATGAAGTAAAATGTGGAGTCCAGAAGAGTTTGATATTGTAACAGACAGCCACAAACATCCAAAGATGGCGCTGTGTAATTTTAGTCCTCATAAATAAAGTGGTGGGAGTGCTCATTGACCTTGCTGTGTATTCTGGATACAGTATTGAGCCTGTGGATCCTTGCAGAATTTTTTAGCCAAAACTCATTCAGAATTCAGTTTTGTGGGATTTTAGAAAAAGAATATGGAGGATGTGTATATTGCAATTGATGACGTCTAGGGCCATGTCTGACAATAAACATATTAACATTTCTTCCACAAAATTCATGCCAGGGCTGCCCATGTGGCCTAGAGGTTAAGTTCAGGCGCTCCACTTTGGTGGCCCAGGGTTCGCAGGTTTGGAACCCCAGAAGCGGACATACACATCGCTCGTCAAGCCATGCTGTGGCAGCGTCCCACATATAAAGTAGAGGAAGATGGGCACAGATGTTAGCTCAGGGGTGATCTTCCTCAGCAAAAGAAAGAAAAATTCATGCATATTCCAATTTAGTGAGATAAATAAAGAATATAAAGCAGTACAGGTTGTTTTGTCACCAAATGCGTTTCCTTCATTCTATTTTCAGAACTTTCTGAGTTTTAGAATACAGATAAGAGATTGTGTAGCTATAGGAGAATCCCAAAGGAATTTTAGAAAATTTCCAAGTCCAGACTATGGCATTCAGACCAAGAAATGGCAAATATGTCTGGAAATACTGATTACTACAATTGGAATATATAGGTTTCTTTTGTTTTCCGTACAATAAGACTATAGGTGGCTTGGTTAATAGGATTGCTTTTAAATAAGTTGAGGAAATGAATAAATGAATGAGTGAACGAATGTGGGAGTGAAGGAACAGTCACATATTCCCAAATTATAAATAATGCCCTTCTCATTGTTTCTTAGTTGCTTTATCCTCAGAATGGGTCTGGGATCAGATGAACCCCAGATTCTCCCCAGCCATATAGGGATTCCAAATGAGAATGACTTTCCCAACGTTTTCCAGCAACTGAGTACCAGAGGAGGAATGTTCAGAACTGGAACAAGTCAAGCTCATTCTTTCCTCAAGACCTTTGTAATTACTCTTCCCTCTGAATAGAACGTTTTCCCCCAATTTCCCATGGCTGGCACCTTGTCATCTTCTAAGTCTCATCTCAAATGCAATCGTGAGTCCTTCCCTGTGCTACCAACCGGTGTCCTTACCTTGCTCTATTTCCTTATCACTCTGAAATTCTTGTATGTGTTCATTCCCTGTTGATCTGAACCCCTCGCTAGTGTGTGCTCTCCGTCAGGGCAGGAATTTCTGTTCTCTGCTGAATCTCTTAGGGCCTACGACAGTGACTGGCAGACAGGAGCACCCCATACCTATGTATTAAATGAATAAATAAGTGAATGAATGTTTCCATTATTGTTGGTGCATAATTGAGACCCAACCTATGTGTAAGCGTTGACTCATCTTTTCATTCGTAACTTTAAACTATTATAATTTTAGAGAATGGGTGATGACAGTATTATGAAAATTATTTAAAGTTTTTAAAAAATGAAAGCACAACTAATTTTTCTTCTCTTTCTTTTTATTCACTTACCTACTCTAGTGACTCATTCTAATGTCTGAGTCTTTTTATGACAGAAACAAACAAGAGAAGAGAGAGACGGAGATAAAGAGCTAAGATCATAATTTTTTTGAACTGCTCTTTCTTATGGACAAATGCTCTCTCTGTAAAAAAAAATCTGAGAATATTCTAAGTTGTATGTCATTTTTAAAAATCTTGATTATAGGGGCCGGCCTGGTGGCATAGCAGTTAAGTTCTCGCTCTCCGCTTCGACAGCCTGGGGTTCGTGGGTTCGGATCCCAGGCGTGGACCTGCACACTGCTTATCAAGCCGTGCTGTGGCAGGCGTCCCACGTATAAAGTAGAGGAAGATGGACACGGATGTTAGCCCAGGGCTGATCTTCCTCAGCAAAAAGAGGAGGATTGTCAACAGATGTTAGCTCAGGGCTAATCTTCCTCACAAAAAAAAGAAAAGGAGGGGGGCCAGCCCCGTGATGTAGTGGTTAAGTGCGCACGCTCTGCTGCTGGCGGCCTGGGTTCGGATCCCGGGGGCGCACTGACGCAGTGCTTGTCAGGCCATACTGTGGCGGTGTCCCATATAAAGTGGAGGAAGATGGGCACGGATGTTAGCTCGGGGCCAGTCTTCCTCAGCAAAAAGAGGAGGATTGGCATGGATGTTAGCTCAGGGCTGATCTTCCTCACAAAAAAATAAAATAAACTTGATTATAGTCCTGTGTAATATTACAACTGCTACTCCTTTCAATGTTCAATTTGTTGAATTCTTTCCATTATTAGTAAATTACTTTTTATTAGTTTCTAAAAGTTGACAAAAACTTGTTATGATACTGCAATCTAACACGTAGTATGCTGCAAAATCTTTGATATTTGTGGCATATGAGTAAGTGATTTCCTCCAGAGTTGAGTTTATCTTGCAGAAAAAAAAATGATTTACTTTGTGGAGTTTTCTTCTTGAAAGAGACCTAGTTGAAAATTATATTGAAAAAAATCTAAAACCAAATAGAGACAGAGACCAGAGAGGGAAAAAATAGCATTGCTGACACTACAGATGAAATAAGGGGGAAGGACAATAATATCTAACATGTGTTGCTTATAGTAATATTATATCCCAAATCATGAAAAGGCTTTAATGGAAAAAATCATTATGCGTATCTGATTCTAAAGAAAAACCAAAAATTGATGAATAGTTTGCTCTTTTCAAACTGTAAAAATAGGGTAATTAATTTTAGATTGCTTGACACATTTTGGCTTTCTAAAATTAAACGTCTCAGAGAAATAGACTCAGAAGAAATTTCACAAAACAACATTAATTAAAATGGTTGGGAAAAAACAATAGTATAGTAACAGTTGTAGAGTAGTATTTCTTGCTACCGAAGAAAATTCGAGTAGTATTTCTTGCTTTGCTGATAGCTTCAGTGAGGGAACTTCTGTGGCGAAAAATATATATATCGGCTCTTGCCTTAAACAGGTTATTTAACAAGACTGTGGTCAACCACAGCCACCAAGAAATTCCAAAGCGAGAGTCACTTCATATAAGTTTGTCACTGACTCTAAGTTTAGGACTATAAACAGGCCAGCTTGTGTCAGGCTTGTCATGTAATGGACCTCAGCTAAGATAACTGAGATGCCAGAAGTAACCGAAAAAGTAGGAGAAAGATATGTTTATATGAGAAACACAGAAGCACACTTGCCACATTCTTTAAATATTTTCTCCCGTCTAGCATCATAACCTCTGTCTTATCTGGATTAATCCTTTTCGGGCTCACTTTGATCCCAGTCCCCTGTGGGGCCCCTCAGATGCTGAATAAATTGTGAAATTGCACTGTCAGGATTAGAGATAAAAGGGGAGATGTAGACCATGTGTTGTCAGCATCCTGATCTCAGAGTGAAAATGCCTCTGCTTTCTTCAAGGTGTCCTCTGTGAGCTTTGAACAGGTGGGTGATTATCATCAGATCCTGGCAACTCTCCCTGCCAGGCCTGGCCTTGCAGCCTGGGTGAGCCGGGAAGGGCAGTATCTAGCAGGGGATTCTTCCTTGGTGACATTCCCCATGGGACAGCTTCTGGGGTTTCCCTCTGCGCTCATAGAGCGTTGGGTGGGGGTACAATATATACCTCATATAGAATGCAACTCAACAACCTACTAGTTTGCCTATTGATTTTATGAATACTATATGACATGGCTTTGAAACCAGACCTCTTTATGTCCCTTCAGATTTAGCCTCCGAGCCCTGTGGACAGTGTTACATTGTCACTGCCTCTTTTATACTATTGTTCTACTGGCCTGCATTCAAAATTTCCTCCTTTAAAGCCCACTTCCCATCATCACCCGCCAGCCCCAAGATCATCCCCTTGCGTTCTTTGAGGCTTTTGACATCTGGTTTGAAGATTTTCTTTCCACACGGTTCCCTTAATCTGCCCCCATCCTTGGTGATTTAATACGTTTACTGAAATCTCATCCCCAGGAGAGCTGGAATCTTCATGAGAATAGTGGCGGCTTTTCTCTGGTTTACTACTGGCTTCCCAGTGCTCAGCTCATAGTAGACACTCAGTAAATATTTGTTGAATTGATTCATTATCTAAACACTTTGATCTCTTCCAACCACTTTCTTTTCCATTTCTAATAATGCCTCCTTCTAATTCACTAAGAAATGAGAGGTCATCACACATTTACTCCATCAGTTTCTCTCTTCTTTACCAAAAAAGGATATCTTCTCGCTCATTCTTCTGTTTAGTGATAGTCCATCTTCCTCTGCCCTGGAAGGGATTCCTTTTGCTTCCTTGCTCTGTTCATTCTTCCCCCACGCTCATATTTTCAGTAGCTTCCTTTTCCCTTTCTGTTCCTGGTCAGGTTATAAAATACACAAGTCTCAACCATCCTTCTAAAAACATGTCTCAACTTTGCCTCCCACTGAAACAACACTCTCATTCCCTTCATGGCAACATTCTAGAAAGAGTAGTTTATACTTTATTGCTGCATTATCCCATTGCAATCACACTTGCTCTTCTACATCTCTTCTGAAATGACTCAGAGGTCACCAGTGATCCTAATTCCTAAATCCAGTGACCTCTTTTCAGTCCCAGTCTAATATATATTTCCCATTGTTGCCCACATGCCCTTTCCGTCAGTTTGCCTTCTTAAAACTTTCTTGGTTTTCCTGCCTGACCTCTTTGTCTGACTCCTACCCTGGAACCTCCCACCCCAGTTGTCCAGGTTAGAGATGATGGTGGCTTGTATTTGAGTAGTAGTTATCAGAGATGGAGAAAAGTGGCTGATTGAAGAAATATTTAAGTGACGAAATTGACAAGAGTTGATGATGTATTAGAAATGAAGAGTAAGAGAGGGAAGTAACCAAGATGACGCCTAGGTTTCTGACTTGCATAACTGGGTGGTGGTAACCGAGAGAGGAAATACTCCAAGCAGACTATGTGATGGGAGGCGACTGTGAATTCAGCTTCATGTATGCTGAGTTTGAGATGTCTTTGAGATGTCCAAGAATATATGTCAAATAGGCCTTTAGATAGGTCTGGAGCTTGGAGGAGAAGTCTGAACTAAGGATAAACCAAATTGTGGAGTCATTAGTATGTAGATGGGAATTGAGGGCATGGATGAGACATCCAGGCTAAGAGGGGAGGGTGAGAAGAGGAGAGGATCGAGTCTTGAAAAATTGGAATGCTGGATAGGGCAAGACAAGTCTAAAACGGAGACTGAGAAGTAATCAAAGATGAAGGGTGAAAACTTGGGTAATCTTGTGGCATGGAAGCCAAAAAAAAAAGAGTGGTTCAGAATGTTTAAAATGGAGTACACATCAAAAATACTGTTAACTAATTCAGCAAGTCATGGTTCCTTATGTAAAATGTAAAGTTGATGTTCACATCAGCAAAATAATTTAAAATATATGCCTGTCGACATCAAGTATTGATTTTCTTTTTGTTGCTGAAGTTCCAGAACTTAGATAAGCATATCAAAGAAAGGCAGGCCACTCATGGCTGACCGTCTTCTCCCTGTGCAAACTAAAGACCCTTTCAAGAATGAAATAATTTGTCTTTTCTATTTCAATATATAACCAAGGGTATTAGAGCATTGTGGTGGTCAAGACAGTCAAAAAATTATTTTAACTGGTTTGCTTTGGGCTGACTTAATTTTTAAAATATTTTATTGTCCTGACCAATGGAATTGATTGAACCAGCTGTACACGTTGGAACAATTCACGGCTGCTCATAAGGGTTTTATGGGAACTTGGGCGGGATGTAAATCACTGTTCTTTACATTCAGATGCATTTATTTACATGGCCTCCAGGTTAGCTAATGTTGTATTTGCCTTCCATTCTGTGATTGCAATTGGCCTGGCTCTTAGACTGATGGAGAAAAGGAGAATATGAAGAGGAAGACATGGTCTCCTGGAATCCTCAGTTCTCAAGCTCCTCCCTCCAGTGGTCTGGGAACTCCACTGTGCCTGTTGTGAATTTGTGTTACTCCCATAGTGGGTAACATATGTAGAGAAGATCAATTTTTGTGTAGCCTAACAATATATAAACTGTTGAGGAAACTTTTACTACTTCTCAATTTTCTGAGAAGTTGCAAATATCACTTCCTACATTAATATATCTTCTTGCAAATCAAATCATATTGAACTTTATTAACTATGCTCGATGTTATTTATGTTCTAATTAAATTAAAGAGCATCTTGCATTTCTTCACAAAATTAAATTTCCAAAATCGCTTTCTATTTTAATGTCTACATTCTATAATCAACGAATGCCTTTAATTCTCTTAAGTAATACAATACTTTTGAGTGTTTGGGGAATGAGGCGAAGGCTTTGGAATCATTAAAAAAAAAAAAAACACAAGCCACTGACTTCTGCACTATTGTTTGTTTAATGAGCAGAGGTCAATTGCTTTAGGGATAATGACAGTCTGTGGCATGCTGAAATCATTCTCTTTTTACCCTGAAATGGGTCATTGGATGAGTTTACTTAATCTGTGGCCTTTGTTCCTAAAAACTGTTTCAAGGAATGGACACAATTGTTTCCAGCAGCAGACTTCTCTTGAGAGAGTAAGCCCTAGCAACTTTGCTCCTTCTCATGTGATATAGCATCTTCCAGCTTCATCAGAAAAGTGAAAGAGAAAGTGGAAAGGAATTTATCTGGTTTTCATTCCTTTGTTGTTGTTGTTGTTTATTTGTGTCACATATTGCTTTTCAGGTGGTCCCAAGAGTAAATCACACATTTCTATTGAGGTTGTAAATTTCGTTTTGATTTTCCATCGCTTTTCCAGCATGTAGCACTTTTCTTTAAATTCTGTCACATCTCCTAAATGAAGGCAGTGCAAGGGCCCAATATATTTCTCTGTTTTGCAACTGTGGTCTTTCTGAGCTGTGGCAATCCAGATGCTATTTAGGCTCTTTAGATTAATGTGACAACCAGAGTCCCTGCTAGAATCTGTTAAAAATAGGTATCTCAGGATGTCGATGTGTGACATGGCCATAGGACAGAAAACTTACACCAATCTGGGGCCAGCCATGCATGGGAGAAAGGGATCAAGAGGCTGTTGTTACTGAATTTGCTTTAGGACTCTGAGCTGGTTTCCTGACTTTTCCATCACTAATCAATAAAACCAGTATAGTAACTGTCCTCATCAATTTTATAGATTTGTGGTGGTTAATAAATCCAAGAATTTGGGGAAAGCAGTTTCTAATGTCTACTCAGTACCAATATGACATTTTATTGGAGGGAACCACTGCTGGATACTCACTCTGTAGTTCCCAGTAACTCCTTTCCTTGTGTGTACTCCCTGGTTTTACAAAGAACAGCAAATATCCTAAGAGCTAATTTGTCTCTCATGTTGAACAAACAGAGGCAGTAACAGCCATAGCAGAGGGAGCACATTGTGGATACATGTTTTTGGCCTGAAGTGGCCTGAATTTCCTAGAAGTTGTCTCATTGACACAATGCACAGTAATCTAGGTGTTGGCAAATTATTTATCCCCAGGATCACCAGCAGGGTTTACTACCAACACAAGCAGTCCAAGGTGTAGGGGGGAAAAGAATTTTAAAAAGAAGAAAATGTAGAAAGAGAAAAACAAAACAGTGCTTATGGATCGGACTCATGTTATCGCCCACCTTAATTCCCTGGAATAGCACTTTGGATATAGTTAATCTATGTCAACGTAAGTAGACACAATACATGCCTAGCCTGTGAAAGAGTACATGAGGTGGAAATGCGTTTGTTTTCCCGGACATATATGGTGTAGTTATCAAAGTCTTTGTTAATAGGGAGCAGGTAAAGATAATAGTGTTGGATGAGTGAATCAGAAAGGACCTAGAAGAGTGGGCTGAATTCAATGATTCCAGTCTTCCTTCTAAAATTCAACAGCACAATCATATTATGTAAGAATGTGTCTCATCCATATATGAAAAAGGCACGATTCTATTGACCTTAGACAGGTGGAATACCAAATGTGATCCAACTGCCAGAAAAACTTGTGCAATCCTGACTGTATTCATGAAAAATCTAGTGACATGGATCCATGTAGGGTCCAGAGCAGGGATAGTTCCCTCCTGCCCTCTCTTTCTTCCATTTGTGATGCACTGTTCTAGGCTCTGGCATTGTAGGGATGAACTTACTTTCCACCAAGGAAACTACCAATAAATACGTAAACAGATAAACAGGATAAGTTCAGATAATGATAAGTGTTAAATTGAAAATAAAGCAGTTGTAAGATAGTACTGGGGTAGAGGGGAAGTTAATTTAGTTAGGATCATGAGGGCTGCCTCTCTGATGGGTTGGTTTGTACATTGAAGATTGAGGGCGTAGAAGGAACCAGCCATGTGAGAAGCTACGGGAAGACACAGGGATGGGCAAATGTGAAAACTCATAGATTTAAAAAAAAAAAAAGGATGTTTTTGAAGAACAGAAAATATCAGCTGGAATTTAGTGAACAAGAAGAGCATGGTTAGATATGATATTGGAAAGGAAAGAGAATGCATTTCACTGTGTGCTGATCAGGCCTGAGGTGCTTCAGCAAGCATGGACATACCAAGGTGAACACAAAAATGGTGAGGTTTTTTTTAAAAAAAGCCATGTGGAAATAGTAAATGGAACTGAAGATAGTTATCCTGAAAAAAGAAGACTTTGGGGAGGTGAGCCATGAAAAATGTCTGAGCATTTGAGAAGTGTTCTATTGGAAGAGCTGCGTAAGTGGTAGCACCACAGAATAGCTCTCAGGCCCTTGGATTGGGCCATCCTAGGGCAGAACACACATTGCTTAGAAGGAGTAACTTTAACCATCAGCCTCATCCAAAAATGATACAAGCAGCTTCGCAAGACTATTAGCATCTAGTCACAAAGTGTTGTCAAGCAAGGCTGGACATGAGATTTTTAAGGCTGGTGACCATGTTTTATGTATGTGTGTTATCACTCTAGCACAGTACCTGGCAGATGGTGCTGAGTACATGTTTGCTAAAAGAATGAACAAATAAAATGCAGCAGTAATTGGTCCAAGGATGATCTAGGTGACCTCTGAGAACACACCTAATTCTAGGATTTTATAATTCAATGATATGAGTAAAATCAGCATTATGTTCAATACTAAAAAAATTTCATTTGGGGAAAAAATTGTTAACTTTGGTGGGAAGTCTTAAAAATAACTTCTCAAACTGTAGCAAATGCCCTGTTACCCTTTCAGCCCTCAAAGCCCCCCAGTGTGAGCTGTCCTGTGTTTCCTAAAACACTAGGTACCATAACACCGTTACTGTTTGGTAATAGCATAGAAAATATTATCTAACTTACAGAGGATCTTCTGATAGTCTGGCTGTTCAATGTGGGGTTTTGAAAGTTGAAAGACAATCATTTATCATTGCCTTTAGGCTTTATCTAAGCACATATGAAACAAATTTCATTATTTTATTCATTATATTTCAGTTAAAATTTGCTTTTAAAATATACTGTCAATCCCTTTAAAAAAGAGTATAATTTCAATAGTCTTAGCCTTAATGGCAAAGAAAAAAAAAAACATTGAAATTCCTCAACTAGTTTCATAATTCAGAATATAAAAAATGTACATGTACTCTATTGTACATTGATCAAAGACATTATTACAGTACATTCTTTAATTTAAGGTGATTCTTCTAATGTGTAGCACCAATTATTCTGATCTCTGCTGAGAATTGATGACATGTGGTATTTTTATTTAAGTTGGATAATTTAAGTAGATAGTTAAATGTACCCAGTCCCTGAAATAAGCTGGAGTATATGAAACTTCGGTTTATGGAACTGGTTGAGACTCAATCAGTAAGAATATAATTTAAAAATAGTGTCGGCATGGAATGGATTACAAAGGAGACCGTGATTTTCCTTCATTAATTCAACAAATATTTACCAGCCTGCTATGTGCCAGGTAGTATTTGAAGGCTTGGCATACAACAGTGAAACAGCAGATAAAGATCCTGCTCTTACAGAGTTCCTCATAACCACTAAAGGATTGCAGGTGAGACGATGAATGAGCTGTGCGTTACAATCATATATGCCTATATAGCACTTTATAGTTTACAAAGTACTTTCACAAACACTACCACTATTAAGCCCCCAAAGCCTATGGAAAAGGTATAATGATAATAACAATAAAACACTAATATAATTAACATGTACTGAGTGTTTACCATGTGCTAGGTACTTCTGTGGAAACCTGACATGTATTATTAACTCCTTCAATTTTCACAACAACCCTGTGAGGTAGATATTATTATCCCCATTTTGCAGATGAAGAAATGGAGACACAGAGAGATGAAATCACTTGCCCGTGACTACACAGCTAGTAATTGGAAGAATACATGCTCTGACCCACTGCACCATGGCTATAGAATGGAGAGATGAGGCTCTGCAGTGACCCAGGTCACACTGCCAGATGGAAGTTGAATTTAGGTTTTCTGACTTCAAGGCCAGTGCTTGTCTCAGTGTACCACAGCTGCTTAGCACCAAGCAATCATGTCATTGTATCAATTAGTGAACTTTTGCTGAGTTATGCTTTGGTAACAAACAATGGCAAAATCTTGTGGCTTACAATAACACGGGTTTATTTTTTTACTCATATTACACGAGTTACACAGGTTGGCTGTGGCTCTGCTCTGTGTTGTCTTCATACCAGAAGGAGAAGCCATTACCTCCAACATGCTGCTCTTGTGGCAAGAAAAATAAATAAATAATAAAAAATAATTTATTTGCAAACTACTATGTGCCTGGCACTGTTCTAGTCCTTTTTCAAGTGTTTCATTTTTTATTTTACCCAACCCAGTTGGCCTTATTATCCTCATTTGATAGATGAGGAAACGGAATAGGAAGAGAAACAGAAAGGTTGCGTAACTTGCCTAAGGTGACACAATTCTTAAAGGATAAAATCAGATTTTGAGGGCGGGCCCCGTGGCTTAGCGGTTAAGTGTGCGCGCTCCGCTACTGGCGGCCCGGGTTCATATCCCGGGCACGCACCGACGCACCGCTTCTCCGGCCATGCTGAGGCTGCGTCCCACATACAGCAACTAGAAGGATGTGCAGCTATGACATACAACTATCTACTGGGGCTTTTGGGGGAAAAAAAATAAATAAATAAAATTATTAAAAAAAAAAAATCAGATTTTGAACCTGGGTTTTCCTTTCCCAAACCCCACATTTTCCGCTTCAATATACTGCCCACTGGTAGGGAAATTGCTAATGAATTTGGTTCAGGTTTGGCCAGATGAAAAATTTCTGTATGTGAATGATTGCCAGCTAGTAAAGTGAAACCTGAACTATATATAACCTATAAGGCAATCAGTTATTCTGTCTGAGTTTTCCAGATTATTGATTTAATCTTTTAAAATAAGGACTTTTATATTTCTCTTGACTGAAAAACATTCACACTTGTAGAAATTCTCCTGTAGTCTACAGGATATTAAACATGGAACGATTCACTGGTAGTGTTTCCTACATCAACTCCCACTTAATTCCAGTACAGACTTTAATGGTGCAACATTTTCAGCTGGGTGTAATACTCTGGTATGCAAACAAGGGTTCGTTTACATTTGATTATCTTACATATCTAGAGGTCCCTAAAACAGAGCAAAAAATTTGCTCAGGGTGGTGTTGATTTTTCCATCAAATCAACAGTTTCTTCTCAATATCCATAGTCACAAAAGTATTTTCATCTGAAGGATCTATTGTCTTAATTCAATGGCTGCATTTGGAGGTCTGGGTTTCCAGGTGACTCTTCTCCAGGGGTATCAGTCTGGGAACAGAACAAGTCCTTCCACTGAAAAACTCATCCTAGGACGTTGTCTTTTATTGTTAAAATGGAAGGGTGTGGAGAGAAAATGAAATTACTGCTGTTCTTTCCCATACTAGTGGGCCTTCTTTTCCAGTATAATTAGAGTTACCATTTCATAACTCTGAATTTAAGATATAAAATGAAATGGTTGATTGTTTAGTAATCACTAGAATTCTATTTTTCCCCCAAGGCAGAAGTTTTATCTTCTTTAATGGGAGAAATCTGTTTATGTTACTGATACATGCTGCATAGTTTATACCTTACATGTAAAGATGCTCCCTCAAACTGAGTTAAGACATGTACAGAACATAAGATTCTTGGTCACTGTGAATGAGATCTATCAACTATAGTGACTTATTTATTTCTGTACATTAATTTAAATACCTGCATTTGAATTATACTATGTGATTGCTGATAATGTCACATACGCAGACTTGTCAATCGCTCTTAATTATTTAAGTGTAGACATAACTTTCTTTTATTATGCTCCTTACAAGTCAAACAAATATGAAGAACAAAGCTTTTAAGACCTCTAAAATCTCTCCATCAGATGTATACTGCTGTGAAAGTAGAAATTGCTTTCATGGAGATTTGGAAGGGGAAAAAATTTAAATAATGATGTGATTTAGTGTGCAATCAGCATACTTAGAATGCATGAATATTAAAATAAAGAATGCAATAAACATAACTACGGGCTTTCTATTTATTGAGCAACTGACTTTTAAATAAGGTATTTTTCCACTAAAATTTTCTTCATAGACCTTCAGAGTTCCATTGTTATTTTTCAAGATCACTGTTAAAGGCTTATTCTACTCACAGAATTCACCTGCATGTTTAAATTGACGTAATTACTATAAAAAGGCTCTAGGATACCGTTGGGCTCAGTACTTTCGTTGAGAAGTTTTATACAGAAAATGACACCTGGCTCATAAGAGGAAACCAAACGGCATTCATTTGGTGTCTATTAAGTGCTAGGAGGTCTACTGTGCTCTCATTTAATCACACCACAGCAGTCCTCTCAATTTGAAACAATAGTTACCCTTTGTTTGGCAGATGAGGAAACTCAGGTTCTTGTAGATTAGATGTCTGCCCCAAGTCACAGAATTTGTAGAGCAAGAATTTGGACCCAGATTCCTCTGCATCAAAACCCTGGGCTCTTTTTCCTCATCTACACTGCCTCCAGACCCCTTGTTACCTTAGGAAAGATAAAGTGATTTTTTTTTTCTTTTTTTTTCAAATAAAACCTTTGATCTCTCTTGTGTCACATGTTTTATTTTAGTGTTAAATATGGCCCACGGATGCCCAAATGCATTGCCTTCTTGTTGATCCGTTATTCCCAGTAAGAATTATACAGAGAAGTTGATGAGATTATTCAAAATTTCGCAGCCTTCAGGCTAAGTAGACCACTTTACATGAGGGCATAATTCCAATCTCTTAGACAAACAAACATTTTCTTTGATAACAAAAAGCTGGAGATCCTCCTTATGTTTGTTTTCTTAAGTTGTCTTCCCTCTTCTCCTCCCCACAATCTTCAGGCTCTCTGGAAAGTAAATGATATTATCTTTCTAAATTGAAGCAAACGTTTAATTTTTTAAGATTAATCACCATTATCTAATCTATTTTGTTTAAACAAAGTTAATACTTACAAGAGGGCTTGAAGATGATGTGACATTTGCCTCAACATTGAGATAGTAGATAGCACAAACCCAGTAAATGGCTTTTAAAAAAATACAGTTTATAGCAAAGAGTAAACTTTTCTGAAAGAAAACACTTTCGTTGAGATGATAATTCACTTGGCTAACTTTGAAACTGATCTGTTAATTTTGTACAATTATGTTTGCTTCCAGTCCGTCCGTTTCCTTGTGTCAGACTGCAGTCTCCTTGCTGGGGCCCTCCACTCTTCTTTGAACCATTCTCTCTCATTCTAATCATGTGTGGAAAAGGAGGTTTGAATTATTGCATTGTAGTAGACGTCGATTTTTTGATGCAAAAACACGTTCTGTTTGGTGGAGCACGTTTTCTCATGAGAGAAAAATCCAAGACTTCATACCTTGATGTAAAGTTTACATGTGTGTTGTAAAACAAAGGATTGTGTTAAGTGTTTGAAATCAGAGGAGTATGCGGGCTGGATAAAGACAATGATGGATTTCGGTGTCTTCTCACTGCCCCCAGATGACCCTATGAGCTACGCCACCCTCAGCCTGTCCTTGTACTCTCTCATTCTTGAGAGCTTTTTTTTTTTTGTAGTTATTGAAGCTTTAAAACATGATAGAAAAGAAATTCTCATATAAAAATTTTTAAAGAGAATAAGATAAGAATATTTCCCAAGAATATCAGTCAACTTGAAAAAATGAACTGGAAAGTCCTTCTTCCGGTATTTAGCACTGTTCAAGTATGGATGCCTTGAGGAACGCTGGGAGATTTCTTATCCTTTCGGGTCTTTATAAGCAACGGAAAGCTTTGGTTAACAGAGCAGAATTGCCCTTATTTAGGTAGACGTTACACTGAAAGTGGTAATCTTTTTGAAGTGCAAATTTTTTTCATTTAAACATATTAAACTGGAGGACTTCAGACGTGTAAAAAGCCTTTTATTTCTTTGGTCACAACCTACCATTTTCTTTAACTTTGGATTTCAGTTATCATATGGTGTTTGTGTCCTCAGTTTCAGATTTCCAGGAACATGTAACTAAAACAGTCCCACCAGCAGTGAAGATAATATACTAAATACATCAATACTCATCGCTCTGATGAAATAAGATCGAGGCTGTTACATTCAGCAAAAAACAGTGAACTAAACAGTCTGGATTTTGGGATTGTGTTTACAAATTGTATGTGTATATTTAAATATGTGCAGGGACATAATTTGTCACTAAAGCATTTCAATCAGGACACACTTAATGAAAGACAATACTTTCTGAAAATTGGAAACCATCTCAAATTTGAATGCAGCACAAATGAACAAGTTTTTACCCTAAACTTCAGGAGTTGTATATAATTTAAATTTTAGAGCTTAATTTTTGTGTCATTTGGCAAGGATCACAGCCCTCTGGGACCCTGTTGGCTTTCCCCGTCTATGTTTTAGCCAGATCTATGTCTCTTTTA